>NW_006443225.1:17630578-17635924 GCF_000325575.1 Pteropus alecto | reverse complement strand
TTCAGTGGTTGAGAAGAGACTGGGAGGTAAAAAAAGAGTGAGCATTTCAGCTGAAGTGATACGTTAATTCATATCAACATCCATATTGTGAGAGTGAGTTACAATTTCCTCTCTCCCCCACAGACATTCTTTGCTCTGTGGTATCAAAACCACATGGTTGTCTTAGCGATAATTATTCCCTTGCCTTTGCCTTTATGTTCCCCTCTGCACATTCTTAGAGCACGTTGTTTATGCACAAACGACTGTAGTTCAACAAAATAGATCTATAATATTTTTACTCATATATTTCTCCTTTTCTCTTCTCTTATCTCCTCTCACGGGTCTTCCTTCTTTCTACTTTCTTCTTTCATTGTATTCTTCTTCCTCTCTCCTTTCTTCTAATCCCTAGAATAAAGATATGTATTAAGGACAGCTGTAATTAACAGGATTTCAACTGTTCTCAGGACACTGTTTATTTTCTCATAGTTATAACTTATTTTTTGACTTAAACCGTCATTCTAGTTTCTTTTATAATTGTCTTCTGGGAGGCTCTTCTTCACCTATCTTGAATTGACTTCTGCTAAACCACTCCCACACTTCCTTGTCAATCAATGCCTGACTTTGCTTGAAGGAATACCTGAAGTAGACATTGAGAGTCTATGACGGAAACTAGTCCATCGAACATGCTCAATCTTATATCTTATTTTGTGTCCATGGGACCCATGGTTATGGCTCCTCTATTATTTTTGATATTAGTGATTATTTTTTCTCTTTTATTTTTTGGTTAGCCTGGCTAGAGAGTTATCAATTTTATTTATCTTTTTAAAGAACAAGCTTTTGATGTTTTTCTAATTGTTTTCTTGTTTCTAATTTTATTGATTTCACCTCTAATTTCTTTATTTATTTACTTCTATTTACTTTAGGCTTATGTTATTCTTCTTTTCCTAATTTCCTAAAGAGGAAGCTTACATTTTGATTATGGATCATTCTATCTTTTCTAATATAAGCATGTAATGCTGTGAATTCTCCAATAAGCACTGCTATTGCTCATTCCACAAATTTTCATAAGTCGTATTTTCATTTTCATTTAGTTCAAAATAATTTCTAACTTTTCTTGAGACTTCTCATATGATACATGAGTTATTTAGAAGTGTGTTTTATTTCTAAATACTTAGAGATTTTCCAGTTATCTTTGCTTTAATGATTCGTGTTTAATTACATAGTGGTCTGAGAAGATCCTTTATATGATTTGTGTTTATTTACATTTTTTCAGGTGTGTTTTATATCCAAGATGTGGTCTATTATGGTGACTGTACCATGTGAGCTTTCTTATTCTTCTTGGAATATGTATTCTACTGTTGCCAGATGCAGCATTTCATAAGGTCAATGAGACCAAGTTAGTAGCGCTGTTGAGTCAACTATGTACTTACTGACAGTCTGCATCCTTGATTCGTTACTACCAAGAGGATGCCGAAGTCCCAAACCCATATAGCGGATTCGTCTCTCCTTTCATTTTTTGCACCATGTTTTGACACTCAGTAGTTAGGTGCACACACATTTGGAATTGCCATGTTCTTGGAGGAGTATCTCCTTTTTCACTGTGTAAAGCACTTGTTTACCCCCGATGAGTTTCTTTGTATAGCTGCTCCAAATACCTCTTCATTAGTGGTAATATGACCTTTACCCCTCCCTTTACATTTGACCTATCAGTCTTTATATTTAAAGTAGATTTCCTTGAACAGGCCCGATCCCGTCTGATCTCGGAAGCTAAGCAGGGCCGGGCCTGGTTAATACTTGGATGGGAGACCACCTAGGAAGACCAGGTGCTGTAGGCAAAAAAAATAAGGAATTGTAAGCTGACAAGGTCCTTGCAATCTGTGAGGTCAACCAAGGGTTGTCTAGCCTAGAAAAAATAAATAAATAAATGAATGAATGAATGAATGAATGAATGAATGAAGTAGATTTCTTAACATGACATATCTTTGTGTTTTGGTCTTTTCTATCTCTATTTTTTTTGTAGACTTGTTAATCTAGTTTTAGCTCTTAATACTTTTAAGTTGGCATATTTAGATAATTCACATTTAAAGTGATCATTGCTATCAGTGGATTAATACATACCAGGCTTGTAACTCTTTCCTCTTCCCTGGGTTGTTATTTACTTTCCTTTTTTTCTACTTTTTTTCTCTGCTTTCCTGTTTTTAATTGAGTATTTTACATGACTGCTTTTTATCTCCTCTCCTAGTATAACAAAAAAATTTGTGTTTGCCTAGAGCTTCAATATACATTTCTAAGAATTATTAGTCTGCCGTCAGGTAATACCATATTCTACATGTGTGTAGGAGCCCTATAATGGAGTATTCCCAATGACTCCTTTCCATCCTTCATGACATTGCTGTTATTTACTTCACTTATCAATTTTGCTATCTTTTAAATTAATTAAGAGGGAAAAAAATCTAATTGTTTTTTACTTCATTTGTTCCTTCTCTAATATTTTTTCCTTTCTCTGTATAGGTCTTAGTTTTCAACTTATTTTATTTTCTTTCTCCCTGAAGAATTTATTTTCACATTTCTTGCAAGGAGGTCTGTTGCCATTGAGGTCTCTATCCTTGTGTGAAAAAGTCTTTATTCCTCTTTTGCTTTAAAGGATGATTTGACTAGACATAAAAGTCTAGATTATTTATCTTTTTTGAATACATTAACTATTTCATTCAACTCTTTTTTTTCTCTCATGTTTACTAATGAGAAGTCTGTTGTAATTCTTACCCTGTTTTTCTATAGATAACACCCCCTTTTTCACCCCAGATTATTGCAAGACTTTTTCTTTGTCTTTGGTCTCTTGAAGGTTGAAAATCAACTGTATTTATTTTGACCTCCTGACTGGTGTCCTTTCAGTTTGTGGGTCAGTGTTTTTGTGTCTGATTAATTTTGGGAAGTTCTTGGGTATGGGTTATATCTTTTGGAATTACTCTCACAGTTGTTGGATTTCCTGTTCTGTTTCTTTTATTATCAGTTATTTTTTTTCCTGTGAACCTGGCTAGGAGTTGGGGTATGTCTCATGTTTACTGCAGCTGTAGACAGTAGGCTTGAATTTCCTACAGTGTCCTTGTTTTGTCTTCTTTGAGTTTGGCTTTACTATGACAAAATATATAAATATATTACTGGTCTCAAGAAAAAAGGTAAAATTGGCAGGTGCCAGAAAAGAGGAGGAACTTCAAACCTAGAGGATGGAATGCATCGACGCCAGAACAACTCATGGGAGCTCAGTGACCCAATGTGTCTATATGTGGACTTTAACTGCCCACACACTCCCAGAATTAGGAAGCCACATGTAATCACAGTAAGGAACTGAGCCCCTCCTCGCATAGTGTCTGTGTTCTGCAGCTGCCTGGGTTGTAAGCCACCCTCTTTATACTAGAGTCTCATTGGCATGGTGGTAAGGTACAGGAAGGGGAGTGATCTATGACCGTAAAATTAAATCTCAGTCTTTTAGTGGCCCTGTGTGTCCAGGCATCGACTTTCACAAATGTATCTTCAGTGGTTTAGCATTTCTACCACTATTTGCTGAGACAGAAAAAAGGATATGGCTGGAGTGGCAGCTGTGCCCTTCTGTAATAAGAATTTGGTGCAGTCTTTTTTTTTTTCCCTTGTGGAATTGGCTTTTCTTGTGGAGACTGTTCTGGTTGTATTTCATGATAATTAGTTTTTGCTCCCAGCTAGAACGACAATTAGATCTTTCTTGGATCTTAACCATAAGAAGCTGAAGGGGTTACTGTAGGTAAACCCTACAAAAGTATAAGGATTCTATTAGACTTCAGACTCCGTGAGTTTCTCATTCTCATGTTAGTCCTCACCTTGTCTCCACCAATTTGTTGATTTGTCAAAATTTATGTGTTCTTATTGGTTTTGACTCCAGTGGCTTCTGTTCCAGATGACTCTCTAGAATCACCTATCTCCCTAGTGTTTGGGGAGGTGGTTTCCCCTGAAATCTCTGTTTTCTGATGGGTCCAAGAAAATTCACTGCTTTTCAGTTGGTTTATTTTGTTTTATTGTAAAGATGGCAGTTATGACTTTAAAGCTCTTTAGATGTCAGAACTGAAACTGAAAGTTGCCACTTAACATTTTAAATTTTGTTAAATTATCAAGGTAAAAGTTATCTTGGGAGAAAAAACTTTGGAATATGTTCTATTCAAAATTATTAACGTTGGTTCTACTATCTGTATATCTTCTCTTTTTCCAAGTAATATTATGAATGATTGTCTATACTAACTCTTTTGTACAAATTAAATGACTATGACCAGATCATATCATTTTTAAATTGACCTTTTTCAACTATAACTTATATAGCTCATTGGCCATATTCTAACTCAGCCAGTATTCAAATACTCTATATTGCGCTGTTCCAAATGGCAAAGAAGTTCAGGTATAAGATATTAAGTAGAAAATGATGTCAAACTAAAAGCAAGTGATGATATATTGTTGCCCCCCAAAATTTCACAGAGCTGGAATTTCCTGTCTATTTGTATAGTTTATATTTCTCCTTTAACTGCAAATTCTGGTTTTTCACTGAAGTCTATTTCTGTGTTTATTTATGATATCCATTCATTGGATTTATAAATGTATAGCTGTTGCATAATTCTTTAGGTATGTGCACATAAAATAAATGAAAACAAATGCTTTCATTAGCACAGCTGCTTTATACTGTTTAAATTCAAATAATTCTGCGTTGGCTTTCCATAGACAAGAGACTTGGGAAATATAAAGGAAGAAAATATTAAAATACAAAACATATTCCTTCTTTTATTCAAAAAAAGAAGAACTGATACTTGTGATTTAAAAGCATACAGAGAATAGATACTAAAGACATAAATAACATAAATGTTAACAGTAAATTGTCACTGTTTACAGGGCCACCTAAATACATACTACAGTCCTTTGGAAAATATGGGCGTTTTTTAAGGTGCTAGGAGTTGTACCTCCACAAAATGTGTTTCTATTGTGTTTTAAGTCATTGTGAAAATTGAGAAATTTTATTGCAATGGAAAACAATTTTAGGTCACCGAGGGAAAAAGATGTTTGAGAAAGTATCCTTTTCATTTTCATCTAAGAAAAGATTTTCACATTTATCTATTAATTGAATCTCGTCCAGCCCCTTGCCTAAATTGGGATTTTTTTTTTTTTAGTGTTGTCCAGCCAGGATACATGGCTAGTGGAAGACAGGGAGGGAGGGCTAGGCAGATGGTTTGCCTGTACCTCACATCCAGCATGTGAACACATAGAAATCCTGGATTGGATACGACAGAGGGGGAAAAAGAGAGAGAGAGAGAGAGAGAGAGAGAGAGAGAGAGAGAGAGAGAGAGAGAGAGAGAG
>NW_006443225.1:17609958-17630542 GCF_000325575.1 Pteropus alecto | reverse complement strand
AGATCCTGTATGTGATACGACAGAGGGGGAAAAAGAGAGAGAGAGAGAGAGAGAGAGAGAGAGAGAGAGAGAGAGAGAGAGAGAGAGAGGATTCAAGCTAAAACAACCCACGGGAAATACATAAGCAGATATGTCTGTTTTTAAACTTGTAGTGGCCACATGTGGCCAAGAGTAGAACCTCATGTGTCATCGTGAACTGGACCTGAGCTCCTGACATAACACCAGGAACCGGAAGAGAGCTGTCTTGTCCAGAACAGTTTGACTACTGTCTTAGTTAACTGGGGCTACTGTAACAAATTACCACGAAGTTGGTGGCTTAAAACACTAGGAAGTTATTTGTGTTTTCTCACAGTCAAGGAGGCCAGAAGTCCAAAATCAGTGTCAGCAAGGCTGTGTTCCCTCCGAAGGCTCTAAGGAGGAGCCATCCCTTCCCTCTCTCTAGCTTCTGGATGCCTCTGTCCTCCATTCTCTGGCTTGTGGCTCTGCCACGCTTATCCACACGTCTTTCTTCACAGGGCCTCCATCTCTGTGTGTGTCTCCCGCTCCTCTTCTCATAAAGACGTCTGTCATTGCATTTAGGGACAACTCCAAATCTAGTGTGATATTACTTGAAGATTTTTAAACGATTGCATCTGTAAAAACGTTAGTTCCAAATAGGGCCATAATCTGAGATTCTAAGTTGACGTGAATCTTTAAGGGACAGTGTTGAAGCTCCGATTCTCACCATGCCAAAAACGTGGCATTGAAGTGAGACGCTCACTGTTAGGGTTTCAGACAGAGCTACCAATGAGAAGTTGTAGACCCAAGCCTGTCGTGTTACCTGAGTGTACGTCACCCATCACATTGCGATGGTGAACACCAACACTCGATAATTACGTAAAGTATTGTCCAGGTCAAGAAAACCATGGCACCTTGTCAGATATAAAGGAGGTGTCCACACTTCTTGACCCATAGAAGATCTCCGATGAATTGATGTTGTTCTGTTGATTATCACTAAAGATTCCCCAAGTGCCAGATCAATTGAATTTCCTTTTACATATCTCATTATTAGCTTCTTACGTCTATTTATGCATAGAAGACAAAGGGTATTAGTAATGGGCAAGAAAAGTGAAATTGTTTTGGTTCAAAACCTAACTTTGACAGCAACCAGCAAATCGACCTTATGGAAACTGTTTCCTCACCCGTAGAATGAGGATTACCGTAAATCCTATGTTTACAACACAGGTTATTGTGAAATGACCTGAAACAGTGAATTTGAAGCACTTTGAAAACTGGAAGATATTATGCAGATAAATGCAAGAGATTAAGGGCTTTGGAAATGTCCGTTATGAGTACAGGGTAACTCTGGGCAGCCAATGTTTAAAGGTTAAAAGAGCTTAAAAGATTGAAGTCTAAGTAGAAAAATCCTAAAAGTGGCCAAAGAGTTTCTCAAAGAAACATGCATTATAATCAAGGTCTTCTACCTAAATTGAATGGTTTTAAATGATGAAAGTAAATTGTAAAAATGAACAAAGACACCAAGCATGCTTAGAGTCACGTCCAGGTTTGCTCTTAGCTTTGAGGCTACATCTGCAGTGGCTTTCTCTGCTGGTTTCCTAGGTTATTTCACTTAGCAAAAGACAACATGCCTTTATACTAACATTAAGATCCTAGGAGGAGAGAAAGAGACTGCTCATGAGCTCAATTCAGAGTTGACGCTGTGCTACAAAGCATTGCCCACTCTAGTAACAAACACTATAATATCACTATTGGAATGTCATTTTTTCTTCCTGGCATTAAAAAACAAATTAGGAGGCTTCTGTATACAGAACAACCTTGTTTTGCTGATACTGTTATCTTGGCTTCAATGGGCTACCAAAGTCTAATAAGTGAAAACAGAAGCTTTCAAACACTGGAAAAATCCCATGCTTATTTTATTTACACAATACTAAGGCCAAATCAACCAGAGACTGACTGCGTGCTATCAGGACCATAGCTCTCAATTCCTGGTTCAGAGAGCCTACTGTGTGAGTCTAGTCAACTGCTTCCGTATTCATCCTCTCTATTAGCAGCAAACCCAAGAGGAAGTCTGTCTGGGAATAATCGGAATGATATACGTCTTCTGTCGCATCTTTCCCACATTTCATCAGTGGGGTAAATGACACAATCTTTAGCATATAATCAAAAGTGCGTGCTGGTGCTCACAACCCTTCTTCTTAGCCCGTAAATCATCAAGCAAGATCGCCTCCTCTGTTGTGTGCGCATTAATGAAATTGAGGATGCCAGACAAATTCACTTCGGGATTCATGTATGATGTCAGATTGTTGGAACACTTAACAGCCCCATCGCTGATGCAATGTGAAGAGACAGGTTCCCAAGAGAACGCGTTTGGGGCTATATTCCCAGCTCAGGTCCCTTTCACTATCTCTCTTTCCAGACCTCTTTTTGTTGGATGCTTTCTCCTTTTCTCTTCCCCTTGCTTTATGTTTTCCCATCTTCCAAACTTCTCCATACAGACAAATGTGCTTGACCCTGACATTGAATCACTCAGGAATTTGTCTCTTGTATCTTCTTCCTATTATTTATGATTTTTACACTGAAAATTAGTTCCACACCATCCAGGAAACAAGCCTGAATGTCATGGACACTAAAACTGAGCTGGAATGTGCTACTCCCTTTCTTTTCATAAGAAACGGGCTATGTGTCAGGCACTGTGTTAGGACTAAAGATTAAAATATTAGAAAGATAATTTTGGCTTGGAAAAAGTTTTCAATGATTTGAAAGTGTAGGAAGTCATAAAATGGTAATGTTTTCTGAGACCATGAAAGGAGAGAAGATGAAATATTAGTTTTGTTGAGATAGGTGAAACGCTAGATAATCAAGGTGACATTTTCTTTGAACAATGTGTAGGGAGCCCCACGGTGGAGAGGCTACAAGTTCAAATTCAGGTATCATAAAGAAAAAGCATCATCATATGAGGCAGATAAAAACAGAAGGCTGAGTTTTTGTGAGAAAAAAGGGAGAAATACTGTCACTATGTGACCTAAGATAGTGATTCTTTTACTACACAATTAGAAAGAGAAACAATAATTTAAAACCAAATTTGCCTCTAACCATTTCTGCTTATATCTACCCCAGTACTATATAGTAGAGAGGATTGGGGAAGTAATTCTTAATATTAGAAATTTCCTTACTACCTTCAAAACTTTGTAATATTTGTTGGTCACCTGTATTATTATTTAATTTTTTAAGTTATACACATTTTTACTTAGCTTGGCCTTAGGAAGTACTATGAAATCATGAATTTAATGTGCTGTTAAAATAAATATGTATTAAAATACATTGAAAGCTCTGAAGATTTAAAAAATCTTGCATATCTTGTGACTCAGACCACGGCCTGGGAGATGGTGATCTGTCAGTTAACAAATTCTCCACTGTCTCCGAATGCAGACATACAACGGTTCTCTCCTGTGGAGACCGCCATTTTGGTCATTTTAATCTTTAATCCTAACATACTGATTGTTAAGAATGTAAGTCTCAATATTGGACCCACTGCTCACCTGTTGGGTGACTTGGGACAATCACTTAGCCCCATAGAGTCTCCATTTCTCCCTTGTAAACAGGAAAATGATACTGACCTTTCCGAGTTGCCTTTAGGGTTGAATAAAATGATGTACTCGCAGCCTCAGGCACGGTCCCTGGCACACACAAAGCTAACCAGAAACTGAAGGTGTTTCTATTATATTTGCATGATCTAACAAAGTGGGGGAATTATATACAGAAAGAAGCTGTTGAATTTCATTTGGATTACCTGGGAATCATTTTCTTACCCAGTCCCATTAATTGATTAACTTAAAGCAGAATAAAAGAGTGATTTGGAATGCGGTAAATTAATGAAAATCCTGAGAACTAGGAAAAATTCATGACCACAAACTCGTCTGAGTAGCAGGCAACCACAGAAGGGTAAAAAAGCACAAGGGCAGCCTGAGAAGATTTCTTATAATCGCGACCTTTCAATGGCTATTTCCTATATCCCCAATGTATCGAGTGTCTCACTTAATCCACTGAATGATTTTACAGGTTATGTCATTTAGTGGATGAGGAAACTGAGGCTCCGAGGGTGTGAGTAACTTGCCCAAATTAAAGGCACAAAGCAGACCGATCAGGTACATCTGAGTGTAGTGCTCATGCTCCTTGTGCCAGGTGGTCACTGGGTGGCTGCTGTTGAATCTTCTAAGTAGACATGGGACCCGCCACAAAGAAAGGAGAGGACTAAAAGCAAATTTTGTGTCCTGGACAATTCTATTCAGGGATAGTATACAGTGATTCCAAGTAATATGTCCTATTGGGAAGAAAGGAAGAGCCGTGAAACCTTTCAGGAAAAACTAATCTTTTGTTCCTTGCACATATTTTCAGAGCAGCCCTATAGCACGTCAGCTTAAAGGGGATGATTAGTGTAAGAGCTTCCACATTAGATGTGACGTGATGGCAAAATTAATCTTGGGTATTTAATGAAATACCATTTCCTCTTTTAACCAAAACTCTGACAACCCGGTGACAGGACAGATCTGTTCTGCAGGCCATTTAATTAAGAACTAACATTGTAGAAACCTATTTTAGTCACCAACGAAAAGATTCTTGTTTAAATCAAGATGTTTACATGGCGGGTTCTGGAGGTCAAAGATAACTCTTGCCATATTTGAAAATAATCTTTAGTCATTTTTGGATTGGGCTGTGATTAAGGTACCACTAATTTCTCATTCTAAACATACATAATTATCTTTCTTTAATCTTAAATATTGTTGCATTTTGATCCATTTAAAATATTCATCTTTACCGACAAAAAAATGTGTTTTTACAATATACGAGCGAATGCTACTATTATGTAACATCTAGTGTTTCTGTTTACATTAATTAAGCCAGCCATGTTTGTTCTAGTAAAATTTTAAGTAATTATATATTCTGAATTTTCAATAAGAGCACGAGGCACAGAGTTTTGTATGGCTAGGAAGAAGATAAAGCTAATGAGGGCTAATTTGTTTGACAGTAGGTTCTCTGAGAAACGCTCGACCCAAGCTCTCTAAAGCAACAAAAGATTCCATTCACTTTTTATGTGATTATGTCTAGTTCTTTCCTCTCGAACTATAGTTTTTGGAAACATTTGAGAAAAATTAAAACCATCTATTCCTATTATTATTTATTCCAGTAAGAAGCAGGGGCGAATAGGAAAAAAGAAAGAGGGAAACTCAATATTTATGATATATACATTACAGTTATATAATGTTAAAGCTATTTGAAGATGAAATACAGTATAATTATCTCTCATCTCATTTCCTGTGGGTCAGATCTAGTCGATCTGTAAGACATATCAGTTTCGTACTGATAATATTTTCGTAATATGATTTTGTTTTAATACATTATAAAAAGCTTTGTAAACCTTATGTAAAGTCTTTACAATCTTATCATGCTTGTCTCATTTTGATCCCCACCTATCTTGTGAAGAAAGCACACTGCTAATTTGTAAATGTAAAAAAAAATAAATGAAACCCAAAGAAGTACAGGACTGGTCAAATTGCTCTAGTTCATCTGGTCTTGAATCTGAACTACACTCTCAACATTTGGAATCCATTTTTTTTTAAATAGCAGATACCTCATATATTTGATTTTTCACACTATATATACTATAAAATTTTCCTTTTCAAAGAATTTTATTCTAAGCAGATTAATCACATTTAGAATTCTTACAGATGCTACCTTAATAAGCTTGAAAAAATTACTTCCCCATGAAGAATAAAGCAGAGGAGTTTATTTACTGTACCCATTTCAAATGTAACAAACTGACTACTTAAACTGGAAAAGAGCAGTTTCGGAATCCTAAATCACTTGGCATTTTGCTTTCAGCTCTTCTAAAATCCTCCTTTCAGAATTGTTTAATTTTTTAAGCTATTAATATTTGTTGTTATAAAGAAGTGACCCTCTCTTCATAACATTTAAATGTCCTTTTTCTCTCTCCCACATCGTTAAGTTGTAGACTTTTCAGCACTAAGAGCATATTTTCATGTTGAAACTATCTGTTATTGTGTCCAAATCCTCTAACTCTGTACCCCTATATCATTCTGATGTAAAAATAATTATATATTTTTTAAACAAGTAGGATTTTTACCATGTGCTCCACCCTGAAATTTTAACAGGCATATGGGTATTTTAATAGATCATATTTGTTTCACTGACTTGTTTGAAATCAAATGCAAAATTTCTCAATAGTAGCCAACCCAGTAATAGTAGCCTGGTTTAGCAAGCAGAATGAAGAATAACATCCAGCCCACATTCACTGTGTAAATGGTGAATTCAATGATTACTACTTTCTCATTAAGAATATGTTCAATTATGGTACAGATAGAACACTATTTAGTTTAATGAGAAATTATAATGGCTGGAATTAGAATTAGACTAGAATCTCATGAGGATGAGTAAAATGAGTGTGGAAATTTTTATATTTTTATTTATTTCTCATTCCAATCCAGATGCTTAATTCTTAGAAAAATTTAAGAATGATTAAATCATGCAGATTATTTTTAACCAAAGCTACCAGCTGCATCAAATTTTTCCTTCCTCTTTGGCTCACAAAATATGTGTAATAAAATATTTAGATGAACTCTCATGGTTAAGACGTTACATTGTTTACTGTTTATTTTCTAATGAGACAAACCCTTAAACTAGTAAAATAATTGTTAACACTTATTGAATGCTTATAATTTTCCAGATAAGTGTTACATACTTTCACATATTACCACTTGGAAACACTCATAGCTACTCTATGAAGTAAATATTTCCATATTTACAAGAAAATTAGCTCTGAGCTTAATGGAGTAGCATAAAGTCATAGGGTGTGGTCAGCAGAATTTCAATCTAGTCTTCCAAGGTCCTCGCCTGACCTTGATACATACTGTATAATCTCTAGATCTGTGAATGTGATGCATTTCACTCCTGGGCTGAGGTTGTTATTTAGCACAGTTCATTTTCATAACGGGAGATTATCTTCAGTGAGGCTGACCTCATCGAGTGAGCCCCGAAAAAGGACAGGTGTCTTACTGAAGCCCACAATCCAAAGTGAGAGAGACTAACAGCGTGAGGATATGCGAAAGGAAGAAAACTTCTCATTTGTCTTTGAAGATACAGAGGGTCATGTGGCAAAGACCTGAGTGGCCTCAGTGAATTTAGAGTCACCCAAAGCAGACAGCAATTAAATGGGGACCTCGATCCTACAACCACAAGAGACCAAACTTTGCCAGGAACCTGAACTCACTTGGAGATGGATACATCCAAAGAGCCTCCAGACAATAACCAAGTGTGGCCAGCACCTTGATTTCAGGCTGAAAGCGGATGAACAGAGAACTAGTCATGCTATGCCTGGACTTCTGACTCAGGAAACTGAGCTACCTGATAAGTGTTGCTTAAGCCACTGTGTGTTTGGTAATTGGTTACCCAGCATAGAAAAAACAATTACACAGATCAATCAGAATTTACTTGCAGGAAACCTGGACCATATTCTCTCTGTTCCTCCAAGCAGTCTAGACGCTGCTTCACGGAAACATACATTTATTTATTGCTCTTGATGGAACATGAATTTCCACAACCTCATGTAAATCAACCCGCCTTAATTAGAACAGAACTGAATTTGGAATCAATAAGATTTATCTCACAAATGAAATAAAACAATGCTATTTGTTCATTCTTTTATTTATTTAGAAATGTCTTGAACAAACTAGCGTATAGCAAGTATTCAATAAATTTAGTTTGCCACCTTGCTCAGAATTAGTACTCAAATGATAAAATAGAAAAGTTGCCAACACTATAGTATATATGCATACCAGTAATATGTAAAATGTTGCCTCCATTTCTAATGCTTTCTCTGGTTTTACATAGTCATCTATGAAGGCAAAATTTCTAGTTATTCAACATTTACTAGATTTGTGAGTGTTTCCCTGATCTCCCAGAGAGAAGTGGAAGCTTTTTAATGGATTCCAATTTTATTTTATAAATGGCACACATATATGATGATATGTTTTGTAAGCAAGTTTAATGTCTCATACATGTTCATATTGCATAGGAGTGTATGTATATGATATTCAGTAAACGTTTGCCAAATGAAATTTTAAAACCTAGGTTTTAGATGAACAACTCAGAATATATAAAGATGGGTTAAAAGATTCCTACCAGGGAAGATTTCTGGTTTATAAATCTAAAGGCATGTAGGCCTTTAGAATAAACATATCAAATTCATTCTTTAATATTCCTCTGACTAAATGTTAAGAAGATAATTCTTTTATTCAACAGGCAAAGCGCTGATTTATAGATAGAATGGGTATGGTTTATTTTATGTATTTATTTTAGAAAAGCTATTAAGAAAGTGAAGATTAGACAGTTTGTTTTTCTAAAACAACAACAACAACAACAACAACAACAACAACAACAAAAACCTATCCAAGATTTGTGATGTCTGAATTTCTTACTTAATTCCAATATGTTAAGTTTGTGGTTAATTTACTGTTTGGAAAACATCACTTCCTATTTTTTAAAAAATAAATGTCTAGGAAAGCCTCAAGTTTTTTGAACATGATATTGTTTCTACCAAAGTACATCTTTGATGAGATTAGTGACATGTGGGAGCATAGACACCACCATTTTATTTTATTATTCTTGCCAAATTACACATTTATACATTATAAGTCCGTCAACACCATCTTGTAATTATTGCTTTATGCCATTATTTCTTAAATCAGGTATAAAAAACAGTTGTGAAAAAAATACATTTATACTCTTACATTTAACAGTCTTGAATAGTGTTCTTTATTTTTTCTTAAGGATTTAAGTTAATATCTGGTATCTTTTTATTTGTGCATAAAAGACTCTCTTTAGTTTTTCTTGTAGGGTAGTCCTGCTACCAGAAAATTCTCTTGATTTTCATCTGAGAATGTGTTCATTCCCCATTCAATTTTTAGTAACAATTTCGTTTGACATGAAGTATGTGATGGACAGACTTTCTTGTGGCACTGTGATGTATCATCTCACTGTCTCCTCGCCTCTGTGCTTACTGATAAGTCAAGCAGAACGTCGAAGCCCTCTAATGAAATTTTCCTTTCAGTTATCATTCTTTGCGATTTCAGAATCTCTACTTAGCTCTTTTAAAATTCCTACCTTTGCATCGATGGTATTCTTGATTTGGTGACATCATTATCACACTTTCCTTGAATTATTTAGAGATAGCTGCCTTTAGATCCGTGAACAGATTTTTAATAGCTGATTTAAATTCTTTGTCTAGTAAGTCCAACATCTATGCCCTCTAAGGATTAGTTTCTAATGATCGCTTCCCACCCCTCGCAGTGTATAGACTGTTGATTCCTGTATCATTTCCTATCAAAATGTTTTGCAGAAAACTAGACATTTTAGAAAGTATAATGTGACAGCTCCTGAAATCATATATTTCCCCTCCTCGAGGTTTATTGTTTTTGCTATTTCTTTTTATTTTATGTATTTATGTATTTCATTTATTTATTTATTTATTTATTTTTAATGACCTCCCTGTACTGATTCTATAAAGTTTATATTTCTTTTGTAGCTACGGAGGTCTCTGCTCACTTAATTTAATGCTCAGCTAATGACTGGTCAGAGATTTCTTTACATTTTTTAATCAGTAAGTCCTCCACTCTTTGGGAAAGGGCTGGCTCAGTGTGTGTGTATTTCGGTATGCCTTCAACAGCGAGGCGGTTTACAGCTCTGCCTTTGCTTTCGCTTTCTGCTCACTCAGATCCTTGAGGTGAGCCAGAGACGACAGACCTGAGTCCTCCCAGTTCTGACCGTGTCCATGTGCATGTTCCTCAAGATGCTCGGTGATATTTCAGAACTTTTAAAGGCCTCTTATGTATCTTTTCCCCTAGATCTTCCTTTTACGTTTTTGATGAGGCTCTTTTTTAACCTAGTGCTTCATGCAACTGTGCTGTTAAACAATTGCCACCGTTTTGTTACGACAAATACCTTGGGGATAGAGCTTTCCCATGAAGTGAGTTCTTGGTCAGGTCAAATAATGACAGTGCCCCGTGAATGGGGCTTTTCCAGGGACTGGAAAGCCAGGTCAGATAGTGACCGCGTTCTCAGGGTTGGACTTTTGGAGGAGCTCCAAATCTAATGTTCCCTCTGCTCTGGCTGCAAGACTATACCTTGTCACAGGTACTGCAGTTGCAAGCCTGCTAATTTTTAAGGCTGCTGCTCAGCCTGGAAGAGGAAGCTAGGAGTAGGCCAGATCCCTGCCATCCGATGAGGCTTCAGCTGTTCTCCTGAATTAATGCTCCTCAGATTGTACTAAGTCTTTTGTTAATTTCTTGAGTGGATTTTGACAATTTTTGCCAGTTATCTTTTTCATTTCATGAAGGGGTAGTTTGCATTTGTGTTTCTGCAGCCAATTTGAAAGTCTTCCCCTATTATTTTATTGTTAATGTAAGAAGATTGGGAAGAATTGAACTAGCTTCTTATATTTTATTGTCATTCTTCTTTATATAGTTGGATATCATTTTTTAATAAAAAATTCTGAAAATAAATATATTTATTTTCTTAAATTCTAAACCATAGTGCCTGCCACTCATTAAAATACACTATACAATATAGTATTTTTGAGACAATTTCTGCAAACTGGCATAACATGTAAGAAATTAAAGGAGGCATTGTTCAAAAGATATTCTATAATTAACTTTACCTGCTTTGTATGTCATTCAGAAAATAATTTCAAAAGACTAGTTGATAAAAAAATAACTCTGTCTATTTACACACATACACATAAATATCTACTTATAACATTTTAACTGCTTAAAATGATTAAGGCCATTTTTAGAAATATAGTCATTTTGAGTAATTACAATGAAACATTTATGCCCAAAGGCTCAAATAAATAAATGTACTATTATGAAGTCTATATCTAAATGGGTCAGATAATATATCTGACTAACTTTTTCCACAGTTTGGTATTAATGTCAGACAGATAAATTAATCTGCGTTTATCATCATTTGTGTCTTTAACTGGATATTATGCACAGAGTTCTGAAAAATCTTACTAAGTACAAATATAGAAATAAGACACACATGCTTATTTGAAAACCATTTAGAAAACTATCAGACATAATAAGCCCTAAGAGATCTTGATTTAATAGAATAAAATCTGGATATTTATAAATTTTCATGCTAATTACTAATAAATATGATAAACATGTCAAAATATTTAAAATAATAGTCATAATTCAGAAACAAAGCAAACGCTTTAACTTATACTTGTAACAAAACTAGCAGGAATTTTTCATGTGGAGTCCATGTATGGACTTCAATAAGTCAGAGAAATTCAGGAAATGCATGCAAAATATAGTGTCCAATGCCTTTTTTTCTGATGAGGAGTTGGTAGCTTTTGTTAGATTATCTTCACAAGAAGCAATGAGCCAGACAGCCCTTCCATTTGGATAGAAGAGGTGAATTCATAACTTACATCCACCCCACATTGTAAATGAGAATGCCTCTTTTGGAAACATTTATTTTACCTGTCATTTTCTTAGACAAGAAAGTTTTGGAGTTTTTCAATTCATTGTACAACAATGTCATTATCACGAATGAACTTTACGTTTATTACTAATTCTAAATGGAATTATGAACTATTTTACTTATTATTATCCTCCCCCTGTCATTCAAGACTTCCCTTGAGGACAGACATGGAACCAGCATCACAATTTCTTCATCTGGGTGATCATTTACCTATGTTTTACATCTGTTGATTTTCTCTGCTAGCTGTCGTATTAGAAAACCTACTATGAATTTGTTTTTTCTTCCATAAGGAACTTATGAAGATCCTATAAAATAAAAATAACAAATTACATATTAAGAAACATGACGCCTAAGTCTCACGTCTAGAGACTCTGTTTTAAGGGTGTGGGCACAGGCTTTTGACTGAGTTACCCTGAGAGAATGAAACTTTAGTGCTCCGAGACATCCACTGAATGCCATGAATTAATTTCTCCCCTACACATCTAGAACTGCATCATTCTTGGGAGAACTGAGATATGACGCTCAAATAATTTTCTGATTTATGGGGTTCAGTTGAAGATCCAGGGTTGAAAAGGCGAGAGGTTGATGTCAAAACATTAAATGTGCAGTCAGGTTTAAGATAAATAAAATTATAGTATTTGGCTATCAATGAATGTTGATTCGACAGCATTCCTTTTTTATATGAATATGTATATTTCAAGAAAAAATTATTAAACATGGTGTTATAACATTTATTTTAGAACTTATGAATATACTTATCTGCTCTATAGCTAATATCAACTAAATATCTCTTATTCTCCAGTTTATGAGTTTTCACTATACCTTTTGAGAATGGGATTTCCTCCAAATTTTCTGTTTTTTATTGAAATATTTTAACTTGAGATCACTTTTTTTTCATTTCAGTTTACTGTAAGAAGGTTTGATGAGGCTTAAGTAAAAGTTATACAGAAGTACATAGTACAGTACTTGGCACATGATTACTCTAAATATGATAGCTCGAGTTTTTCTATTTATTGTTACAAATAGCCACCATCTCTTGAACGATAACTCAGAGTCATGCCATATATTCGCCGTACACTTTAAACACACAGAAGCTCTTTTCTTTTTTCCTGAGAAAGTCCTTGATTCTCTGCTTCTGAATAACAATTCACTGGATGTGGAATTCCAGGTTGGTGTATTTTTTTCTCCCAACACTTTAAATGTTTGCCTCCCCACCCTCCTTTCTTTCACGCTTTCTGAAGACAAGCCTTTACACTTAGGTAGAAACTTTTTGGTACATATTATATTTGGTGTTTTCTGAGCTTTCTCTCAGGGTAACTCAACTATAGTTACTATAAATAATTCTCTCGCTTCTCCCCCTCATTCTGCACCTTCTAGTAGTTTTGTTAGTTGTATATTGTACCTTTTGTAATTGCCCCACAGTTCTTGGATATTTCGTTCCATATTTTTTTCTCTTTGCGTTTCCGTTTTTAAAGTTTCTTTGGACATATCTTCAGATTCACTCATTTTTCTTTTCCTCAGCTGTATGCAGTCTAATGATGAGCCCTTTAAAAGCATTCTTCATTGTGTTACAGTTTTCTTCTTAACGAATAATATTTCATTTTAATTATTTCTTAGTTTCCAAATCTCTCTTTACCCATCTGTTCTTGCATGGTGTCCACTTTTTTCATTAGAGCCCTTAGCATATTAAGGATAGTTATTTAAATTCTCTGTCTGATAATACCCAAATTTCCGCCATGTCTGAGTCTGTTTATGACTCAGCATGCTTACTTTGTCTTTTCAAACTGTGTTTTCTGTCTTTTAGCATGAATTGTAAAATTTTTGTTGAAAGGTGAACAACGATGTGTTGAGTAGAAAGGAACAGAGTTAGGTAGGCCTTTCGTGAGGTGTTACGTTCATCTGGCTAAGAGTTAAGCTGTGTTCACTGTTTCCTGTGGCTGTGGTGTCACACGTTAAGATTTCTTCCAGTCTCCTTATTTCTGCCCCCTCCGTCAGCCCTGTTGTTTGGGGATTTTCTTAGAGGCTCTTTTACCTGTAATCTCCTGGTTATTATACAGGAGCCTTATTGACATGGCGGGGGGAGGAGGGCGATGACATTCTATAGTCTTATGATTAAGTCTCAGTTTCTCCTGAGGGCAGGCCTTGCTACAGAAAACAGAATGTTCTGGATATATTTCAATATAGTCACTTTTCCCTTCCTCACCTTCAAGCACAAAGGAATGTTTCTCTGATCTTTATAGTGGGAACCTGGTAGGGTGCCCAGAAGAAAATACACAAAGGTGTGGGGTCTCCCCAAGACTGGGCTTCCTCAGCGTTTCTACCTTTCAAGCTAGTCTACACTGAGCCTTCAGCAACTAATCAACTGCACATTGGACTGAAAACCAGAAATCTAGAAACTCATCTGGAACTTCTACCAACCCCATACATTACAAATTAACATCCCGTTTTAGGAGACAGAGCTGATGCACAGAGAGATGAGCCTGCCCAGTATATGTTTTCAGTGTGAAGGTGGCGATGCCAGGATCAGACGCAGCTACATCGACCCCCTCTTCAGCATCGTGAGACTCTACCTCTCGCTGATAAGATTAGGAAGACTGCAAAGTACAGTTCCCCCTATTCTAAATGAAAATAAAGGCTTAAGGATGATTACAACATCAGAGAATATGTTATTCTACACAGAATCTGGGTTAAAGATCCATCTTGGCTATCTAATTGCATCTGATATAAGTGGAGACACTGGGAAGCAAAACAAAGCAGGCTCCTGTAAGGGATTTAAGATAAAATTTTAGACATAGATCTCTATAACTAACAGATACTTAATTGGGAAGGGAGGAAAAAAAGCTCGTGTGTTCACAGCCCTAAGCCCTCTCCTTTTCTGCTCGGGAGGTACAGCCATGTCATTCAAAAGCTAGACCTTCTGGCTTTAAATTCTTATTATTTCACCTATGGCATATGTTTTTTTCAAACTAGCTGAAAGTTCTTAGTTTTTCCAGTTTTTATGTGTATCTTTTCCTACCATCTTGCATTTCATCAAAGATTCACCATTTTCCCATAAATTCATGGAAAAAGCATAAGACTTGCCCCCAATGATATTTATTGACTCTTTGAAAAGTCTTTTAATTCCTTTAAGTTTTTCTAACTTACAGATTATTTCTAACAGTGCAATATATCTTAATAAAATAACTGGTCTCTATATTTGCAATGTTTTCTCTAAAAGATGATGAATATCCCAATTTGAGGAAAATATTCAAATAATTATCTCTCTAGAATTAATTAAAGTGAGATTTCAAATATTATCTTGATATATTATTTTGGTTTAGAACAATCCAGACTCCTGTAAAAATCCTAAAATGGAAAAAGCAATATTAAAGAGAAAGTAAAGATATGTAACAAAATAAGCTTTACAGTATAATAAATAAGAGCCTTTAGGAAATGGAATGACTTACAAGATGTTTCAGCACTTATTATGCATTGTTTATTTGATAGATCATAACTGCTTTCTTTGGAAAATTTGGGTCTAATGAAACTCCCATTAAATACATTTTTTGTCACAAAAAAAATTTTGCAAAAAACCCTTTTGGTACTCTTTTGGCATCGGTTTATGGAAAACAAAAATCACATTCTATTTATTTCCAAAAGTGTTTCTGGCCTGCCTGTTCATTCCCTATAGCCTGATCTTAAACTGTATTAAGTGAAGTGCCTGGCTGAAATATCTCAAGGTTATTTAGCAATTATATATTGGTTACATTAAAGGATGCTGTCAACTGTGTAACCCAAATTATCACGATGAATACTTACATTGATCCAACAGGCGGACTGAAAAAGGCACTTCTTTTTTTTTTAATAACAAATTAAATTCATTTTTTATACATTCCTCAACACTATATACCAAAAAATCAAGTGAGATTTACAATGTGATATATAATTTGAGGAGGTTCGCATGATATAGTATATCAGGTGCTTCCTAGATAAACCAGTGATGATGATTTGACATTTTTGAGCACTTCATTCATTTATTCATCTCAAAAAGCTGAACAATAGTACAAACGTTATCTCTACTAAGGAGAGTGTGGAGGTACAGGTAACTTCCCCAATCTCACAGGTAGTAACTGTTGGAAGAAAACAAAGGTGTGACAGTTTCTCCTTCACGTGAATAAAACCGATAGTCTTGGGTTGAATTTGAATCCTGAGCATCATGCAACCCCAGGCAGACTCACTGCTTCAGGAGACTGAGACCATTTTCCCAGGAAAGAGCTGCTCTGGGGTGTGGATCCAGCTGTGGCATCCACACACCCTCCTTGTCGTTAAATGTCTGTTTTGACTAAGAGTGCATTGCCTACAGATTACATCCATCATACTTTTGGATCCTGTCAGATCTCAATTAATGTTAAATTGAATTTAATGTAAAATGGATGTAGTTGTATTTTTCTTTGCCAAACTGGCTAGTCATTTACTATCATCAAGCCTCTTAATTCTGAGATAGTTTTAAAACAGCAAATTATTCTTTAGGCCAATGAAATCCTGTATTCTACATTTCATGTCTATAGCATTCTTAGGAGAGAGTCATTCTATGTCTTACTTCATAATAATTAAACGATGTCCTTGGCATTGCAAATATTAGCAACCTCAGTTATTTTTAGGTCTTAAAAAGCAGATGCCACTGTCGCAATTTCCTTCTCAGTTACGGCTTTATTTTAATTTAATCATCAAAAACGTAAAATGATATTTACTATTTAGTATAAAACTTTAGCAAAAAGTTGTTGGAATTGCCTTTAAATTTACACTTGAGTTACCAGACTCATTATTTCAAAGATCATGGTCTGAATCGATGTGAGTAATGATTCATTCTTTTGATTAAGAAGTGACTCTGTCTGTAGATGTCAGATAATTACCGAGATGACCTATAATGAGAACATTTCACAACTCTCTGACTTAAATTTCTTATTCCCTCAACAGCATAATGGCTTCCTTCTAGATCTTTTTATAGTGTCTCTATGCTCCTGTGGTTTCTTTTCATGTACTGTCACAGTCAAGGATTGCTCCTATCGTCTGTTTTTAGACAAAGAAATATTGTGGTTCTATACAATAAAAACTGTGTTTTGTCTAGATATTTTAGAATTCTGGCATAGCTCCTCATTTTTTTTTTTTAGAAAGCCTCGTCCCTCACATCTGTACATAACTCGCGTATAACTACAATTGTAAAAGATGATACAGGATACTCTTTGTTAGTCTGTTAAGTGCTCTGATGGGAATGAAAGTGGTTTCTTTTATATAAAATATTAAGATTAGAAATGCAAGATGTCCTTGTGATCCTGCCCCTTGGGAATATGGTATTTAAAAGTAAGGAAAGAAAAATGGTAACATCTTGACGACACTCACTGTGAATCTGGAAATTCATAGCGATTCCAGTACACAAAGAGCATTTTGTAGGTGAAATCATAAGTTTGTTGTTAAGTCACTTGATACTTTCTTAAACAATTTCTAGGGAATAGAGCATTGCACCAACATTGTAATTTTTCTTTAAAATTTACACCATATTTTAAAAACTCAGATGCAGTCAATTATATTTTGAAATCCTTACATGTTAGGTACATATATACATTTTCCCTCGTGCTAAAATGTGAAGCGTTTCTTTACTGCCCTTTAAACTGATAGAGAGATTGTCCCTGGCTGTCAGCTCTGTGGCATTTCTTCCCAGGTGAACACAGACTAAGGGATTTCAGGTGAACCGTGTCCTTTTCAAAGCAACACAGTTGGAGGTCAAATGCTCTTGTGCGTTAAATATATTTTGAGGTTGTTTTTAACATTTAAAAACAATTTTATTTTCCAGGACAATTTTTAATGAGGAACGTAGGCCTTGTTGACCTCTAGATTTCATACTAAGTAGTGGAAGCCTCGAACTCCTTAATTAGAGCTTTTCATTGTTCTCATAATATCTGTATCTCGTTAGGTACAGACAGCCTTAGAGAATGAGATATTTAGACATGATGATGATTCAAATGACAACTCCACGTTTATTTTCCAGAACGTACAAAGCACAGAAGAGGACTTTTTCCTCTCATTTAATAAAACTGATTTTTTTTGGGGGGGGAGGGGGAAATCAGATACTAAAATAAAACAAAATAAACCCATACAGCAGACACGTTTTCATGAAAACATCCCATTCTTCTTTAATGTATAGCTAATACTCATCTTAGTTTCAGGTCTTACTTTAAAATGATATTCATCGATGTTAATGTATTAAACCGAAAGAACTGGGGAAACTTCTACCTTCTGGGTATGAAATTCGGTCTGTGAAGTGCGGTGTGAATGGGCTGGGCAGCCTGGTGACGGGGGGCATGGCACCCTCCCTGTTTCAGTTTGCCATGTGGGGGAGCTTCAGTTTCCTCACCTGGAAAAGCATGTGGGCTTCATGCGTGACCCCTTGTGTTCTTCCATCATGCACTTCTCAAAACCCTACAACTCTGAGAGTAGAGCTCATGGAAAGACCATAAAAATGATGTCGATTTTGCAAGAGCTAACATCTCAATTGGTCATATCTTCCAATACTGAGGAAAAGGCCATATTCAAGGTGACTTTATTTAAAAACTCTGAATCTTTACATTAATCACCAAATAAATGCAGAAGTGAATAACACAACGACTCACAAGTTTCTTCTTTTCAACTTAATGCATTGTGTAGGAAATAGTTTAACAAACGATACTGATAACTAGAACTGAGTGTCCCCATGAGCTCAACACTAGAATTATTTATGAAAATAGGTACTGCTCCGAAACGGGCTCATTACTCTTGACCTCAGCATCATTCTGGTAGGTGGCAGGCAGTACCCCATGGGAAGCACAAACTTAAGCTCTGCGGCTAATACGGTTACAATTAATACTGGGACAGCAACAGAAATGTGTTGTCACAGTTCTGCAGGCCAGAAGTCTGAGACGCGAGTGTCACCAGTGTTAGTTCCTCCTGGAGCCTCTGAGAGAGGATCTGCTTCATTCCCCTCTCCCAGGTTTTGGGAGTTGACACGAATCCTTGGTGTTCCTGTACTTTAGATCCATCATTCCATTTTGGCCTCCATGTTCCTGTGGTAGTCTTACATGCGTGAGCGTGTGTGTGTGTGTGTGTGTGTGTGTGTGTGTGAGAGAGAGAGAGAGAGAGAGAGAGAGAGAGAAACAGAGAAAAAATAAGTATCTTGAGGCTTTATCTCTTATTAGACATTATTTTTGTTTAAAACTGGAACTTCATGTTTTGATCTCTTTCTCTCTCTCTCTGTCTCTCTCCCTCCGCCCCTGTTCCAACTTGAATTTAAACTCTGAGAGGAAAGAGACCAGATATACAAATGTATATAGATATATACAAAGCTCTCTATAAAATCCTGAGTAATATAACATCTGACATTAGTAGCATAAAAGTGGATTTGAGAAATGTATATTTTTAAAGACAGTATTATTGGCTTACATCACCTAAATAAACAATTTTACCTATGGTCCTAACATGCGTTTTTGCTTAGTGTTTGTGCCATTCTTGTCTAAGGAAATGGAATTGCTAAACGCCAAGGGGTTAACGAAGAGCTGCCTTATTCGGTTCCACTTTGTGCTTCTAACAGGGTTACCAGTGCAATAAGGAGGGACTGTAGACAGCGAGGCGCCCCGTCATGCATCCTGCATGCTCATCTGCTATGCACCACAATCGGTAAGATCGAGAGACAAGGTAGCATGTGAGAGAACATACCTAGGAGGCCCCACCCCTTGGGGACTACTAAGGACCCACACGCCATCTCTCATAACCTCGCAATCTGCTCAGCCTTCTCAGGAACAGAAAGGACAATTCTGGCCTGCCTTTCATCTCAATGTTTGGACTTTAATAAGAAACTTTCTTGTTTTCTCTGGGAAACTATAAAATTTGAAAAAAAATTCTCAAAATTTCACTCATGGGTCAATCCGCCGCCCCTCATCAAGTGTCTCGTGGTCTCTTAGGGCCCATTTCAATTTCACTAGGCTTAACACACTTTTAGGATATGGCCCAACAATGAGCCAAGGAAATATATGTTTCCACCACGCTAGACTAATTGTTCCTTGTCTTCTTTTCATTTTATGTTTGGTCTCAACATATTCTCTGGTTGCTCATTCAAAACTGTTACGAGAGACTTGCTATGCAGTCTGGTAAAGGGTCAGGTGTAACTAACTAACTAGTTCTGTAGTCGTCTTGGGTGGTCGTGAATAGTGTGGTTTGGAGAAACTTCCTTCAAAAACACCTCATATGAAAAACACCTGTATTGAATCCATGTTACTCTTAATTAGTATTGCTAGCTCAGAAACATTTTACAAGTCAATACAAAATTTGAAATTAAATGATGTGCTAGTTTCCCAGTGGATATATAGGTCTTAGTTAAATGTTTTTAGGCAAGCATTTTATTTTTCAAGCAAAGGGGAAAAGATAAACATACTTCCCTAATGCATTATTTGTGTGTGATGTCAATTAGAGGTGAGTCTTTATCCCTCATTATAGACTATTCTCAGCCTTGTTTCTACACAGGAAAACTTATAGCCTCAGGTCCTTATTACTTCAGATATCTCGCATTGAGAAAAGTAATCTCAAATTGATGCCCCAAGGAACCAAAATTAAAAAAACAAAAAAACCCCACCTTATTTAATTAATGGAGAATTATTTGTAAAATAAATCACCCAGCAATATATTTTTCTCACTTTTGAAACGCTTTTCTCCAGCAAGAAAAGATAAAACAAGAAGCCATAACAAAAAGCCCAAGCACGCAGATTTGCATCTTTGCTGTGTCCACTTTCCTTTGCTCATGCTAACAATATCTAGTAGAGAAAGACTTGCTAAAGAGCAGGGATGGCAAGCCTGCAGGATGCTTACAAACACTTAATGACATTAGTACAATTGCTAAGTATTACGCTTCTCAGCCCCTGTGGAGATAGTTCTAAATTCTAAATTCAACCCGTTGGTAAGGATATTATATGAAGAGTCTGAAATTTTGCAGGTGAGTTCTTATTTGTTGGCTTGTCAATAG
>NW_006443225.1:17607240-17609924 GCF_000325575.1 Pteropus alecto | reverse complement strand
AGAAGCATTTATATTTGTATCTACACAGCAAGACCAGATCCAAATGAGACAGAAATTTCCTATTTAGTTTAGTCAATTTGTCCTTTCTCATCGGAGCTGTTCAATGTAAATTGAAGTTTTCCATGAATGATCTGCAAACTGTGAAACACGATTTCCGTTTGCTTACATTTTAAACTCGATTTATATTTGATTCATTTGGTCCATGTATATTCAACTAAACTGAGCATTATTGGAAGAAAATAAAATAAACAACGACCGAGCAATCTTTATACATGTTATACAAAAGTGTATAACATGTCATTATCCATTTATATAAACCCATGCACTGTACACTAAGCATGAACCCTACTATAAACTGTGGGTTTTTGGCTGATGTGTCAGTGCAGGTTGATCACTTGTAACCAGTGTACCTCCTGGTGCGGGCTGTGGACAAAGGGGGAGGCCGTGCATGTGTGAGGGCTGGGGGTTGTGACAAATCTTCGTACCTTCTTTTAATTCTACTGTGAACCTAAAACTGCTCTTCAAAATAAAGACTTAAAACACACACACATACAATAAGTGATATTTCCTTTGATAAGGATTTGAGAAGAGAATATTGAAAAGAAAATGAAGTCTTACTTTTCCTGATATTTGCCGTATATCCATTCATTTATTAACTCGTTCACGCAACGAATATTTATTGAATGCATGCTATATACACAAAATCTGAGATTTGACAGTAGAAAAATAATGGGTAAAAGTCCCTGCCCCCAAAGGCCATATACTCCAGAAGAAAGAGAAAGACCGTAAGATAAATATCTCTCTTTATTATCTGAAGGCTTAGCTGTGGGTGTTAGTGATGCAATTAGTAAAGAGAGATTATATTCTGGATATATTTTTAAGTTAGGTATGGGAACGTTTGCTGATGGATTTACTATAGGACATGAGAGAAAAAGAGACATCTAAGATTACCCTGTGATTTTTGGCAAGAGCCACTTGAAAAATTAAGTTGCAATTAATTGAAATGAAGAAGCCTTCGGGAGGAGGGGAGATGGGAGGCCTCTTTTGGACACGTTACATCTGAGATGACTAATACTCGTTAATTGGAAGTGATAAATACGCAGTTACATTCAAGGGTCTGGAGTTTAGGGAAAAGGTAAATAATGTAATTGATACTTAAGTCAGTCAGATGAGATGAGCGAGAGGATGTGCACGGGCAGGGAAGGTAAAAATGGGAGATTTTTATAGAAAGAAGAGTGGAGAAAAGGAACTCTTAGCACAAGAAAAGGGAAGATTGTTTTTAGACCGGGATGACTCCTTTTCGGGGGAGAAAAAGGCAGGGATGTTTATAATACAAATCGCCTCTTCTTTCTATAGGGGATAGAGAGGGCCCAAGTGACAGATGACCTCCTGCCAAGTGATCTCTGTCTAGCATCTGGTGTTGCCTTATTATGGGGAGGACCACAGAGAGAATCTAAACAAAACTCAAGTGCTAGATGTTGCAGCCAACCTCTAAAGACTGGCAGTGCCAGGAAAAGCCCAAGTAAGGGTTAGTTAAGCAAGGAGGTTCCAGTCGACCAGGACAATCATATAAGTCACTGGAAGACCAAGTAATGAGCTGAGGAAGAGCATGACTGTCATACCTGTCTGCTCATACCTGGAGAATGTGCATGCTTTTCTCTGTAGGCACATACCCTCTGAAAAAGTAGAAGCAGAAGGGGCGAACCCTTAAGTAATCACCTGAAAGCAACTATTTTAGCCAGACAAAAATGGAGACAGAGTTCACCGAAAAATGGAATATTCGTCCCGACCCGGGCAATGGGACCCTAAAGGAAAGTTGACCAGATGTATAGAAAATTTTAGAAAATTGTGCACTATTTTATAGATTCTGATAGAGGGTCTATGGGGTCCCAGTTTAATTACAGCTATTTACTCAAACAAAAATTCAGTATTGCCAAAGAATTGGTAATAAAAAATGTTTTTTCCATTTCCCAATATTGACTTACTGCAAGTTATTTGGGATTTAGTCCAATATACTGTTTACTGCGACTCCAGTGATACCACTGAATTATACCATGAGTAAAACTATACTTTAGAGAAATGTGCAGTCCATTCCAAGGCCCCCAGGAGTATATC
This sequence comes from Pteropus alecto, assembly GCF_000325575.1. Classification (NCBI taxonomy): domain Eukaryota; kingdom Metazoa; phylum Chordata; class Mammalia; order Chiroptera; family Pteropodidae; genus Pteropus; species Pteropus alecto. The sequence continues at coordinate 17,607,809 of NW_006443225.1, read as the reverse complement.
CCCATCACAAACTGGCAAAGATGTGAGCAGAATTTGCAATAGCTAGTGGTATGTTGCAAGAAAATGAGGTCTTTTTCTTTAATGCCATGTTGTGCAGGATATGGTTCTTCTTTCAGATGTAAAGCTAAACCATATTAATGAAAAATTCTAAAGAAGTTTGGTGTCATAGCAATAAAATAGCAGGATATTGACTAATTCATTCTTCTCACAGCACCAGGAAACATTTTTTCCAACAAATATTTGGAGTAATATAAATAGCTTCCAAGTTATTGGATCAAGATACCTCTTTTTCTGGTTCTCAATATCACACTCTTCCCATGTTCCTCAGTTCCTTGCCATCCTAATAAACCGTATCACTGTCAACAAGAGTAAAATACAGACTCCATACATGAGTAAATGGTGAAAGAAAATAGTTAACACAATCCTCTATCCCTAAACTCTTTATATTCCTGGCTATCTATTTTAACACGTTTTTAACTAAACTATTGACATATCATAATGCCTTAAACAGAGGAGCATAACACAATTCATTCCAATAAAAAAGTATAAATTCAATGCATAATAAGTTG
>NW_006443225.1:17593172-17607211 GCF_000325575.1 Pteropus alecto | reverse complement strand
CTGATATGACAATTATAAAATTAATTTTAAAGAATGACAAGTTTGCAGAAGTTTTGGATGGGACGAACCTCCATTTGATTCTCATCTTCAAAATTTAGAGAGTGTTGGCAGGTTATTATTCTAAATACAAAAAAAAAAGATGGAATATTTCTCACCTTTTCCTTTTTGTTCTTAATTTGACCTTTGAGTAGTTGCCATAAAGAATCACTTTCTGCAGCAACAGCCACACTCCACTGTGTCTTTTAGATAAGAAAAGTCCACACATACTACCTTAAAAAATAAATGTACTTTTCTCTAGCTAATCCCTTCTCTTAATCACCATAGAGCTTGTTGAAAGAACTGTGTCTATGCTTGTCCTCCACTGCCTCATCTAAACTCCCTTGGATGTGCTTCTGTGCCATTGCATTGAAGATGCTGTCGCTAAGGTCAGTCGTGTGCTTGCAATTCCCCAAGCCACTGAGTATTTCTCCATCCTTATTTAATGATATCTGTCCAGCATCTGTAATGATTCTCATACAATTTCTCAGAATCATGAAATGTTTAACTCCTGTCTCCAAGCACAAGAGATACACTAGCAAACATTAATAAGAGTTTTCTTCGTGGAAATCCATATTTCAAGATTTCAGACTGTGTCCCTATTTCTTATGTTGCTTACCTAGAAATTGCCATTAGGATTTAGGAAAGAACTTGTCTTTCTCCCCGTGACTAAGAGAGGTTCATAAGCCGATGAAACCTCACGTCAGCTATATAAACTTTGGTAAATTACTCAACATCTATTACCTCACTTTCTTCATTTGAAAAAACGGGAGTATTAATAACAATAATGACCAAAATTTATTGGGATTGTTTTAGGCAAGATGGGCCAAGTGCTTTGCCAGTTATTCCCTCTTTTAATTCTCAAAAGAAATCTCTAAGAAAGAGGTCATTATAATCTCCTTTTCCCGTATTCAGAAAGTAAAACTCAACAATGTTGAAGGACTTGCCGTAGGTCAGGGAGTAGACGAGGCAACAGATTCCAGCCTTTGTCTATTTCCTCGAAAGCCTCCTACCTCACAGCATTGTCACGCTATGAAAATATCTAGTATTATACCCAGCACATAGTCGTCACTCCTTAAATAATATCCAAAACAATAAAATAGTTGAATAATATTTCATTGGAACTATTTCTGAATATACACTTTATCTATGCAAGGGCATTGGCAAAAGTATGTGTTAACCAAGGATAAAAATTAAGAGCAAGCTTCTTTTTCACTTAAAAAAAAAAGAAAGAAAGAGCAGCTAGCACAAAGAGAATATGGAGATATTCACAAATGGATGAAAATGCACAGATAAAGAACCAAAAGCGAAATGAAAAAAGGTGGCATCCAGGAGGACGAGGAAACTCAAAGAATCTCCCAGTGTGACTCAGTCTGAAATAGCTTCAAAAGTTTCAGTCGGCTTGAATACACAGGCCAGTGAAGGGGGGCCGGAGGCTCCAGAATAATTATTTCCACTCCTACTTTTTTGATGTATAAACCAAAATAGTGACAGGATGTCTCTGTCTTTAGGAGATGAATGTCAGTATCTGTTAGCCCTCTTACATTTTTTATAGAAATTGCGTTTAAAAAAGTAAGCCTATTTGTAGAACGCACACAAAGGAAATAAATTCCTTTATAATAAAATTATTGTAGCATTAAACATGCATTCTTTTTTATTACAAAATACTTACAGATAAGCACAATATGTTTTCCAGTTCACAGCATTTACTTTTTAAAAATCTTTCCACCTAAGTCACAGAGATTTTACTTCAGAAAGCAAAGGATAAATAAAATCACATAATTTACCATTAGATCCCATGAATAAGTGAAAGAACGTCGTTTCCCAGGACAGGAAAAATGAACTAAATACATTTGAGATTATGATTATGAATTAAAACATGTTAAAATAATGCTATTCGCTATTATATGAACTAACAGGAATCCAATTTTTAAACAGAAACGACACGACTCTTATTATATTTATTATTATATACATCTTGTGAAATAATAGCTGTTGTTAAAAATGTGTGCTCGGGAGCTCATGTTTCTTGCTTCTTGTTAAATTTCTGAATTCTGGATTCATCTCCTGAGTGAGCCTCTCTCCGCTGTGCTCTCTCTGGCATCTGGCCCAGAGTCCCCCAAGTCAGATTGATCCACTTACTCCTGCTCTTCTCACTGTTCAGGATGGGACTTCTTTGCCTTCTTCTGCTCTGAGGCAAACATCAAGATTCACATTAACTCAGTTTTACCTTTGTATATATGAGTATGGAAATAAGCAAAATGAGGAAAACTGTAGGGAAGAGAAAAGTAAATTTAGAAGTGGAAATTAAAGTTAAGCATTAAAAAGCAAGTATATCACAATTTTAATAAATATAAAAAACCTGCATATATGCAAAATCAGGAATTGGAAATATAGCCGCAGATACTCTGAATGTCATAAGTTATGAAATAAAGTATGAGATCAATCCTGAGGAAATGAGTGATTTTTTAGCTAAATATAAATCTTTAAAATTGACGCAGGAAACACTCTTTTCAAGAACTGACTGAAGATAACCAGAAACTTTTTCGAAGTGAAAGAAAGATGAGCAAAAAGAAAGAAGACGCACCTTGTGTCTGGTTGTGAAAGCTGAATAGTATCAAGATATTAATTTTGTTCAAATAAATATTTGAAATAGAAATATGTAAAGTTGACCAAAACCACCCTAAAATTCAATTTAAAACATAACTAGGAGAAATAGCCTAGAAAATATAGAAAGCCATATTATGCCATGTCCTGACATAGTATAGCAGATGTTAAAATGCTACAGATTTTAAAATAATTGTATTTTGCTAATGTTAGTAATATCTTTGATATCATGAATATGAAATTCAAATCAGTCAGGAGAATATCATTTACTTGTGTCTTGATATTGGGTTAATTTCTTTAAATTAACAGACAAAGATTCAAAGCTGACACCCTACACCAAAATTAATTATATTAATTTATATCAAAAGTTAAATTTTAAAAAAAGTAAAATATAGAGCTATGTCTAAAAACAGTGTAAGGACTCTTTAAAAAATGTCAGGACTAATAAATTTGACACTTAAAAGTGTACATTTTTATTACTTCAGAAAATATCAAAATAAATTATAAAGTCAAAGAAACTTGGAAAAAGTACTCAGGAAAAATGGCAGAAAAGGAGTTAATGTCCATGTATATGACCAGCTCTTATGAATGAATAAAACTAAACATCTCAACTGAAAACAGATAATGAGGATTATTAGCAAGCCAGAAGAGAAAAAAAGAAAAATGAAACAAATCACCGACAAATATGACATATAAATAAAGTAAGAACAAACCTAATTTTATTTATAAAATTACCAAAAAAGGGCTTTTTAAAAGTTTAATTCTTTGAATTAAAGACATAGATAAGCAAGTACCGTGTATATTATTGTGTATTTTAGAGCCTTTCTAGAACTTAATTCTACATTATATATAATGACGGATATATTTATGACCTTTGTTGGAGCGAACTGCTCTCCGAAAAATTTGAAAATATTTGAAGATACATAAAAAGTACATAAAACATAAAATAATGCTTTTCCTTTATAAAGTCTTAAAACACCTGGAGCTCTGAGCCGTAGAAAATGAAATCAAGAATCCCCTGATAATGTTAAGGACATGCCCATCTGTCGCCCAAACCAGACAGTGATCGTGCCCAGGAGACGTTCGCAGCCTGGGTCCTCTTTATCCTCTTGGTCAAAAATTGATGAGCAGTTCCCCCGAGGCAGAAGCAAAGGCGGAGACCACCTCCGAGTACTTCTTGGCAGGCAGGGCGAAAAGGACGTGGACTCCAGGAGTTCTCCTTTCTGCCTGGCTTTGGGTGACATGACACTTCTGAGTCTTTCGGGAATTGAAAGAAGGAAAAACAATGACAGTGGTTGGCTTCTGGTTTAAGGCTATGATAGCTGGTTTATGAAATTCCCATTTATTATATTCTCGGTATTGATAATACGTTTCGTTTTCCTAACCACTGAGACCTAAGCAGTAAAATAGGCCAAGAATCATTGTGATCTTTGAGCTGGTAAATGCCATGTTTCAGATGAATGTTACTAAATGTTTTAAGTAGCTCGATATTACAAAGGGTTATTGTGCTAGGAAGGACACACAGGGCACCGGGGTGGGCTTTTGTTCTTTCTCTCTTCCCTTTACCATTTAGTCCCTCACCCCCAAAGGACTGTAGTATCTCTAATTAGGAACCTATCTGGTTCTTTAAGAAATAACCATGAAACTACGCAAGGACCGGATTTGGCAAGGGAAAAAAACTATCTGACCTCCATTTAACAAAAAACCAGAGAGCCTCTAAAAATGTAAAAGCTCTGTCTATAAGAAAATTGGACAGGATTTTCATTAAATTTGGCCTTAGATATTTGAATTATTTATAGAAATTGTTATATTAATCAAAACAATGCGTGAACAAGCTGACCAGAACCACGTATTTTTTTAAAACTCTTCTGTAGCAGTTATCAACATGTCATGTTTGAAACATAGAGAAAAAACAGCTTGAATGTGTATGTAATAAATATTGCCTACAATAGAGGCAACCACAAATCTCTTCAAAATACAAAGAAATCCCACATATACCAATGCATCAGGAGGAAAATCCTTATTTTGCTTTCAAAGTAATCAGTTTTATCCCCAGAAAATAGGTCCAATTTACTGACAGCTAGAAGCTGAATAGTAAGTTCACTCTTTATAATATCATCTCTGCTATTGTTACACTGTGGGCCTCGTTCAAGAATCATTATCCAGCTTCTCCACGAAAGCCTGCATAAAGAAACACAAACCCTGAAAATAATCTATTTCCCAGTTCTTTGTGGCTCTGGAAAGGCACAGAATTTATAGGGACTTGTTAGAGAAGCCAGGCTAATAAAAACAGAAAGATACCTTAGCGTTTTTGGCAGGGCATTGTGCCGATAGCTTTTCTGTCCAAGATGATATTCTTGCCATGCAGTGAATGAAATTCTAGGAGAAGCTGGCCAATCGTGTCCAACAATGCGTTCTAGTTATTGCGGGTAGCAGTAATTAATTCTGTCCAGTGAAAAGTGACAGTTTGTTTATTAAAAGTCCTATTTCCTTATTGCCATTGTCTGTAGCATTGACAGCCGTAGAGCTTCTCATAGGAACAGTGATGAGTGTGGCATAACAGGGTTGATAGAACATTGACTATAAAAGCATGTCATTCCCTCTTATTTTTTAAAACTTTTTCTAGGGCTCTTTTCCAGAGCCAAATCTTCCACTAAACAAGGAAAAAAACTGATATGTAAATTACTGAAGTGGTTACTTATTATGGCTGGTTTTGAAGAATCAAGAATTTTCGATAATAAAAATGTATCAGGCGCATTGATGTTTTCAATAAACCAGAATCTATTCGAAAAAGTATAATATGGGTAACGGGAGTCTTAGCTATGCTGTGATTCTCTCTGTACTTATCACATCTGCCTGAGTGTTTGAACAGTGTGCTTTTGTAAGATGTGAGTGGAGCGAGGTTTTGAGAGCAGTGAGCATAAGTAAAGCCTCACATTCCTGAAAGATCATGTGACCAGACTTTATATACATATTTTGCACAAATAATTTTCTTTGTATTTACCGAGGTGAAATGGAAAAGGAGGAGACAGGCAACACACTGGGCTCGAGAAATACAAACAGGAACGTCAAATAGCTTTTTCTTTGGATGTTTTTCTAGAGCTGTGCTGTCTGACGGTATGGCCTCAGACACATGACTTTTTAAATTTAAGTTAAATTAGGTTATATTAAATCATATTAACGACGTATTTTCTCAGTTGCACTAGTGACATTTCAGGTACTCAGTAGTCACACATGGCTGGTGGCTGTTGTTACTGGATGAAACAGCTTATGGAACGTTTCCATCAGTGTGGAGATCGTGAGTGGGCTTTGCCATTCTAGAGAGCCGTTATGAGCGTTTCTACAGAGTGGGGTATTTTTTTATCACCTAAAGAAAGTATTGGAGCAATAAAAAGAGAGAAGCAATATGTGTAGAATTTCTTATAAGTATCCTGACTTCGAAAGAATTAAAGATACATTTTTATTTACACAAATAATATATGAATATATAGATTCTCGATATTGATGCCATAGCTAGGGGTCAACCACATTTGAGCCCTAACACTGTGTGGAAGCTACTAATCAATAAATCTTTATTGAGTGCTGTAATGTGCCAGACACTGTTCTAGACATTTGAGATGCATGAGTGAACAGGCAAAAAGCCTCAGTCCAAGGACCGAGCATTCGGATTTTGTTTCTGTATCTTTCTATAATTACCTGGTACCCACCTTGAATTTTAGAAGCTATGTTAAGAGCCCTACAACCCTTTCCAGGCATTATTTGTACTTCTAATAAAATTAGGCATGAATTATTAGTAAGTGGGGACGTTCAGTGACATCTGGGCTTTAATAAGATTTTTTTTCTCGACGTGGTTTTCCTAACTTTATTTCTTTAACTTTTAAAATTACCTTTTTTTTTTATTCCTACATATTCAGACTCTCTCAGAAGCAAGAGATATACCTAATATGCCAGATCGTAATTCAAAAAATATGGTAAATAATGAATGCCAAATCTGGTAAATCAGGCAGAAATATAAAAACAAATAAAGTAGCTAGTACTTGTTTTTGGTAACATTTTTTAAAAAATCCAAATTGATCCAATTATTGTATGAACTTGAACTTTTACTTTTTCTCTATCTTGATTAATAAATAAATATACAACCCTGGTCTTTAAGAAGACCTAATGCCATTTTGACTCTAAGTCTCTTTTTCTCTAGCCTTATTTCATCACGAATTCCATTTTCCTGCTTTTACATTTATAACCCAGTTCTTCACTAGAAAGGAATTTGAAAAAGCAAACACATTTTGACAGAAAAAAATCACCAAAAGGTCTTTGCCATAAATATTCTTATAATGTCATACTCCTTTAACTTCTATTGAAATCAGAGAACTTGAATTACCTGTGCAGTTGTGTAGTCGGCAGAATTTCTTTGCAAGTGCACACACACATACACACCCACGCGCAAAGTTTAAATGCTTTTTAACTGTGGGATTAAGTTACCATAAGTCTGGCTCTGCAAGGTTAAGAGAAAGATTCTATCTCTAGACCATCCACTGACATATTTCAGCAGACTGTGAAAACCACCCACCCACTGTGCAAAGACCAGAAGTAAAATATATGGAATTTATTGATGGGTTTTTACTATGAGTATGTTTAAATTGATTTCAAACATTGAACAAATAGGGACTTAAATTTTAAACTGTTCAAACAAAATGTGGAAATCATAGACCTTCTTCTGGAATGTCACTAATTTTGAATATGCTTTTTTATTGTCAGGACAGGGTGATGGGCAGGTGTTCGAGAGTGATAATGACAGATGAATCCAAGGCATGTGTCAACAACACGCTAGCTTCACAAAGACTTAATGAGTTTATACTGTGCCCGGCTCTACACCAAGGAGTGGCCACGTAGGGATGAATAAGACCCTTGTCCTCATCGTCTAGCTAGTTAGAGAAAGATACACAAAATACTAACAGTCATGCAATGTGATAATTCTCAAAAAAGAAGTATTTATGAAGTGAGTAGGGGTCAGGAAAAGGCAGTGATTAAATGGGCAGATTTTTCATATTTATTTTAGTCTAATAATTCCATTGACGTAAAATGATTGCCTATGTACACAGTTGTACATAATTTATAATAGATACCAACAGTGTGTTAATGCCCTTTTAATTCTCATCAATGGCATATTTTACACCAAACCCTCAAAAATTCAGCCTTGAATAAGAAGGAATTTTCAGAGTATTCAGAAAATATTGGAACCTACCCACGAAACATTCTGCTTTGGAGAGAATACTTTTAGACATAAGGAAACATATATGTTTTGGTAAATAAGCCAGAGACAAACTTTTTCTTTTCAGCACAGTTTACCGGTATGAAACTATGAAAATAACCTTGAGTTAATATGGTACGTTTTTTGGTATAAAAATAATGAATGGGCTGTTAAAAAACAAAAATGTGTAATCTAGGTGACAGGAGGCTTATCTTTGTATGTTTAATCCTCTCACATTGCCAAACATATAGTAGATAATTTTGATTTTTTTTGAACACTTAAATGACGGAGTGGATACATTTAAATATGTCGTTGTTTGGAGGGTGGGCGTGACTCTTTTTTCCCTGATCAGTCGTGGATGTGGATGCTCCAGGAATGGAAAGCAGGATAAGGTGGCCTCTGCTGGGTCTTGTTTCCTATGCAGCTGAACTGCGGGGAATCCTGCTGGATAATGGAGAGATTTCTATATCTCAGGTGTCTGCAAGAGAAAAGAAAGTATACCTTAGTTTGGCATAGCTTTGGGACTCTTTTCTAGTCCCCAAGGCCAACAGAATGAAAATTCCTAAAAGAAAGCTGTTTCAGTATCACGCAGTAGGAAGCAAGCCAGAGTCCAAGGATGCAGCGAAGATGGAACCGGGAAGACTAACTCATAACTATCCTCTGGAGAGAGCGAGACGTCACTTTTCTATCATGGAACTAATGATCCAGTGAATGCAATGAAACCACCACACTCAGTTAAACAACCTGTCCTCCATGAAGACCTTTTCTGGATTCCAGGATAAAGTCAGTTCTTGATTTGTCTTGGTGGTCAATGCTTCAAACATGAGTCAACCGGAGCTCTCAGAGAACGAGTTACCAACATCATCCTCAACACTGAGACTGCATAGTCTGTAATGAATCCTATCTGGTTCCCACCCTAAAGTCTAACGATATTCTTGGCACAATGTCAGTACTCTAAAAAAAATAATTGTGACAGGTAGGTTTTTAGGTAGATGATAGGTAGGTAGGTAGATAGATAGATAGATAGACAGACAGACAGACAGACAGACAGAAAGATGATAAATACATAGACATATAAAGTTGAATGAAAATTGGTCATACAAAGTTATCAGAAGAATCATTGCTAAATGAGACACTATTCCATCCGTAAAACGAACTTGTTTATATAAATGATATGATATGTAGAATGTTATCTTTCTTGTAATTAGTAATTACTACAAGATTTTGAAAATATGTTCAAACGGTACATGGTAAGTTTCTCCTTTTAGAAATATGTATGACAGGCCAGATGAAATTAATCAACAGCCTCAAGCTGGTCCAAGGGCCTAAATTCCTCACTTATTACTGGGGTTGGTGGTTTGTGGAATAGGGTGTGTGTGTGTTTGTAAATGCGCATATGTCTTATTGAGACCCTAATTTTGAAACCACAAACTCACTCACCCAGAATCAAAGAGTGATATTTCAAATATGGTTATTTATTTTACATAGTACATTAATTACATTAGCTTTCTGCATATATCCAGATGTGCACATAAACATTTACTGGAGACTGTACAATGTTTCTGCTCTAAAATTGTTCACAGCACAGCAAATACGCATCCACTCTCCCTGGGGACAGGCAATCTTACATCAATTTAAATAGACACGGGCTGAAATGTTAGGTTTGCTTTAAAACCTGAGCTTTCACCATCTTAGTCTCACTCTGGACCTTCGTTCGCTCGTCCTGGGGAGTTTTTAATGGCGTCCAATCTCTTAAACAGTGTGCAGTTCCTTCTGCTTTTCATATTACCATTCCTAATACATCCTTGAAATACCTGGGGTGCTGGGGCTTGTTCAGCCACAATGCACAAGTCTCGTATTCTGTAGCTGGAAGAATACTTAGAAGCACTGGTGATAAAAACGACAATCTATAGTTCCTAACAATTTATTTAAATTAAAAAATAGATATCCGAAGTGTGTGATATGAGCATTCGAATGCTTGTGTACAATTTGATTTGAAATCTTTTAAGATCCTTCTTGCCTTGTCGGAGAGACATAGAAAGTAACCCTGCGCAGGATAAGCAATTACGACTTGTAGAAGGTGTTATTCTTTGAGTCACCGTTCTGTCTCCCTTTGTGTTAGACTCATTATTGGTGGCTGCCTTTCAGCTCTAAAGAATGATAGCTGACAAAAGTTCTCATAAATCTAGCATCTGCTCTTTAATTTGTCTTAGTAGAAATATAATATTGTCTCTATGGAGATGTCACACTTCTTATTTGGGAGAACGTATTTATGAAATACAAAAAAAAAAACTCTTTTAAAAGTATTCCTAAGAACTGATTTTAAAACAACAAAAGCCGTGTAGTCTCGACACTTAGTCTTCAGCACAATACTATTAGCATCCCTATTACAACACACACATAAATAGGACAGAAATGTTGGCCAAGTATGAATTCATTTGAAATTCATACATTTCAAATTTCAACCTTTTATGGTTCCCATTTGGCTACCTAATGCCAAAATGCAGCTTCTTAGAACAGGCAGAGAAGGGGGACTTATTAAAAATAATCTCACAAACTTTCTTGGACACGAGACGACTTTCATGAACAACCTTATGACAAGTTAAGTGCAAATGAATCAGAACATATGGATTAAATTTCCCTTGAAATATACATGGTTTTGTAAATTACAAGAAAAAAGGGAATGGGAAAATGCAGTTTTAACTTTGCCAAACCCAAGACATTTGAACAATTGTTCGAGAGAGCAAGCCAAACCCATATTTTCCTCCTTTAAATCCACCTAATATAAGAAGAAACACTTTGAACTTATATAGCCAGTTCCTTCTCGGTAACTCATTCCTTTCAAAATTCTCTCATGTTTCCTATAGTAGCCTTGTAAACAAATTTTAGCTATAACATTGCAATTTTACTTTAACGTGTGCGATTATAAGAAAACTTGGAAATTATGTGCTTTGTAAATAAGGAAGGACTAAGTGTTAGAACATCAGTTAAGTGGAAGCCAATGAATTCCTCTTTTTACCATACTCCACTTTGTAAAAGTCATAATCCTCAGCAACGTCATGAGAAATAAACACCGTGAATTGATACGACTCGATTACAGAAGTTTCTAACGGTTTTGGAGGCAAGACCACTTTGATAAATACAATATTCACTCGATATCTAACAGAAACTGGTCATCTGCAGACTTATTTTTGTAATGACTTTACAAGAAAGATGTGTTCGTTTTTTAAAAATCTTGTGTGAGATAAACTACAAGAAAAAGAATCACAGATAACATCTACTGCAAGATTTTGAAGTATAATCTTCCACACTTTTTCTAGATATAATTAATCACACATAAGTATTATTGGTACCACACATGCCATAACAACATACGTTGTATACAAAGTGCGTGTATATATATTACATACATAAATTTTGTCACTCTTATTAAACTTTGACCATATTACATGTCTTATTTTCTAATCTGAAACCCCCCTCAATTTAGGGAGTGTGTTTTTAAATATACTTATATGTGGGCAACGTAATTTACATATCATCATTATATGATCCATGCAGGTTAGACACATTTATGTTTTTAATATTGTCTATATGATTAAAAATAGGTATAGGTGAAATTCGAACCTCTAAATGTTCACACTGGCCCCCACCATGCACATTTCAGGTCTGTTTTCCTGTGGACCCCACAGAAGTGGCCGATCTGCCTCCTTGATTCACTGCTGACCTCCCAGGCTTACCATAGTATGGTGCATAATCGAGGCTCATTATATGAATGAATGACTGAGTACTCCCATCCTAGAATCTCCTACACACTCCACTCTCACCGAGTATCACTCTGCTCACCTTCCTAGTCTCCTTCAGCACAGGGCACAACCCTACCGCCTCTTCCCTCAGCCATTTCAATCTTTACAGCAAGCCTACTATGATGTCCTTGTTTTACTTTTGTGGTCAGTTTATTCGATCTGGTGTTTGTAAGAAGAATGCATTTTTTTTTTTTATTACAGAACTTAACCTAAAAATGGAAACTTTGAAGTAATAAATAGGAGACTTTCTATTGACTTAGAAACTAGAGACACAAATGGACTAGACCGGTGAGAGAAACAGAGACGGGATATGTCCATATTTTTAAAGTATGGATTCCTTTGCATCCACCGGTCCCCTCCTGAGAGTCGTTGGTATATATTGCTTTCAGTCTCTCCCCTGCCATGCCGTGGCTGGCGTCTTTGCCACTGGGTGACGCAAATACATGAGGTTTTGTACTCTACCCTCTTCCTCAGCAGAAGCAGCCAACTTTCTTCTCATCCGATCACTTTCTTACTACTCTAAGTAACTTTTACATGAAGCAACAGCATCACATTTTCTCTGTTGTCCTGCCAATAGATTTTCAATAATTACAGCTTTAACTTTGTACACACTGCAATTATTACATATCATGAATTTACTTAAAACCAAAAAGCATTTATTAAAACATTCATTCAGTGTCATTTCTATGAGCAATCGCCATGTGCCCAGTATCGTGTGTTTTATTAATGTTTCTACAAAAGATGATTAAACGCTTTCCACGTACTAGACACCATGCTGAATTTAGCCCCATTATCAGATGCAGCCAATGGTGTCAAGTTCCTTACAGCTAGTAAAGGAAAAACAAACAAACAAAATCAACAAAAACGAAGAGACTACATGATAGGTGATGTGATAGAGAAAGCCTGGGAATTATGGGAACAAATAGAAAAACATATGACATGTTTGGACAGAAAAGTAAGGAAAACTGCACAGCAGGGCTAACGTGAAAAATTATGATAGAAGGAAAGGAACTAGTTTTTAAATATATTTTTAAAATGCAGAATTACTAGGACCTGGTGGGCCATTTGACATCGGTAGGGGCGGAAGAAGTATCTTTGCACTTCCTATGACTTTAGGCTCAGGTAAAAGTACATGTCAGGAAATCTAAGGGATGTGCAGATGCGTTAGAGAGCCTGCTGTAGGCAGAAAGGTGAGTGAAAGATGGAGAGTTAGACAAGCTATGTTACATAAATATAGAAACACGTATATGTATATAAATACATATTTATATATCGGCGTACGTATCACATATGTATATGTGCTTTGCATTTAAAAAATAGAATCTCGTTCTAGAGACTATTTCAGGGCCTCCTTTTTACTGTTGCTGTTAACATATCATCGACCTATTTTTACCTCCGTTTATATAGAGCCATAACATTCTACCCAATACTGCTGTAGAAGTCTATGGTATGGGAAAGAAAAATAGCCATAGATCAGTCATTCGAAAAAATAAGCGTTTGTGCATAATTTAAAGACTCATAAACAACAAATCGCATGATTGTAATTTTGTATTAGAAAGATTTCTCTGGCAGAGTATTTTGGAGGAGCCATACCTAGCAGGAAGAAACATTATTTAGGAAGCTACTAAAATATTCTGTGGAAGAGGCGATTAAAGTCTGAACTGAAAACAGTGAAATTGGTAAAGGAGAAAATACACCACAGAGAAGGTCAGTTATGCATAAGTCTGTAAGTATCAAATACATAGAAAAGGAGGATTTTATTTTAAATCTATTATTATGCACAGTGAGATGGATTTCATGGCTAATAACGTATTGGTGGGAAGAGTATGAAAAAGCAAAACAAAAACGGAATCGAGAATTTGGGCTTGATGGCAAGGAATAGAGATCTAATCTACCTGGAGAGAGACCACTAACAGAGGCCTCCCTATGCAAAAGTGACTTCACTTTTCAGTTTTTCACTTGAAGAACTAGAATATTCTGAAGGAGGTGTCTATTCAATGGAAGGGGCTAGATTGGGACTGTAACTGTTGGCATCTTCTGCAGAGAGCTCATGGCTGTAGTCTTTGCTATAGATAAAACTATTTGGAGAATAGAGAAGAATCCATAAGAAGGATGCAGAGACCGACAGTGGGGGTGGGGGCAGGAGACTCCTAAGAGTTTCATCACGGCAGAATATGGGGTCAGATGTTGCTTTGAGATCAATGAAAATAAATATCAGAATGTCATTAATAGTTCTGACCAATAAGAAGATGCCAAATTACTTTAAGGAAAGCACTTCTAGTTGATATCTAGGGCAAGAGTCCAGATCACTGGTGACTAAGAAGTAAGTAAACTTGAGGAAGCAG
>NW_006443225.1:17525216-17593146 GCF_000325575.1 Pteropus alecto | reverse complement strand
GAGAACGACTGAGTGGGGTTACAGGAGTCGGAGAATGTGTGTAAGTGTGTGCTTTGTGTATACACACATCGCCCCTGTGTGCATGAGATGATTAGAGGGTTTAATGTTTGCAAAGAGGGAGCCCATGAGAGAATGGAAATACGCAGGAAAGGAAAATAAACAAAGAAATAAGGTCTGGGCTTCAAAGAACTGGTGACGAGATTATTCCTTGAAAGAATATTCTTCTGCTATGATGGGAGGAAGGAGAAAATTAGAGTTGACCCTAGAACTTCATGGTTTCGCTTATGTGCATATTTTTAACAAGAAATGCAGCCAGTTCTCCCTATCTCGAGATTTTGCATCCGTGGAATCAACCAACTGCAGATTGAAAGCAGTAGTAATTTGAACCGCAGCTGGGAATCTGTGGATGCAGAGGGCAAACTATGCATCCGTGTATAAAGCAGTTGAGCATCCGAGGGTTTGGTTGTGGGGAGGACCCGGAACCAGTCCCCCACAGGCAGTGAAGAACGGCTGGGTACTCAAAAATTATATGCGGAGTTTTGACTGTGTGGGCCGGCACCTCTAACTTCTGCATTGTTCGGTGGTCAGCTCTAAGTGCAAGAACTGTGAGAAATGAAAGTTCATGGTTGGTGGTCTTTAGGACAATATGTAAACAAACGTAATGGAACAGAGAGCCGGGGGAGGGAAATAGCAAAGGCAATGTGGTTAGTTTGAAAGGACCTCAATTTATTTCTGGAATCTTGGTTTATTCTGCTCCACATTCACGAAGATATGTGGAGATGGTTAGTAAAGGGAGATTTAAAGGACCTCAGAATGATAATAAAAGCGTATTGGGGGTTGTGAAGAACAGGGCAGCAAAGTATCACAGAGTTCTGCTCTCACTTCAGCAAATAAGTATTTCCACATCTGCCAGGTCATTCACCTCTCAAGTCTTGAGAACTAAACATTCTTTCCCATTTTATAAAACTATATCCTCCATTGTACTCAGACCTCAAGCCTTGCTCTTTTGTTAAGGATCTTGTACTGGCAATAAGACGCCTCTCTTTTTAATGTTTTGGTTTTATTATTATTATTATTTTTTAGTTCCTTGTTTCAAATAAAACTACTTGACTCTCGTTCAAATTCTCTCAACTTGCTCTTGCTTCCCACTCTTGAAATCTGAAATTTACACTTCGTGACTACACTTTTTCAAAACCCATCTCTCTTAAGACCAGGTATTTTGTTTCTTTCCCTCTATCTACTTGAAAACTACTCTCTGAAGTGTTTACCTATAACTTGTTGGTAAACACAGTGGCTTTTTCTCAGTGTCGTCCCCCATCACTTCCGTGAAACATTTAAGCTTCCGGATATTCCTTAGTGTCCTATACACGAGTATTGCTTTTAACTACTTCCGTTCTGTACGATAAACTTGAAATTTGCAATGTTATTTTCTAGATTCTCCCACAACCACATTTTCAGAACCAAAATCGGGACTTAGTAATTTATAGAGGGAATTTTAAAAATTACAGTGTTTTAGACATATGAACTCTTTCATGGCATAACATTAACCGATGCAGTTAAATTTTACATTGAATTATGAGGTCTTTTGAAAAAAAGAATGTGTCTCAACAACTGGAAAAATCCTACAAGTATGCAACTACCAAGTAGCAAACTCATTTATGATACTAGGTTTTGGGATGAAATAAAATTAATTCTATTGAAGGAAACAACCTTAGTTCACAATGTTAACGAGTCAATTCAATAAAATAACTTTAGATATTTTTCTGAGTTCTGAATAAAATTTTGTTAACGTACAAAAAAAAAAAAAAAAATCCTAGAAAGATTCCAGTCAGAAGCGGTCTTCATTGTATGCTTTGCCAAAGGTAAAACTTTAAGAATAACTTTTTAAAGTCCCATAAATATTTAATTTTGGTTTTGGAAGTGTTTCATTTTTCTGCTGTAACCGTCAAGTCGTCTGATTGTCTAAGCGGCCTTATTGCAGCTTTGGGGTCGGCCGCTCACAGTGCTAGGCGTTAGGACGTGAAAGCGAACCCAGGGACACTCCCCTGTCATCGCAGAGTTCACAGTCTGGCGCGGGCACTACTTGTTAAGCAGATCATCACACAAGTGAAGATAAATTCACCATGGACATAAGGTTCCAAAAAGGACCCGCAGGCCTCTGTGAGCTCTGCCCGGAGGAAATGTGGTCCAGGACAAGAGGTAGGTGTCGGGGAAAAGCAGGACCAGATAGTGACAGAAAAGTAAGAACGTCGCGCAAAGGCAGTGGGACAGGTGAGACCGCAGGCCGTGCGTAAAGAATGAGTCTGTTTGGAGTCGAGCTGTAGGGGACAGCGGAGTGGGGCGCAGGCGCCGGGGAGCTCGGCGCGGAGCCTCGTTCACCGGTCCATTCTAAAGCGTTAGGATGGCGCCGAGCACAAGAGAGATGCTCCATAAATATTTGGGGAGTGAATATGTAGGTAATTCTTTTAAAATGTTGAAAAGATACCACCACTTTGGGGAGAAAACAGGACGAGAAACAGCTCCCCGAGAATTCCACAAGGATGACCTTTGACAGGTGTTGGAGCCCTCAGTGGAAGCGGGAGGAGGAGCCCATCCACGTGATGGCCGCCCTGCGCATGGGGCGTTAACACTCGGCAGAGTCAAAGGGCCAGGAAATAAGGAGGGAATGTACTGCTTTTAAGTTCGTACACAAAACGAGGGACTATTTATCATAGAAATGTCGCCAGATTGTAGGACTTGCTAATACTGATTTCACTTCTTGGGGTTTAGCCACTGACCAAGTAGTAACGCAAGCAAATAGTGTACTTCTAACCAAAATGTCAAAAATCAATCTCCCTGAGGCCTTCAGCCTCAACTTTATTTTATAAATTACTCTTTTTTTTTTTTCCAGATGCTGTCTACATCACCACATGGTAGAGTTTTCTGTACTATAACTAGACATTTATTTTTCTAAGACGAGTATTCTTTTATGTAAAAAATCAAACTTTAAGATAACATGACAGCATTCTACTCACATGAGTGCCTTAGGAACCTTTTTCTGTGGTCTGGGCCAAGCCCCTGGGTATTCAGAGCTATTGACTGAGATGCAGCAGAGAGGATTTTGGGGGGCAGTAAAACTCTTTTTGTGTGATATGGAAATGAGGGACGCATGTCATTATACACTGTACATTTGTCCAAACAAATGTAAAAAACCAAGAGGGAACTGAAAGGCATGGATTTGGGGTGATTGATGTGTGTGGATACGAGTTCATCAGTTGTTACAAATGGACCACTCCGATGTGGGATGTTGAAAATGCAGGAGGCTACATGTGAAGGCAGAGGGTCTATGAGTAATCTCTGTACTTCCTGCTCGATTTTGCTGTGAACCTATAACGGATCTAAAAAAAAACAGTCTTTAAAAAAACAAAACCAAAAAAGCGAACTAGAATAGCCACGTTAATATTTTATAAAATAGACCTAAGAACAAATGAAGAATAAAAGCATAAAGGCACTACCCTTCCCCCAAATAGAGCTATTGAGTGTAACCTTCATCGGCTCATAAAGTCTAATAATCAACGGTATTTGTCTGCACTTCTTTTTCTTAAATTAAAAAAGGAAAAATAACCCTGCCCTATGTAATCTGCAGACAATATTCCAAGTTACGAGCTGTGAGAAAAGTAATACGAAAGTTAGTATATGTCTTTGAAGTGCCAAATGATTTTTTTTATTTGTAAATATTTTAATTCTCAATAGAAATGCAGAAATCTTTTGGCATTTGTCTTCATAACTTTTTGTTCCAATGGACCACTGCTCTTGGTTTCTTTTCTAAACCAAATTCTAATGTTGTTTATTAAGTCGTTTAATATTCACAGTGGGAGAACCATATAGAAAACTATGTGCTATGTTATTAAACATTCATTTACTTGCTATTCAGTGTTATGAATTAGAGTCATGTCCAAGTAATGATTTTCAATATTTAGGGAGCTTTCACACCTCTTTATACTTATGTGTCTAATTTTTGACATGTTATCTCCACACAGTACTCATTAGAACATAAATAATTTTCTAACTGAAATGCATTTACAAAGATGTTTTTGGAGATTTTACAAGTTCTGGGATAGTTGAATATTCAAAAGTCTGTCATAAAGTCAGAGTTAAGAAATAATGTTCTGCATGTTATATCTCTGTACATGTTACCCAATGGAAGAGCATATGATTTACAATATCTATCTTAATTTATACTGCAAACGTGTATTCTTTTACATATGAGAAATGTTCTTGGATATTAATGTGTATTAACTCCTTTGTATGATATAATTACATGTTTGTAATGGTAGTTGTTGTTTAGTTACCCCTCACAAGAGCTTCTAAGTGTCACAAAGTCCTAAGTCTTATCTGGATTCTTCTGTTTAGTTGGGCTGTGAAGGAAGGACATGTGGCTGAAGATTTAGGTGGACAAGAGCTGTGTTAGGTGTTCAGGGCAGGAATATGTCCCTCAAGCAACATTTTTGCATTTTTAGGTAAACAACAGAGAGTGCTCACCCCCTTAAAATTTTGCATGAAAAGAAATAGGGCATTTTAATTTATGTACAAATCGTAAGCTCCAGAAACTACTACATTTATCAGTCTAATCATTCTCATCTTTTTCCTTTTTCTGTTAGGTAAACACACACACGCACGCACGCACGCATGAATGTATAAACATTAAGCTCCAATCAAAATTTAGAAAATTGTTTACGGTAATCATTTACCAAAAATGTAAACTATGTCAAAAGTATAATTGAATTACCTGCTGGAGATAAAGCGATTGGATAAAAAAGAATATAAAACTTGAATTTTTAAACAGTTTTTGATCTATACTTTCCTTTTTGTGATTCTACTATTATTAGGTCACTGAATAATATAATTCCCTTCTCCAAATGTCACCTTTTAATTTAGGATAGCTTGGTCTCTAGTTTTATGCTCCTTAGGATTGTCCTTCCTAAAAAGGATTAAGATTGGATGGAAAGGGAAGTCTGTAAACGTCTCTAAGATTAGAACAATGTATAAATCCATTTATTGGAGCCCAAAAGATGAGAAAGGTTATAACTTATGACGAATGATTAAAAGGGTTAAAAAGAAGTATTTCTTAGCAACCGTAGTAATTTTTAAAGATTGGAAGAAAATGTCTACATGAAAGTCATAAAAGCAAAAAACCCTACATTGATTCAAATGTGGTAGAATTAAAGCAGGTTATCAAAGAAATATTGGACAGAATCAATTCGAAAATAAATAAAACTCTGAAAAATTTAAGTTTAATAAGTTTGGAAATAACTCCTTTAGGAACAAAAATGTGACTGTACCTCACTGTCCTTACTCTACTCATATAAATGTGTATTTACTATGGAAATACTGATGTTTCATCAGAATGTGCTGCCCCAGACTCAGTTCTAATGCTTTGTTCATTGTTGGATATTTTCATCCTAAAACTTGAACAAATTCTAAACCCCTAAAGTCACCTGTTCCCAAGGGTTGCCAATAAGATATTTCGAACTTCCATAATGATGGATTCAGTTCTCTGATCCCCGATTTCCATTAACTTTCACTCATCAGTAGCCCTGAGAGTTTTTATTCTTTCTCCTTTTCCCAAATTTATCCCTCCTTTATCTTAAAATTTGTCCCACGATCTAGTGTGTGTGTGTGGGGGGGAGGGCATGTGGAGAGAAGTTTGGGGGACATATTTCATATAAAAATTTCTAATTATTATTACTGTCTTCGAATGTGTTTTAAGTTTCATCGTCAGCAATGTAGGAGAGAAGCGTGACGTTTCTTATTTGAGAAATGAGATTACTTTTCTCCCTTGAGCAGCACCGTGTATACACGGAATTCTCTGGTACAAGTGCTTACATCACACTGACATCATCAAAGACGTTTCTTAAAACCTGATATTTTACTGATGCATTTTTCTAAGTCTGTGAGACATCTGGGGAACCTCACAATGGTGAAAGGAAAACCTGATTGAGATAACCTTCCAGTGGGGTGGCTGCTGGGGTATAACTGCAGGATTCTCCATTATGAGGTCCACCGTAGCGTTTCTTTAAGCATGCGGCATCTTATGGTGCTGGATATATTAGTAACTAGAAGCATTTTGTAGCATTTGTGATGTGCACACACTTTCTTTCCCACTTTGTCCCTGTTGAATCCTGGCTCTTCCATCTCTCTTATCTGGGATATTTTTCTTAATTCCTGTGCCTAAGTTTCCTCATTTTCACACAGGCACAATGATAGTATCTGCTAGTAGGGTGGCTAGGAAGATTAAAACTCTCGAAAGAGTACCAGGTGTGTCTTAAACTCTCAGTTAACCTTAGCATTTATTATGGTGTGGTTGTAGCTTTGTTGCTTCATCGCCTAGAAGAAAAGATGGTTTTTCGTTGGTGTATATGAGTGCATCCAATGGGAGATGTAGAGAAAAGTGAAGATGGTAGTTTGACTATTTCTGATTTATTTCTTATTGTTTCACACAGTGTGCTGAATGCTCAGGGTACTTGCCTCTTATGAGACTTACAAATTAGCAGGTAAGACATATAAAATGTAGTAATAGTGAAGCAGAATGAATGTTCTGAGGGTAAAAATTATACTTGAGAAGTACACCCTGATCTTAATTTTATTTTAGGTAAGGCTAATTGGGTAAGCAAGAAGATAGATAGATGATAGATGATAGATAGATAGATAGATAGATAGATAGATAGATAGATGATTGATAGTTAATAGATATGAAATTATATTTTAGCTATATCACATATAGGTTTTGAGATACAAATAAAAGAGTAGTTGATGAGTTAGTAAGAATATATTGTGCATGTTACAATTGTAATGATAAATGTAATTCCATCTGCTATAATTACAGTTTTATTATCAGTATCCAGGGATTACTAGCAACCTTATTGTACCAACTACAAGTTCTCAATAGTAGACAAAAAAAACAGAAGCTAATACATTTCTCTAAAAAGTTACCTATATCCAACCTTGCCAAACACAGCAAAGCACCACCTTACGAGGGGAACGTTCGAGTTGATTAATACGATATTTTTTTCTTACAAGTGGAATCATGTCACTATAATTCAAGGACACTGATGAAGGAGTAATGACTACAGTAAAATTTTGACAGCTGGCAATACAGCCATATCATATAGATCATTTCTGTTATGATTTGTCAAAGAATCTTAAATTTTTTCCTATCTAAACTTTCACAAACACAAATAATAGATCTCCTTCCATATTCTCTGCAATAACATTTGCAGTAAATTTAATTTATAATACCGTACCAAGTATCCAGTGCTATATTGTCATTGAGATTATTGAAATGATAGTTCTGCTAGATAATCTATCAATCCAAACAGCAGAACTTGGACCAATCTCGTCTATATTAAAATTACCTTCTCTGTAAGAAACCTATAACTCTTTTCTTCTCCTTCACAACTTTGCCTCTATTTTGAGTTTTATGAATAATTGTTTTTCTACTGATCAAAAACAAATCCTAGTATACTAGATACACTATCATTGATCACAGTAAGTACCAATATATGAATAAAAATATGTTTATGTTTCAAACTAAAACTGACGTCTCTGTAATAAGACCTCATACACAATCCAGCACGTTACTATCATTCTACTCAGGGGTGGGGGGCAGTGCTTTTCAAGAGTCTGTTTGGTTTAAGAAAATACTGATGAGTGGTTTCTCTATCACTCTGTCAGCATCCTTCTTGCCTATTCTGATTTGTTAATATAATATATCGAAGGGGTTGTTTATTAGTACAGTGCCACAGAATACAAAATTATGAAAAACTCCCCAGCTGTTTGATCCTAGTCATGAAGAGCATTATGGGGGCCGTTTGGCTAAGGTGGTTAAGGGTAAATTAATACAGCATGTATTTAAGTCATTCTGTACTATGGTTTTAAGTGGTAGCTTATTTGGACGCCGGAAACTGGATTCATACCATATTGTTTTATTTTCCTCTACAAGGGCATCGGTTATGTTGATTTTTACAAATCCTTAGTAAGCAAGAGACAAGCCAGACACGGGAATCTCCAAACTGCAATTTTTACCCCAGAATATTCTGGAAAGCTTGAAGACCCAAACCTAAAATAATAATGTAGCTGCAGCACTCAAGAGGTTGGCTTTGTGGAGTAAACCTACTGGTTTCCTTAACTAAATTAGTTTGGGTTTTTTTGGTATTGTGGTCTTTCAGATTGGAAATTCGACATCAAGTCCCAATGCCCTTTGCTTCTTCATTGGTGTTTGAAAGGGTTGAGAGTCTTTCTTCCAAGTGGGCAGAAAGGTGTTTGTTCTCCAGAAGGGGTTGAAGCAAACAACCAAAAAAAGACAGTTGACGGTAGGAATCAACAGGTTCCTTCAAACATTGCCTTGGCTAAAATCAATGAATGAATGAATGAAAATTTTGCATTTTAAATATCGAAGGAGCAAATAGTAGTTCACATTTAGTGGTGCTAGCTGTGAAAACGCGTGGGGAAACAAGCTCGTAGTGTTCCGGGTACTGATGTTAGCTTCCCTGATTTTCAGAGAAAATGCCGAAGACGAATGCCAATGGAAATGAATAGGTTCTTTTTGATAAGTTTCACATTTGGATAGTATAGGCAAGACTAAAGCAATCAAGTAGGTCAAGTGAGTGGAAAAATAATCAGTAATTTCCCATTGTTTAGATAAAGCAGCTTTGTTGCTACCATTGAATTCTGTAACGTATTACTATTGCATACTGCAAAACACAGATGTATTTACAAAACAGTCAACTGAAGTTTAGGTAGAGACTAAGACAAAACATGTGGGTATCAGTGTTTTAACAAAGGAACAGAATCCCGTTTTCCTCCCAATTTTATTTCAAAGCACCTGATTCAGTCAAAAGAAGAATTGATTCTAGAAGAAAGAGCCATGGATGCTTACTGGGCAGGGTGTTCTACCTGCAGCTGCACATAGGATAGAAAGAAATAAGATTGATAAAAAAATTAAGTCCAATCGAATTTGTATATACTTATCTACTTAATTCAGTATTGTACCTACTGAATTAAGAAGTATTAAGCAAATAATTTATTACCCTATGGGAGGGAATGGAAGCAACCAGCCAAGGATCTAATTTTTCTTTTGTAATTTAATCGTATTTTTCAAATAGATAATTCAATTACATGGCTCAAAATCAAAACAATATTAAATGATAGAAGTTAAGATGTTTCATTTTGTCTCTTGTCTTGATCCAAACCATATCCACTCACTCAGGCCTATCAACTTTAATTGATGTCCAGCATGTGTGTGTGTGTGTATTTATATACACATAATAATGAGTTTTAAGAGAAGGATAAGTTTGTGGCACTACCTCCAAATTCAGAATACAGATGAGTCACATCACCCCCATGAGCCCTCCCATACTAGCCTTATTTACACTCTCTCCATCTCAGACCCTAGGCAACCATTCCTTTGTATTCCTTCACTATAATTTTATCTTTTTTTTAGCATGTAATATAAATGGAAATATATAATATATAACTGACTTTTTTCACTCGGCATAATATAATTGAGATCCACCCAGTTATTCTAACTCATCAGCATTCTATGTGCATGCCCGTTTCTTTGAAGCTTCACTAATAGAATATTCTGTCAATTTTTTTCTAGATATTTAGCAATATCTATAAGACATTAGGAAAATAAATAATCTGAGTAAACAAATTTATTCACTTTTCATTCAAGTTTTATAAAAAATACATACATAGATACATATGTCACTTGTCAGGATAAGACAAAGTAAGAACTTGAGCTTAATCACTCAACTTGGACCACTACGTCTGAAAAATTATTTTTAAAAGGCCAAAATAATATCCTGAAACAGCCGTTTGAATGAGGTTTGGAAAGTGAGTCTGGATCTCTTTTTGCAAATTTAACCCCTTCCCCTGTTGCTTTCGTTCTTTTCTGATTGTTTGTTTAAGTTTATTGAGTGCAAACATGCTCTTTCTAAACACAGACCAAAACATGGCCTCCTAAAGTTTGTGAATAACCACGATTATGTGTATTTGTTTACTCGCTTGCTTTTTATTGAATTACCTTGATAATTGTCTTCATTTCTCATTTTACTCTGGCTAAATACAGCAAAGGTTCCAAGTAAGGAGATTTCAATTCAGCTCTTCTTCCTACACAGGAACCCGTAATTCTTGGCCTTGACTCAAGTACCGGGACTTGTACTTGCTGTAACGGATACGTCCAATATTAAAGGTTTAGTTTTTCTTATTAAATAACCTTGAAACATATTAATTCTTGGATTCAACTCTGTGACGACTTTAAATACAGGAAATGTTTTGTTGTTGCCATGATATTTTAATTCATTATTTATAAAAAAGAATAATTTCGATTTGCATTTGCACATTAATTTTGGATTTATTTAGGATTTCCTGTTTCTTTTAAGTATCGGTTTAGAGTAGAGTTAAAATGACTCCTTAAGAGCCATTCTTCTATCTTATAAATATATTTTCTGAGCTTTTAGGAACAAATTATGTAAAAATCTATTTATGGGCCTTCCATGATACTTACAGAAAATTATTTGTTTTTGACATAGGCCACTGAGTGAGAAATATTGTGCTTTGAAAATGAAATGATAGTAATATACCCAATATTAGAGCAATGTTGAATTAAGCAGGATAATTCGAAATATAATATGAACACATAATCACTATAATAACTCCACATACAAGAAATTGAAAGAAAGGAGGTATAAGTGAAACAGATTTTCACATGAGATTTGAATAATCATTGCTTTGAAGTTAAACCTCTTGGATCATGCGGGTTATCAAATTATCAAATAAAATAATTTCATTTGCCCACATTGCTAATTTTAAACTTCTTTATAATTTAAAGCGAAAACATACACACCGACAAAAAAATTCTCTGGATTAGTTTTTGTTTTTGGTTTTTTTTCTTAAATTATTTAGTTTCTATGTTTCCTAGTGATTTTAGTTTAATTACAAACTTATTTTATGATATTCTAATATAGATGTCTTGGATTTATATAGATGAGTTGTTTTAAAAAAATTCTTTATGACTAGATTATTTTGAATCAAAGTACACGTGCCAGGTAAAATTACTTCTTTCAGAGATACTTAGAGAGGTTGTGCTTCTTATATTTAGTGTCAGGTAGCATGTTTTCTTTGGGACTTTGACAACCTTGAATGTATGCTGGCAAGAGTTATCCAAATTTAATGAATTGTCTGAAAACAGTTTTATTAATTATGGTTTATTCATTCCACACCCTTATACAGTGCATGTATATAGGAGCATGCCAGCTACGTACAGATACTGTTCTGAGTGCTGACAGCGTATCTGTGAACAAGGCTATTTAAATCCATGCTGAGATGGCTGGGAAAGTTTCACCTGCAAACAGACATAACACTTCCACAAACTTACAACAGATTTTGGACAGGATCACTTTCAAAAATCAAAAGCAATATATGCAACAAGTGTTTATTGAGCATCTACTATGTTGCAGTCACTGTGCTTGTTACTGAAGATGCAGAAATGTACATTGTAGTCCCTCCCCTAGAGAAGTTCACTGCATGGTGCAAATTCAGAGGCAGAACAGCACTGCATATAACAAGGAGCCATATTTAGAACAATATGAAGTAATTATTAAATATTATATTGCTTTATTACAAGGCAACCTCCAAAAGAAATAGGTTGACTTAGACTGTAATGAGCTCCTTGTCACTCAAAAGCTGAATTATTACTTTTCAAGGGTATTTAAGGAGTACTATGGAAGGCAGCACACAATATTACATTTGAAATAGACCTGGCTTCTATTTCCCATTTGGCCACTTCCTGGAGATATTAAAGAGAAAAGCGGCTCATTCAGTCTCAGTTTCGTCATTATCTTATGAAAGCATAATGGGACCCGCTCGGGGGAACTATCATATGATTGATCTAAGATAACACATGCTGAAGAATTTTGTGATCTGTAAATGTATGCATAAATATAAGATTTTAATATTTTGGTAAGAGGATTAATATACTGTTGGAGATTTTAAAGTAGAGATGAGGACGTGGTACCATAGTGTAGTGGTTAGCACGTCTGCTTTACACGCACAAGGTCCTGGGTTCACACCCCAATGGAGCCACAGTTCATGGTCTATGGCCACGCCACCCTGAACACGCCCAATCCCGTCTGATCTCGGAAGCTAAGCAGGGTCAGGCCTGGTTAGTACTTGGATGGGAGACTACCTAGGTAGGCATAAATAATAATAAATAATAAAATAAAGAAACAAATAAAAAAAATAAATAAACTAAAGATGAACTCTAGGTTTCCTTCCCAATCTAAAGCCCTCAATTCTAGAGGTGGAAGAGATCGCAAATATTTGATCAAATTTCATTTTGTAAATGTTGAAATTAAAGGTATGTGAAACTATAGAAACTATAGATATTAAATTATACATAAAGTAGCTAATGACTTGGAAGATCCTCGAAGTAAATTATTTTGTCTGCTTTGTTTTCTCTAAAAGTAATTTAATATACAAAAATGTGCTTCCTAAAAGATTTAACTTTTTTCCACACTGTTCTTCTGGACTCCTTGTAAACAAAGAGACATGATATAATTAAAATATTGATTCTGAAATTTTCACTTAGTAAGATGGCATTTCATAATTATTAGCTTGAGCTTCTTTCATTTTAATAGGATTTTGAAAGATGACCAGTAAAAAGATATATAGTGCTAAAGAATTTGTCATATGTATAAAAAGATATTTTTATGATTACCAAATGCAAATAATATTTAATATTTAAATAATAATCTTTAATATTTTACATTTTTCAAAGCATTTATATACGCTGTAAATAATGACATTTTACCGAGTTCAAAATGAAACATTGTTAGAAATATTAACTTTAAAATAAGTTAAATCTCAGAAAAGTCTGGACACATAAACTGGTAATCTTGTAAAATCAGGAGCCGATGTACACTTCATGACTCCGAAAAGCCGAAGGAATAAGTTTCTTATAAAAATACATTTTTTCTACTACATTTTTATAGCATTTTATTGGTTTCAGGTGCAGTGGGAAATAGTTAAAAATTATATACTCTGACAAATTACAATTAATTTTCATAAATAATTAATTGTAAGGAAACTAACTTTATATACGACCATTAATGTGCCAACATTACAACAAACTCAAATATAAACTATATATTTAACTGAACTAAGAGCAAATAGAATTACAATTTTAATGTAATTATGAATAGTACTAAAAGGCTGCAAAGGCAATAAGATTAATGACTTTTTAGATAAAATAGATTACAGGGTACATTTACCTGAAATTGGGTATGGGCGTTTTTTAGAAATAAAAGATATTCTTTGACTACACACTCACTTTAGGGCAAATGTTTTGAGTGGTTTTGTGAGTAAGGCTAATTGAGTTCGTAATTTCTTGGTTGGCCCAGTGTATTTCTGAAGATCAGTATAAGTGATTTAACAGATTCTATTACTAAATGAAAATCTCAATGAAAGTCTTGTCATATAGCCAGTGGTAATTCTTTGCAAATATAGTTCTATCGTTGAGACAAAACGTAGTTGACTGATATATGCAACTGATGGCCTTCTCTCATTAATGGAGATTATTAACCAATAATCATAATCAGGTTTTGTTTACTTGTTTGTTTGTTTAAAAACATGTATTTCTAGCAAAATACTCACCATGACTACCTAGTAGGGTCGAATGGAATTAAAAGATCTCTTTTTTTGTGGTCTTTTGTTATGTGTGGAGACAAACTCCAAAAAGAAAGGAAAATTTAATTATCTAGATAAGTCCGAATAACAAGACATTTTCATCAAAACCTTTGAAAATATTAGGAAAATAGCATTTTTGGAAATTATCCAGATATTATAAGATTGGAGGCTCTGTGCTAAAATTAACTGGGTGATTGCCAAAAGTTTCCAATTTATTTTCAATTTGTACAGAAAATCTAAATAGTCATTTAAGTTTGATAAAAAAAAAAAATAGCTGCAATGCAAAATTTTCTATGTAAGAACAAAACTATGTTGAAGTTATTTTATTAATATGTTTTAATGGGAAACAAATGGGAATGGTTTTGTTTCTGAATTGCATTTTCTTTTCTAAACTACATTATATTACAAAGGCAGTAAAAACAAGCAGAACTATATGTTAAACATGGACTTTTAAAAATATACAATCTCATGTTTATTTTAGTCACTTATCATTTCACAACCAAATGAAACATGCATATAATTTTAGAACTCACATAACTGAAAGAGAAATCAAAATCATGCTCAAATATATCCAAAATAATCATCACTCTGAAAGGCAAGCCCAACTTATTTTAAAGGTACATTATTGCCTGATTTAAAGGCAGACAGGGCTGTGGGGCCACATTCCATGACAGAGAGCCTCTAGAGACTTCTTTGATCATTCTTTGTGATGCATAAAATATGTCACAGTTGTACTATAAAAGATATCAGCCATCAGGTAAGGCTGTCATTTGCCCTTGTAGTATTATATTGGAAAAATACAGCTTTTCTCTCTTGTTCTTATATGGGATTACTGCTCATGAAAACACATCCTATTTAGTCTGTGTGCGACCATTATCATACTCCTGGTTTCTTTCAAAAGAAAGTAGTCATAAATAAACATGCCTGAGACAATAGATCTGGTTGATATTTTGTTTTAACATTCACCCATTTCATAAGTTGTTATAAGCTGTGAATATGTTAAGTACTAGTGTACATTAGAGCTGGGTTCTCAAAAAGGGTTGCATATTTCTCCAGAGACTAGTTGCTTTCATTTGATTTCTGCTATGCATATATCTTAGTTTACTTCAAAATCTGAACCTGTGTCACAAATAATATTTATAACAAAAGAACTATAGCAGTAAACTATTCCAAAATGTTATATTCTCATTTCTCAGCTCCTCACATATTTTTTAAATTATGTGTGTGTGTGTGTGTGTGTGTGTGTGTGTGAGAGAGAGAGAGAGAGAGAGAGAGAGAGAGAGAGAGAGAGAGAGAGAGAATTGGCTTTGTTAACATATTTAAGATAAAACAAACTGCAATTATTTATGGTTTATAACAGCACTATCTTTCCATTAAATTTGCCTTTCACATATTAATATATATATAAAAGCTTTTACCTTACACCTGATTTAGTCTTTTTACATACTTTTAAATGGCAGTCAGTCTGATTTAAACCTTTATTTAGGGAAAAAAGATTTTAAAATGGTATAGAAAATTTGGAAATGTGTTTAAATGAAATCCAATTGGAAAGCGATTTTTTTTACCTTTGAAAATTCTAAGCAATTACTGAAATTTTTACCAATTTTAATGATTTAATTGACTCAGTAAATATTGGCAATATTTACTAGAATGTTTTTCGAGTATAATACTCCTGTCTGAAAGAATTTGGCTCCTGAGCCAACAAAAACAAACAAACAAACAAATAAGACACATAAACTATGTCGAATGTATGTTAAATCTGAAGAGCTGACGAGTCATGCTAAAAACATACAAATATGACTTTCAGATATTTTTAATCTCTTTAATAATTTCTTGCCTTTTTAAAAATAAGGGTTCTCCATTTTTTAATTTCTATGTTGCAGAGTATTCCTTGCACTTAAAAATTTAGCAATTTATTTATAAATTGGGAAGGTGGAACCCCTTTTAATGGAGAAATAACATACGGTCTAACAGACTGGATCGATTAAAAGCCTCCATCTGGCACAAGTCTAGAAAAGTTGCTGCCATATGTTTTGAACAGCACAGCAAAACTAACTGTTTTATACTGTCACCACCTCCAGATCTGTTTTATAAATTGTATTTTGTTTTAATATATATGCATACACGCATCTATGTATATATACATGGAAAACCTCAGATATACTTGCCTCTGTGGTTGTTTGCTTAATTGGAAAGCAGACACTGTATAAAATTTTTAAAAGGCCCTTGGTCTTCCTGATTCAGTGGGAAAGGCAGTTGACAGATTTAAATAATGAGAAAAAAAAAAAAAAGGTAGGGAGAGAGAGAGGCGCATACTTTGCTATAATTTGTTTACTCAGTAATGTTTTATCTTAAATGACTTTAGATTATTCTATAATGATAGCTCATGTTTGAGAATTACTAAACAAGATAGAATAATAATACCATCATCTTAAGGCAGAAGGTTTTATAAAATTCATGTGAATATTAAAGACAGGTAATATCAAAAATGCATTCAGTAGTCCTTTTCTTTAAGGTAAAATTTCATAAAGATAGATTTAAAAATCAGAATATATATGTTGCTGTTGGAAAAATAACATATCAGGTTCAAATGAAATTTAGGAATGTTAATCTCTTTTGCAGCTGCTATTTTTGTTTTATGGTATTTTTACAGCTGTTTTTAATTTCTTTTAAGAAATACTAAACCTTTAGGAGAATTCCCATGCGGACAAGCACAGTACAGATAATTGGTTTCATTGCAATTCAGATTACGAACATCATTTTTCAGTTGTTACTTTCAAACTATATACATAGCCAAATCTGTAAGCCATTTTCTTTATTCAGCTACTATCAAAAGGGAAAAGTCAGTTAAAAGCATCAGAGCCTTACTCTTTATCTGATAAAGTGCGATGTTTGAAAATATTTACCTTTCTCGATGGAACATTAATATATCCTATATAGTATGTGCAGATGTAACCTATATTTTTTATTAAGAAAAGCAGAACAACATAAATTATGAAAATTCTTTCAGAGCTAAGATTACTTTAATAAATTTCAGAATCGGCATTTATCATGCAATCCTGTTTCTATACCTAACATCTTCTCCTTTGATTAATTATTACTACAGACTGTATATCTTCATTTAGAAGCATCTTTGACTAGCAGCCACACCTATACCATGCCATTTTTAATAGAAGCCACCCTTCCTATGCAAGCTGCAGGGGAAAGTAATTAAATTTAATAGAAGCCGTCTTTGTTTTATAGCCACCCTCAATTTAAAGCCACAGGGGTAAGTAATTAAATTTAATAGAAGCCATAGCTTCTAAACAAAGATATACAGTATCAGTTAGGTATGCAGAAGTATAGAAATAAGAAATACTCTACCTTGGGAGTTATGAAGAGTGTGGCTTTATATGAAGCAACGATAAAAAATGTAAAAAAGTTCACAAAATACTTTTTTTAAGTGCTTCAGAATGGGTGGAGAAGGGATAGTTGTCACCCCACAGTTTTCAAACGGCAGTAAGAGAGGTGGGGCCATTCCATGTCCTTGCTAAACCACAGTGGCCTGGATGACAGCCTGCTGTGAGTGCCGCGTGCTGCTTTTCCTCTGACACCAGTGGCCAAGTCCAGTCCTTCCTCCTCAAACACACAACGCCTCAGATCGGGTAGTGGCAATTTATGGGGACATTAGAAATCGATGCCCATTTACTCTAGGTCTGAGCTACATTTTTTGTTGTGATGCATTGTGTTATGTCGTGTTTGTTTTTTTCGTTTACGGCGATCATGGGCCGTCGACTAGTTTACCCTGCCGATGGCCCATGACATGTAAGACCCGGATCGACGCTAGAAGCATCTTTTGTTTTGGCTTCATGCTAGGGAATGTTTTGGCAGGCTGTCTCACCGCACGACCTAAGTACTTTGATGGACGTATATAAAGAGGCTGATGAAGAAGGACTGTAGAATTCACATCGACCATATGAAAATTTTTGAGGCTTTTTTCCCCACAAAGTAGTAGGTGCCATGTACCAGTTTTGATTCTTAAATTTTAGTTTGAGTTTTAATACTGCTTTTAAAATTCCATTTTTCCAAAATCATGAGAAACATGTTTAATCCGTGCTTTATCATAAGTGATGTTTTAATAATTCATAAGTCTCACCTAGGACAAAAGCCCAAAGTGGGGACAAAGCAGCTGGTAGCACATCCAGTGATATTCTAAGTTCGTTGCCTTTAAAAGATAGTACATCGTTACTTAAAAAGAGGGAAGCGAGACTCAGCTTCAGCAGCCCAGATGGTAAAAGAATGGGAGCTGGGCATGTGATGCACAAAAAATGTGCCGAGCGTGTTAAGAAAATGAAAACGTGTATTTTAAGTAGCACGTGACTACAGCGTGAATCGTGGTTAGGAGAGATGAGAATGAGACTCAAAGAAAGTCTGTATGTAAGAGAAATGCAAACAAGAGGCTTTAACACATGCATAGTCATCGGATATCTGCATATTCTTGGAAAGCATTGACCAAGCTACTACTGCATTTTGTGATTTATCAGTAGAAAATGAAGTTTTATAACCAACAACTATTCTCTAAACTACTTTGAATAATATCAATTCTATGTGTGTGTAGTAACAAATTGATTAGTGACTATCTTTGCCTGTGACACTGCCTGGTGGCAACTGACAAATGCAATCTTTTCAGTTGGGAGGGATGAACACATCTCCAAATTTAACCAGCAACCACAGCTTTCTTGTAATTAAAGAATCTTAAAGAGTCGGTGTGTCTCTGTGATTGCCTCATTGTAAGTACTCACAGATTTTTTTCAAGATGAAGTTTCAAAATACTCAGCGTTAAATATGAGAGCCATATCAGACTTTATTATCATTATCTCAACTCCACTGAGAATTTTTTTTTTCTTCTTTGTATCCCCTTTTCCTTTTTATCACCTTTAAAATCAGACTTAGGATTAATTCTTTCTCCTTTTCTATCAGTTGCTTTCCATCAGGATTTTTCTTCTGTTTGAATGAGACATAAAATACCCTCACACAGTGTTCTCCTGGCCACTCTTTTCTGGTTTTCTAAGGAGATTCTAAGGTCAGCGGTTTTTTCAGAATAGGTAGAGTTACCTAGTCTCGGTTTCTGCATTGTCATCAGAAAGGCTACCTTCCCCACTTTGGCTTCAGCAGGTGTAGGTAGCTCAGGCAAAGCCCTGTTCCCACACAGGCTAACTCATTTGGGTGGTGCAAAATGAATTGGAATTGATGGTATTTGAACTCCACTACTGAAAAATATAAAGCCAATTACTATATTTTTACATTCGCAAGGAGCTAGAAATAGTAAATTTTCTGTTTTCATATCCTGGAATGATCTACAGTTTCTGGTGAACACAATGAGAAGAAGGACTTTTGAGGTCACTCCAGATGCAGCTGTAATATGGCCAATGGCAACTACTTCTGATGAAAGCATTCTGCTGATACTGTTGTGCCCAAATTTTCAATTCTTCTAAAACCTATAAATCATTATGGATTCTTGCTATTTAAAACTTTAAGAAACAAATGCTGAATGGACAAGATTTTGATTTTCATAAGTAGTATTAGAAGTTTATTACAAATCTCTAAGTAAAAGGAGCAGGATGTCTGGGACCTTGAGAGCAGCATGTCACAGTTTATCAAGACACATGTGCATTATCCACATACACACACAGAGTAAAAGCTGACTTCTTCCATTGGAGTTTGAAGAAGACACAAGTTATAACTCCATGTGAATGGTGACATGGCACTAAGCACTAAGGAAAGCCGAAGCATGTAGTTGAAAGGACTTTATCCAAAAGTGTGGATACAACTCTGCAGGGAGTACAAGAGCTGTCTCAGGTAACGGGAATGGACAAAGAGTAGTTGGAACACAGCTGAACGTCAGGACCAGCAAACCGGGAGTGGAAATGAGCTTAGGGAACCTGCGGATTCACCGTTCCCCACATCAGCGGATGTGACAACAAACTCCACTGTCTTTCCATGAGAAAGGAGGGGTGGTGGAGGAGAGTTAGAATCCAGGCGGGAAAGCAGCAGGGATAACAGAAAAGGTGGTCTGTTAGCCATCTGGTCACCTGACTGGGGGCAGCAGTTCTCATATACCAACTGGATTCCGCTTTAATAGACAGGGCATGGTCTGCCGAGAACAAGAGCCAAGATGGTCAGCAGCAATATTCCGAAGTTTTGTTCTACAAAAGTGACTTACACATAGGCTAAGTTAAAATGAATCTCTGCGGATACATTTTTCTTAAGTCTAAATATGTGGTTCCAACTAAGCATGCATTATGGCCATCTCTTTTTTGAAAGAATAGTATTATAGTTAGATTTAAAAAAATTCTTTTTAAAGTTGTGAGGTCAATCCAATTTTGAATATAATGTTAAAATTCTTCATATCTATTTATTTTGAACAATAGTCTGTTTAGGTTGATTAACAATGATATTGGAATAAAACTGAAGGATTGGAAGCACCAAAGACTTGCAAACACCATGAAAAATTGATTTACGTTCAGCACAGTGGTAGTGTTTTTGTGCGATTTATTTCCTTCTAATTATTTTTTTATTGCTCATTCTGAAAAGACTGTTAAAAATCCTCTCCCAGATGCTCTCATCACTCATCTTCCAATCTTTTTCTTTCCAATAACATAAGCAAAAACAAGCCTGTTATCTGCTGACTATAAGTTAATGTAGATTTTTAAAATTGTGGTGAACAATTTTAAAGATGCCTTCTTAGCAAACTTACCTGAACACTACGCTATTGGTAACGATAAGCACAAAGGTAGACAGCAGATCTCTAGAATCTTATCCTCTCATGCGACTAAAACTTTGTAGCCGGTGAACAGCAATCTCCATCTCCCCAGCCCTCCAATCCCCGGGACCATGGCTTTGCTTTGGGCTTTAATGAGTTTAACTATTTTAGATACCTCCTGTTACTGGAATCGTGAAATAGTTGTCTCTCTCTGACTCTCTTATTTCACTTAGCAGAATGTCCTCAAGTTGCAGCAGATAACAGGAATTTTTTTTTTTCTTTTTTAAGGCGGAATGATATTCCATTGTATGCTATTACACATTTTCGTTATCTGTTTATCCACAGGTGAGCATTTAGGTTGTTCTCACATCTTGGCTACTGTGAATAATGCTACAATGAACGTAAGAGTACAGATTATCTCTCTTCGAGATTCTTACTTCAATTATTTTGGATACATACCTAGTAGTGGGATTACTGGGATCACATGGTAATCCTCTTTTTAATTTGTTGCGGAAGCTCCATATTGGTTTTCATAGAAATAGTATCGTTTTACATTCCCACCAATAGTGCACAATGGCTTCAGTTTTTTAATGTCCTCACCAACACTTGTTATATTCTGATTCTTTTGATAACGGCCTAACAAATGTAAGGTGATATCTCATTGTCGTTTTGATTTACATTTTCTTCATGATTAATGATGAGCACATTTTCATAACCTGTTGGTCAGTCGTATGATTTCTTTTGAGAAATGTCTATTCAGTTTCATAGCCCATTTTTAATCTTTTTGCACATTAAATTCTTATTAAATGTATGGTTTGCAAATGTTTCTCCCATTCTATAGGTTGTCTTTTCACTCTGTCAATTACCTCCTTTGCTGTAAAAAACCCTTAGCTGATTTAATCCCACTTATCTATTTTTTTGGTTTTATTGTCTGTGCTTTGGTGTCATATCCAAGAAATAATTGCCAAGACCACTGTCATGAGGTTTCACTTAGTTTTATTCTAGTTTTACATTTTTAGGACTTATGTTTATGTTCTTCATTATTTTTTAATTGATTTTTTTGTGTACAGTGCAAGATAAGAATTCAATTCCAATCTTTCGCAAATGGATATACGTTTTTTTCAATACCATTTGTTGAAGAGATTACTCTTTTTCTATTGTGTATTCTTAACACCCTTGTCAAAGATCAGTTGACTGTGTGTGGGGGGCATTATTTCTGGGCACTCTATAATGTTTCATTGGTCTATATGTTTGTCTTTATGTCAGTACCATACTGTTTTGATTACTATCGCTTTATGATATATTTAAAAATTAGGAAATATGATGCCTCTACTTTGTTCTTCTTTCTCAAGGTTATTTGGCTATTGAGAGTCCTTTGAGTTTCAATGTACATTTTATGACTACTTTTTCTATTTCTGCAAAAAGTGTCATTAGAATGAGATTTGTATATGGATTTCATTGAATCTTAGATGGCTTTGGGTATGGCATTTCAACAATATTAATTCTTTCAATCTATGAATATGGAATATCTTTCCATTTATTCGCGTCTTCTTTAATTTTTAAAATGTTTTGTAGAGATCAGTGTATAAATCTTTCGCCTTCTTGGTTAAATTTATTCCTAAATATTTTATTTGTTTTAATGCTATCGTAAATAGGATTTTCTTAAGTTCCTTTTCAGACTGTTCATTGTTAGTCTTAACAACGCTACTGATTTTTTTTTTTAGCTACTGATTTTTGTACGTTGCTTTATATCCTGCAATTTTACTGCATTTTGTCTATTAGTTCTAATAGTTTGTGTGTGTGTGTGTGTATGTGTGTGTGTGTAATCTTAGAGTTTTCTACCGATTATCATGTTATCTGAGAACAGAGATCATTTGACTTCTGTCTTTCTGATTTGAATATGCTTATTTCTTTTTCTTGCCTAATCATTCTGTCTAGAACTTCCAGTACTGTGTTGAATAGAAGCACAGAGAGTTGGCATCCTTGTTTTGTTCTTTGTCTTAGAGGAAATTTATTCAGTTTTCTACCACTGAATATAGTATTACCTGTTGGCTTTTCATATACAGCCTTTACGATGTTGAGATAATTTCCGTTTATTCTTCATTGTTGAATGTTTTTAACATGAAAGAATATGGAATGTTTCCAAATGCTTTTTCTGCATCTGTTGAGATGATCATGTGATTTTTAATTCTTTGCTCTCTTAATGTGGTATATCATATTAATTGGTATTGAACCATGTTTGTGTCCCAGGAATAAATCTCACTAGCATAAATCCTACATGGTATATGATCCTTTTAATATGCTGTTGACTTTGCTTTGTTAACATTTTGTTAAAGAGTTTTGGATTTATTTTATGGATATTGGTTTGTAGTTTTCTTTTCTTTGGGTGTCTTTTTTTGGCTTTGGTATTAGAATAATGCTGGCCTCATAGAATGAGTTTGAAAGTGTTTCCTCCACTTAATTTTTCTTTTTTTTTTTTTTTTTCTTTTTTTGGATGAGTTTAAGAAGGGACGGCATTAATTCTCCTCTACTCAGTTGAATTCATCAATGAAGCTGTCTGGTCCTGTGCTTTTCTTTTTGGGAGGGTTTTAATTACTGATTCAATCTCATGAATAGTTACAAGACTGCTCAGATTTTGTCTTTCTTCATAATATGGTCTCGTCAGGATGCATATCTCTAGGAATTTATTGATTTCCTGTAGGTTATGCAATTTGTTGATGTATTATTGTTCATAACAGTGTCTTATGATCCTTTTTATTTGTGTCACATTAGTTGTGAAGTCTCCTTTTTCATTTCTGACCTTATTTATTTGATTTTTCTCTTTTTTTCTTAGACTAGCTAAAGGTTTTCCAATTTTGTTGAATTTTTAAAAAACACTTGTAGTTTTGTTCATTTTTATCTATTTTCTCCTATTATTTGCTTTGTTTATTTCTTTTGTAATCATTATTATTTTCTTCTTTGTACTAACTCTGGGCTTATTTTATTCTTTTCAGGTTGCTTGTGAGATATATTTGAGTTGTTTATTTGATGACTTTCTTCTTTATTAATTTAGGTATTTATTGCTGTAAACTTTCCTCCTAGTACTACTTTTGCTGCATCCCGGAAATTTTGCTATATTGTGTTTTTATTTTTATTCATCTCAAGATATTTTATAAACATTCTTTTGGTATATTTTTGTCCAATTGGTTGTTTACAGGTATGCTGTTTTATTTTCACATATTTGTAAATTTTTTCATATTTCCTTCTACTATTCATTTCAAATTCATTCCATTGTGGTTGGGAAGAAACTTCAATATTTCTAAACTTGTTAACACTTGTTTTGTGACCTAACCTAATGTATGCTGGAGAATATTCTGTATGTTTTGGGGAAGAATATTTATTCTGCTGCTGTTGTGTATAGTTTATGTATTTGTCTCTATGGATTGTTTGGTCTATATTACTGTACTAGTCTTCTGTTTCCTTATTGATCTGTCTGGATGTTCTATCCATTATTGGAAATGGAGTATTGACATCTCCTACTATCATTGTGTTGTGTGTTTTTCTTTTCATTTCTGCCAATGATTCCTTTAAATATTTGGGGCCTCTAATTTTGGGTGCATATATGTTTATAATGGTTTTGTCTTGCTGGTGAATTGAACATTTTATCATTATATAATGTCTTTCTTTATCTTGTGGCAGTTTTTGACTTAAATCCTATTTTGTCTGACATACGTATGGCCATTCCTTCTCTCTTTTGATTACTATTTGTATAAAACATCATTTAGCTTTCAGCCCATGTATGTAAATCTAAATTGAGCCACTTGTAAAGCAGTATATGGTTCAAATCTTGTTCTATTTTTAAATTTATTTAGCCACTCTATCTTTAGATTGAAGAGTTTAATCCTTTTATATTTAATGTAGTTATTGATAGGTAATCACTTATTAAGGCCATTTTGTTAGTGATTTTCTGTCTTATAGCTCTTATGTCTCTCTTGCTGTCTTCCTTTGTGTTTCATTGATTTTTTTTTTTCTTATAGTGGCATGATTTGATTCCTGTTTTTGTGTATCTATTATAGGTGACTATATCATCCCACCCCTTCAAGGTTTCTTCTGAGGAATCCACTGATAGTCTTATGGGCATTCCCTTGTTTGTGATGAGTCACTTTTCTCTAGTGACTTTTAAAATTCTCTGCTTTTGACTTTTGAAAATCTGTGTATGATTTCTTTGATTTTATCCTATTTAATATATATTAGGCTTCTTGAATTTGGATGTCTTTTCCTTTCCCAGGCTTGGCAAATCTTTGCCATTTGTTTAAATAAGCTTTTTTTTCTCCTTTATCTTTCTCTTCTCTTTCTGTGACTTCCACAATGCATGTATTGATCTTTTTTATGGTATCCCACAAGTGTCTTAGGCTTTCTTCTCTTTCCTTCTTATTTTCTTTTTTGTACCTCGAAAGGATAATTTCAAATGACTGTCTTCAAATTTGCTGATTCTTTCTTTTGCTTGATAATATATGCTGTGGAACCCCTTTAGTGATTTTTTTTTTTTAAGTTTAGTTATTACATTCTTCCAAAATTCCTGCTTGGTTGTTTTTTATATTTAGTATTTCTTTTTTGAAGAATTTCTTTATTCATGCATTGATTTTCTGAGTTTGTCGAGAATCTTTTTGACTTATTTTGAGTTCTTAGTCACATAATTTATGTACCTCTGTTTATTTTAAGTCTGTTTTTGGAGATTTATTTTGTTTCTTTGATTGGGTCATTTTTCCTTGTTTTTGTAGTCCTTGTGACTTTGTGTTGATATTCACATCTTAGAGAAAACAGCCACTTCTTCTAGTCTCCATGGACTGGTGTTGCACAGGGAAAGACCTGGATAGAGATTCTGGGGGCCTTTCAGAACTTCTCTGTGGCTGTATCTTCTGCATAGATTTTTAATTAGAGGGATATGCCGTTTTCTTTCCTCCCGAAGCATCTAATTTCTTGTTACCTTAGCAACTGTTTGCTGTGCCACGTGTTCTCTGAAGGAACAGCGTGACACGAGCTTACTTTCATTCTCAGCACCGTTTAGTCCCTTCAAGTTGCTGTAATAAAAAATACTAGAGACTGAGTGCTTACACAGCAAACTTACTTCTCACAGTTCTGGAGTCTGGGAAGTCCAAGATCAAGGCCCCGATAAATTTAACATCTGCCGAGGAGCCTCTTCCTGGGTCGTCGATGGCCACTGTCTTCTTGTATGTTCACGTGAAGGAAAATGAGAGATCTCCCTGAGGTCTTCTTTGTAAGAGGACTTATGCCATTCATGAGGGCTCCATCCTCATTGCTTAATCACTTCTCAAAGGCCCTACCTCCAAACACCATTATGTTGAGGATTAGCTTTCAACATATGAATTTTGGAGAAACACAAACATTCAGTCTATAGCATCAGTTCCCAAGCATCTAGAGCAGGTAGCATCCTGTCCATGCTCTGAGACAAATGAGACGGAGGCCAGTTCTTCCAGCAGACCCCTGAACAGCTGAAATGTTGGACATACGCTCCCTTCTTCTCTTTCTCCCTGGGGGAGAAGGCACTGAGCCATATCAGCCTGTCTGCTGTACCACACATTCTCTGTAGCAGCAGCAGGCCCCTGGGCTCTTTTGTTCTTAGCAGACTCCAGGCATCTAGAGTATGCTGGATCCCACTGGCACTGTGAGAGAGGTGGGACAGAAATCGGTCGCTCAGGCAACCCCCCGAAAAGACAGAATGTTGGGCACACAGTCCAATGTGCTCTTTCTTTTCCCAGGGAGAAGCTGGGAACTGGAAGTTCCTTCCCAATTATGTGGGTTCTGCCAGTGGGAGGGACCATGGGAAGAGGGGGCCACACATTTTTCTACCAGCTTTGATGCGACTGGTTTTGCGCTCACCCTGGGTGCAGGAGCCCCTTACCTGGTGTCTAGGTTCCTTACAGAGGGAACTGTTCCATGTATTATAATTGAATTGGTGTCTCCAGCAGGACACGGATCACCGTCGTGCTGTCCTAATTATTTTAGTATGAACAAGCCATCATCTCTTTTTGGTAATTTGAAACTTAAATTGATGAGAACACATCTTCTTAAGGGGAAAAAAACGTAAATATGATAGGATTATGTATGCTTTAATTTACTTTCTGTTTAATTTTAATAAAGAGATTTTAGTCTTTTGTTATGTTAAGGCTAGACATTTATGTTATCTTATTTACATATATGCATATTGCGATGGGTCTGTGTGTATGTGGATGCAGCTAAATCCAGTTCGAAATATCACAGTATAAACATCACACCTAGCAATAGAAAATAACCATGTATCAACATAATTTATACTATTAACACTTTCTTATAACTTAAATATTAATTTGCATTTTAGGATTTTATTTTTACGGTAATTAAAAAAATATATATATATTTTTATTTTTACGGTAATTAAAAAAAATACCACAACCTAATGGGTGTGTGGAATGTAACAATGTGAACTGTGAAACATACTTTGAATTTTCATAGAGAAAT
This sequence comes from Pteropus alecto, assembly GCF_000325575.1. Taxonomy (NCBI): domain Eukaryota; kingdom Metazoa; phylum Chordata; class Mammalia; order Chiroptera; family Pteropodidae; genus Pteropus; species Pteropus alecto. The sequence continues at coordinate 17,566,178 of NW_006443225.1, read as the reverse complement.
TTGTTTTAAAATTTGAAACACTCTCATGTAACTTTAAGTAGTGTTTTAGCTACAGTACTATCCAAACAAGGGAAGATTAAAGGACACTGTTAAATGTACAAAACATCCTAGAAAAAAAAGTACCTGCTTTTTCAATTATGTGAACCATTAACTATGAAACCATTGAGGCCTTAAAGCTATAAACATTGGGAGGGGAATGTCTGAAAAAAAATATTGAAAACCAGCAACTATTTCTAAGTTGAATATAAATCTAAAATACTGCAGAGAAAACTAGCTCAAGCCGATGAGTGAAAAATCAAGAGGAAATTCTTGCCTCTCTGGTTCTGTCACATTATCTTAAGATTTATGTGGTCTGAATTATCATCCCTTAGAAACACAGTAGGAGGGAATCGTTCCCTCATGATCCCAGGCAAAGATGGCAAAGATCGATCCTATAGTATCTAACGACAGAAGTGTAGCTTTATAAATTTCCTTCTACTAGTATGTTTTTGCTAAAGATGCAGCTAAAATCTTAGAACAGACTATGCCAAAATATATAATATAGGACATCGGTGAGTGTCCCTGGAACTCACCCCATCTCATTCAGTAGTATCTTTATTCAGTCAAGTAAAACTTGAACATCTGTTGTTGTAGATGCAAATACAAATCATTTTAATTATTATTAGGAAACAATTTTGGTAATGTGTAATCAAATCAGAAGTGAAGGACAACAAAAGTCGGCATGATTATTCTTCACCAAATCAATAGCAACAGAATTTTAGTTATGAAGGAAAAAAAGGAAAACAGAAACCAATACTACACTCAAATCTATAAATCGAGATGGTGATCTAAAGTGATTTTATAAACAAAATAAAAAATACCCTGCCGCAGGTATAAAAACATAATATATCATCATTTGCCTCAATAACCTAGGTAATTTAGGTAAAGGTAGTCAATTTTGACCAAAACATCCTAATGGGAAATAAGAACTGGTAGATAAAAATCTTTCTTACACCCCTGGCCAGAAAACCTTGAGAAGTCGTATTTCGTCTGGCTACTGGGATCCAGCTGAGTCGTGTTAGATATGAAGAGATATTCAAGTCAACACCTACCCTAACTTTTCTCCTCCCCTGCTCAGCCCAGTTGTCCTCCCTTTGCATTTCAGAAATTGTTCCCACCAATAACATAATGACATGTATGACTTCATCTCCAGCTCAGCTCTAGGAAACCAACTTGCTCAATTTTCGTCATTAATAAACACACACAAACTCACATACACTTCCGTTATGTAACCACATTTGTTCTCTTTCATAAATAAATATCTTAAAACACATTTTTAATACTCCCTGTCTACATTTCCTCCCTCCTTTTTCTCTCTTTCGCATTCCTCATATCTCCCCTAACCCTGAACCAAAATTGCTCTCACTTCATCACCGGTGACCGCCATGCTGTTAAGTCAAATGGACTCCTCTCATTTCTTTCTTCTGCCTTATCAGATAAGATCATCGTGTTCCTTTCCTAGAAACGCTTCGTTCCACTGGGTTTGAGGAAGCCAGTTTGTGGATTTTCCTCTTGGTTCTTCCCCAGTCTCCTTGTCTGGTTTCTCTTCCTCTACTGAAGGAAGTGAGTCTTTCATCTTATTCTCTTTTGTATCTACACTCAATGGGTGGTAGTGTCTTGCCTCGTGGCTTTAAATACCAGAGAGCTGAAAACTTTCAAGTTTATATCTAGACTTCTTAAGTTGTAGCCAGTTGCCTACTTGACATCACTATTTGGGAATCTAATCATCTCAAAATTACAATGATCAATACTGAATTTCCAGTTTTTCCCTTTAAACCTGTCTCTCCCTCGTTCTCCTTCAATTAAGTGAATAGAAACTCCACCTCTCCAGTTACTCAGGCCACACCTGGAATTATTTTTGGCTCTTCTCTTCTACACATCACATCCAACCTGTCAACTAATTCTTTTGATTCTACATGTGAAATACATGCACATTTTTAGCTCTTTTGTCTTCCTCTACTACTATGACAGCAAACCATGTTATTATTTTTGCTCTCCTGGATTACTGCAATAGCTACTAGTTATACCAGTTATGGCCTCTGAAAAAAAGGAAAATTAGACTCTATGTGTCACCATACATGAAAATTAACTCAAAATGGAGCAAATAGCCAGTTATGGCCTCTGAAAAAAAGGAAAATTAGACTTCTATGTGTCACCATACATGAAAATTAACTCCAAATGGAGCAAATAGCTAAATATAAGACCTGAAACTATAAAATGCATAGAAGAACACATAGGTACCAAACCGAATGGACCTTGGTCTTAGAGAGGATTTTATGAATTCAACATCAAAGGAAGAACCTGAAACAATAAAATGCATAGAAGAACACATAGGTACCAAACTGAATGGACCTTGGTCTTAGAGAGGGTTTTATGAATTCAACATCAAAGGAAGGGGAAGTAAAAGCAAAACTCAAATAATGGGGCTACATCAAACTAAAAAAGCTTCTGCACAGCAGAAGAAATCATCAAAAAAACAAAGAGGCAACTAACCGAATGGGAGAAGATATTTGCAAAACGTTATCTTCTGTAGGTCTTGACTAAACCCACCTTTTCAATGAGGTTCAAGCTCACAGCCTTACTGAAAATTTTCACACTCTAAGACCTCTAATCCATATCTTCTTCTCCTGCATTTTTTTTCTGTAGCACATTGTCATCTAACATGTTTATTGTAATTAATTTTTTTTTTTTAATTTTGGGTTTTTCCCATGGAATGTCAGTTTCATGGTGGCAGAGATGTTTGACTGTTTCATTCACTGCTGTATTCCTAGTGATAAAAATGGGCCTGGCACAAATATTTCATGAATCATTTTTAGATGAAATATTTGAATATTCTCCGTCATTCTTTTCCATGGAAATAAATGAATTTATTCAGCAAGTTGCATTTATTTTGTATTCTGAAAGAAAATTATTATCAAAACATAGGCTTCATAAAATAAAATGGTATGTATTGTTCAAATGAAAATCAATGATAGTGTTTACGAAGATTACGTGTTTGAAGATCTTGCACTTCTGATTCTTATCCTGTTTAACACTGGCTTTGGGAGTTTAGTTCTTTTCAAAGTTACAAAGAAGAGCTCTTCTCAAAAAATTGGTCTTTCTAAAGTGAGAACAGACTATAATGTGATTTTTCGACAATTTTTTTTTTTTTTATGTGTTTCTCCTTAGATTTTAGAAGACTGGGGATGTATAGAAATAAAAAACTGGACTATAATTTTAAAAAGCTGCTTGAGATAAACCGTTGAATTTATTCTTGCTATTGGCAACTATTACATGAAACCTATTATTTAAAATATATCTGTGTAAAAAAAAAGCTATTTAAAATGCAGAATTAAGAAAAACAATTTCAAAAAGCATAAAAATTAAACATTCCAAAAAAACAGAATTTCTGTGGAATATTAGGCCTTTACACCTGATGAGACTCTATGATTAAATGAGGTTTGCTTACATGCTTTAGGAAACATAGAAATCTATACTTCTTTGTAAATAAATATTAAATTTAAGGTACACTAAGCATTAAAAGAGCAGTCAGTATGGAACTAAACCTTCTGAACCAAACCAAAGTAAACCTTGCTTTAAGCAAAGTATATATTAATAAAAATATGTATCTAAATAATTTTCATTTTATAATATTTTTTTTCTTCTTAGTGCTTCAAAGTGACTTCTGAAATGCTCCTAAATTCTAATTTTCTCAATTTCTGACATTTTAGCATATCATCTATTATTTCAGACTTGGAAAACATACTGAACAATGTCAACCGAGCTGTTTTTCAAAGTAAAATATTATTTATTAGTTTATGGTGAGCTCGTTGTTTCCAATTTTTAAGACTTTAGTTTTCCAGAAAAATTATATACTCGTTTTTCATAGGCATATTGCTTTTACATTAACAAATATACAGTGAATGCAATCTAAATACAACAAAGTAACTAGATTTCTGAAGACCATCTTTTCTTGAGCTTAAAATGAATAAAAACAGAATATAGATGAGATTTAGATATTTCTTTAGGTAATTAGCAAGCAAACATAGAATATAGGTTTCTGGAGGCGGTCCAGCCTGGGCCTCAAAGCAATAGCCATCACTCAGCATTAAATATTGTGTTTTGTGCAGTGAATGAGCCTCGATTGTGTAGCTCGTGAGCCCTTATGGAATCATGTCATATTTACAAGCACAAATGCACACACACAGCCCAGCCCATAGTGGTCCCCCGTGAATGTCAGAGTTATAGAAGCATGCAAGTACTGACATGCCTGTCTTTTATTTGTAAATCTGACTGTGGGTGGTTGTAATGGAGGCAGGGACATGACAGTGGTCAAGTGCCTTAAGAAGAGCGATTTATTTCTTAGTCACGTGTGGTAAATAGGAAAGAGGAGAGTGAAACTTAGCTTGCTTTTATCAACGTTTACTTATATTTCTATATTTATTCAATTTCAGACAATAAAAACTGAAAAACTCGTTTAAAGTATTCTCGTATGCCCGTTGCCCAGATTCCCAACACAAACATTTACTGATTTGCTTTATCTTTCTGTCTTTGTCTCTCTCCACACTCCACCCTGACACATTTTTCCTGAACCATTTGAAAGTACCTTGTATATATGATGAGCTTTTACCTTAAATACTTTAAGGTTTATTTATGAAACCCATGATATCCCCTTACAGAGCCACATTATAATTATTAAAATCAGGAAATTTTCATGACACAATACTATTAGCAAAGCTCTATACTTGATGCAAACATCACAATTTCTCTCACTACAAATTTTGTTTGTTTGTTTTTAACTTGACCTGCACTCCAATCCAGAGTCACTTGATGCAGTCAGTTATCATGTCTAATATTTTTTAATTAGAATCAGTTTCTCAGTTTTTCTATTAATTTGAATTTTTTCTCTTTCGTGATCTTGACATTTTCAAAAAGAACAGGCCATTTATTTTTTAGAACATCCCTCAATTTGGGTTTGTCTGATATTTTTTCATTATTAGATTTAGGTCATGCATTTTGGGCAGAAAAACCACAAAAATGACATTGAGTCCTTTTCCGCGGATTCTAGGAGAGGCACATGACAGTCTTCGGAGTAACGGAGCAAGACCGCATTTGGACTCTATAAAGGACGACTTTCTTCCTGTATTCCAAAAATATATTTGTTCATATTCACTTAAAGGAACATATTTATCGAATTCTGACTATGTATGAGTCCCAGGCATCATGTATGTAATAAAGTCTCAGGAAAGTTCTATAATAGGCAGTCATATGTTAGTGTAACTGAGGAAAACCCCGCAGAAGGAGGGGAACTTTATTTACCAGGACTCTGGGTTCTGAGGGGACAAAGATAAGATGAGGAAGGCCATTCCAGACAAGGAAACTTAGGATGCAGTTCATCACTTTGCAGAATTGGTTAACTCTGCTTGGCTCTTTCTTAAAGTTTATAAAAGTCACTGTGAGACACATGAAATCAATTTTTCATAATCCATACTGTGGACTACAGTTAATAAAACTACTCTCAGAAAGGATTAATTTTCTGAAATCCAGGATTTTTTTTGATGTTTACAATTGCACACAAAGTCTGGAGAATATACTTTTCATTGATGGACCTACACAAATAGACTAGAATGTGTGTTTTGCTTCCATGTGCTTAAGTGTGATTTATTATCCTTAGCTGTTGTGGTTACTGCTATTGTGCTTTATTTATTTGTTTCTTAATCAGTTGAAGCTCATCAGCTCTGAATTATCTGCCCATTGAGCTTATCTGATCTTTCTTATTTCTTAGGCAAGATGCCACTCCTTAATTTAAGGCAGCTTTTTATAAATCAAAACACATAAAAAGACAAGTAACTGCTTTAACATTTCATTGATTTAAGTATTCAAGGACTTGAGAGTATAGATCTGGATAAGAAGCATATCATATGTTTAAAATTTGGTAATATTTTTAACAGAGAAAGTCTCCCTTTTTTTTTTTTTTTTTTTGGTATAATTATCTCTGATTATTCCTGAAGCTTAAAATGAAAAAAAAAAAAAAAAAAAAAAGCAATACAATCCTGCAATTAGGGCACAATTGTACCTGAAATCTTAGAATTTCAAAGTCAGAGCACTGCAACTTACAACTTATAACTACCAGAAAGGGTGGGTTCCATATGCATTTGGTTAATCTATAGCACGTTACTCTATTTCTTAATAGATATGTGAGCTGCAGCTGATATGCAGTTCAGAAACTAAGTTTAAACTTAAAAAAAAAAACCCCAAAAACCTACTCTCTTCTAAAGCATAAGTTACAAAATCACAAAGGTGAAAGGTTTTGAGGCATTTAATTTCCTTTTCTGCCTTAAACAATAATAGGATATAGAGCAAACACTAGATACAGTTTATTAATCACATAGTCCAAGTCAATGCATTGCATACACAGGAATGTGAAATGTCAGATGGAATTAAATGAGTGCCTGTAAAATAAACCGTTTCCCCACATATTTAAATCATAACACAGTCAGATCAGTACACTAAACATTCAAATGAGCACATGAAGTTACCTGACTCTTTAATTATTAAAATGGAGACATTGACTTCCACATGTGATGATGTAAATAGACTGTGTCTTTTTATAAATGTTTATTTCTGGCTTTGGACTTTTAAAATATATTTTCAAGTGGTATTTTTTTAACAAAGAGTAGTATAATTTTTTCATACACTCTCAACACTCTGTATTTCAGATTTCTCAGTTGGTGAGGGATACTGAATCAGAAGTTAGCACACATTCAGAAACAGTATGTACTTGAATACTTAAAGAAAATGAAAAAATTAACTCTTTAGCTCAAGACGAGGGTCCTTCTCATGGAGGCCTTCAAATCTATTATTATTGTAAATAGCTACATATACGTCATATGTATGAAGAGTTAACTTTTGTCATAAGTAGCAGTAGTAGAGGACACTTATTGAGAGCTAGCTCTCTACTAGACAATGTAACCAGCCTGTTACACACAGTTCTAATTCTTTCCCAAATACTGCAAGGTCAACTGTAGTGTCTAATTCTATAGATGAAGATTCTGTCTTGGACAGACTGTATTACTTGCTTGATATTGTTTAATTAATAATGTGTCTCATCAGAGATTTCAGATTAGCTATGTTGAATGTCGCAGCCACAATAAATTATTCTAGCATAAACATAGTGGAAATCAGACGTTTAAGTAGCCTTGTGAATTTTCTTCACACACCTATGTTATTCGTATACCTACATTTTATTGTGTTTATCTTATAATTTCCACAATTCAATAACTCTGATATAAACACTGATAAGAACATGGTTGCATATTCCCTGCCAATCTGCTAGAGAAGTATTTATTTATATGTTACAAAGAATCCTACATACACATTAATTTAACAACTCAGATACTTATTGAGTGCCTACTATGTACTACTGCCTAAGGATAAAGAGTTAGATCTAATAGGTTTCATCTTGCACATACACGCAAATACCTATTTACCTATGTTAGACAATATCAGATATAAAACTTTGTTCATTATTTGCTTTACATGATATTGATAGGTGGTTTTCAAGTCTATTATCAGATGATTTTTAATAAATGTTATAAGGTAACTAAGTTGGTAGATCATGGTGTTTTTAAAATCTGGGTTCAAATTTTAACTTTTCCGCATTGTGTATTCCCTTGAGCTAGTGACCTAACTTCTTTAATCTGCATCTTCAACTTTCAAATGAAGATAAAAATTAGTACATATCAATAAGGACTCAGTAAGAGTTCATTTTGACACTTTATGTGATACACCAATTTTAGATTACATTTTCATTGTTATATTTTTATTTTATTGTATTAGTGGGCTGATTTGGTGCAGAGACTTAGGACGGGAGAGAGAATCTGATCAGAAGCTCACTACTGCCGCTGAGACCTGGTGCCTTGAATGGCACTGCCCGTTGCTGCAGCAGCACGTGGCCCCTGGGACAGCTCCCTGCGCGAGTGGCAGGGGACTCAGCATCTCATGCTCCGCCCTCCCGTCTCGCTCGCATACAGGGCCATTCTTCCCACGCACGCGTCCCGGTACTCAGAGGGCGCTTCAAACCTCAGCTACACTGAGCCCAAATCAGCGTCGCCCCAAATCATCTAAGCCTTGGGTTTGTATTCAAGTCCCTTTTCCTTCGTGATAATTTCTCCTTTAAAGGAAACTCAGTGTTATTCCTTATCCATGGAGCACAATGCAGCTGGTCCTGGACTGTACACGCACAAGGACGGGGCAGGGTCTCTTGGCTCTGCTCAGGCTGCTCTTCAGTAGGGATTTCAGATTGGCTCCTCGGGTTGAGTGCAGATGCAAAGAGAATCCAGATATTGCCTCTTCCCAATATGGGCTAAAATATTACCCTCTCCCATCTCACTCTTATTTTCTTCCCTCTCCTCCCACTCAAGGCATGCCACGTAAAATTCGCCATACGTGGCTTTTTTAACAGACAGGAATAGAGATTACCCTCTATCAGTTTTTACTTTTAATCTAGTTTTCCCTGAGGCATAGGAAAACAACGTTCTGACTTCTCCCTTGGGGAAAAAGGACAGTAGAAAATCCTGAGATTAAAACGGACATTTGTATTTCAATGGAGGATCCTTCTCTTCTGACTTCGTGGGACCTCAGTCTTCTGCTGTAATGTGTATCTTGTAAGAAGAGCATTTTCACATCTTTTGTAGACATGGATTTATTCAGAAGTAGTTGGTTTGTAGAAAAGTACTCGTAGGATCTCTTATATTCTGTTTTACAATACTGTCCGGACGTCTTTTTTAAAAGAGTCTTCTTAATTCTGCTTTTTATAGTTAACCATGGAAGAAAAAGTTTAGTGGTTGAATTTAATACTAGCAATTATACTACCCAAGCAATGTGAAGGCAAGTATTTTAAGTAGCAGTGTCTCTGCCAGTTTCATACTGCAATTTTCAACCCTACTATTCTTGATATTACATAAAATATAGAGGGAAGCCTTATACAAACGGACCTTTTCAGAGCTACAAATGAAAAGTTTGGATTTACTGAAATCTCACTTGGCCAGACTATTCTCTGAAATCAGTGAATTCTATAAATCTGCATTATATTAAAATGGTTTGGAGATTAATGGGAATTGTACATTATGATTATATAATAATTCTCATTTATTGTAATATACAATGTGACTGGCAATGTTTATTTAGTGTTGTACGGGCATCATGTCGTTTAATTATCACGACAACATTGTGAAGTAAAAACTAACATCCGGTCTTTTTGCAGTTGAGAATTTTAGGTAGCTGAGAAGGTTAGTTGAGGGAAGAGGTTTACCCAAGGCTACTCAATTAACAACCTAAATAATATGAACCTATTTCTTAGCAAATTGTGATGGCTCTTGTGCAAAGAAGGCTGCCAGAAACCTTTCCCATCCTCGTAGGCTCCACCCCACAAGAGATGGCCTCTGTGTCCCCTCCCCCTGGACCTCGGCGGAGCTGCGATTTATTCTGACAGAGAACATTCTGAAAGTGATGTTTTGCCAGTTCTAGGCTTAGATCTAGGAGGCCCGCCAGTTATCCTTTTTCCATCTGGGACACTGGCTGTCATGGGAAGAAGCCCGGTCTCCTTGCTGGTGAGAGACACGTGGAAGAGATGCCCTATGGAATGAGAGTCCGCAAGGAGAGAGAGAAGGAGGTCCCGCCAGCCCCTGGCCATTGCAGCCATCTGGTCTGAGACACCAGACGTGTGAATGAAACCGTGCTGGTCCTCCATCACTAGTTTAGCTGCCTCAACCAAACCATAAAGAGGAGAGGTCCGGACAGGCCCTGCCGAAGGGCGAAATCGTGAGCACATAAACAGTGGCAGTTTTACGCATGACATTTTGGGAGAAATGTTAGGCAATGAGACGTAGCTGCACCACAATGTAATTACAGCCTCTCTGCCAGCGAGCTCTGGAGCACATTTACAATATGTTATTAAACAAATCTCCTAATGTTTGGTTTATTAAAGCAAATTATTTGGCATAAGTAGTTCACAGATAGCAAGAAAAAGTCACGATGCTCACAAATGTGAGCGAGAAACCAAACGAAGGATAAAGTCCTTTGTTTTTCTGCTGCCAAAACTCTCCTTGTCAACATCCTCAGTTTTTAAACACGGTCACCACAGAAAAGTTTCCGAACAAAATCATTCTTAAGTAACGTAACTGTAAAAAGCATCGGGTTAGTTGAATCAGATACACTGCCGGCTGGGATGATGAATCACAATGATTCGTAAATGAGGATACCACATGAAATGTAGAAATTAAATGGACACTGAGCCTGAAAGAATCACAGCCATCTTTACATAACCCTGATCTCAATGTAGTATTATTCCCAAAGCTTTCTCGTTGTTCTCATTGTCGATTGACTTGTTAACTAATAAATGTTATAAAACCACTTCAGTTAACCACCAGATGAGCGCGAGAGTCCTCAAGCCGAAGCCTGGATCCCAATCTATTCAGTATTCCCTTTGTGGAAAGCAGAAGCATCCCTCTGCTGGAAAATCAGTTAGAAGACAACGGTTACAGTTTTCAGATCCACAGCAATCATGGTTTTCTGTAATTATTAGGGGCAAAAACTACAATTTTGTCCTCTGAGCACTGCTTCATGCACTATTTAAAGCAAGTAAATAATATATAACATCCTATTTAAACATCTTTAATAGTTGTGTATTTTCTTTGGTTTAAATCTACGTAAGATATATCCTAAATGTTAAACTTCTCTAGAAACCTCTTCATGCATGTGTAGGGGAGGGTGCCTATTGAAAAACAATTTTAAATAGGATACAGTATAAACAGCAAATACTTTTACTCTCTTTTATTCTAATTAGCAAAGAAAGGCTGCTATCAGCTCTCTCTACCGTCTCCAGACCTGACGGTGCTGTGGCCATAACTCACAAAGCATTGGGACTCAGGAAATTTGTTAGACTTCAAAAATGAAAAGAACTGCATAATTTTTATTTCTTAAATAAAATAAAGTCTGATTTAGAATACAGATGTTTCTGTCTTTGATGTTTGACTGTTCTGGGTAAGCATATTAATGAGACTCAGCTGTATTAGTTTAACTCAGGTAGATTGGAGTTTTATGGTCTTATGAAGTTGAAAGAATAATTGTTTTGTTTTGTTTTTTATAAATGCTTTTTCTGGTTCACCCCAAAACGAAACAAAACAAGAGATTTCCCTTTCTTAGCTGGCATACGCTTTCGAACACGTAAGTAAGGAGAATATTGGCAATATTTATCATCAATCTGTATGAAGGAGGAATTTCTTGTCGAAGAGGAATTCGGTGGCAACATTTAAGTGGCTCAGAAAACTTTAAACAAGTAGGATAGTAGGCATATTTTTCATGGTTGGCTGTTTCCCATGCTATGGGGTATGCTTTTTTAAAACACATTCTTGGCCTTTATCGAAAAACCACAGATAGCTATAATTTGGGTAGCTTTTACAGATAATTTATGACTTTTGCACTCAACTTAATGGCCCATAAAAAACTCAAACCAGCAGTGTTAGGACATTGCTTTAGCAGTCAAAGATTCTAGACACCAAGAAGGTTTTAGAAAGGTATTTTCATGTCCAATGGAAATTCCAAATGGGACTTAGAACATTTGTCGCCTGATACTAACATTATCTGTTTCAAAGTCACACCCTGGTTAGTCTGATCCTTGCCAGTATAGCTAGAAATCCTAAAAAAGAAAATCATTAGTGTGTTTTAGGTTACCTCGTTTTTTTAATATGCTAACGTTGGATAAAGCAAATCATCACGTCAGAAAACTAATGGACTTCTCTTTGTGACCATTTACTGCGCCCGAAGTGAATGTGTAGATCTACATTCAACTATGGCAACGGATGCCTATTATTTTATTTTATTTTATTTTATTTTTTTCCTCCATGGGTTTTAAACAGTTAACATCACCTGCTGCCTGTTTGTGATGGAACCCCACAGGAAATGAACGCCAAAGGTATGAGATGAAAGATAAAAGTCATTTTCTGGGAGGGGAGGAAGAGTAATTTCGCACTGTGAGGTGAAAGGGTGAGAAACCCAAAGACGTGTGAAGAATTACTTATGAAACTGGAAATGAGGGTAAAAGAGGCAGAGGGAGCAAATATAGGAAAGAGAAAAAAGGAGAAACTTTCTAGAGCCATAGAGAATGGTAAAGGGACTAGAGATTAAAATATACACCTAGGAGGTACTATCCAGAAAGTGAGTCATATTACACACGTAGATATATCAGACACCTAATAAAAGATTGTGTACAAGCAACATATGCTTGATGGATAAAAATATAAACAAATATTCTTAGGCCTTTTCTCTCTCGCTCCTTACTATTATGAGTAATTCTACTTTTTTTTTTTCTTTTTTCTGGTCTTTCTTTTGTAGAATAAAGGGAATGTTCAGTGAGGAAGAGCAGGAAATGCCAGGAAGTCTATAATTATTATTATTAGAAAGGAGAGAAAATTACAAGGAGCAGATAATCTTTGTCTCTCTGTCTCTATCTCTCTATCACTCTATAAATAGATGATGATGGTGATGATAGATAGATGATAGATAGTTGGATAGATAGATAGATAGATAGATAGATAGATAGATAGATAGATAGATGATAGATAGATAGATAGATAGATAGATAGACAGACAGACAGACAGATTACAAAATCGATCATGGGCTGACGAGGAATTGCAGGAGAGAGATTTGCAAGGTCCCGTATTAGACAGGCAGGGAAAGGGGATGAAATGAGGAGACCATGCCATGTACTGCCACTTAAGAGACATCAGAAGATATTTACACATGCTTCAATAAGTTGGCCGTTATTGAAATTATGTTTATTTAAACATAGCACTGTTTTAGGGCTAGGACTTTATATGGACTATATGTGAAAATGTACAGCAGCAAATATTAGAGTGTTTATTCTCACTTAAAATCATTATTAACAAACATTGATTACTGGTTGTCAGTATGAACTGCATAAATCAGCCGCTCTCTCTTCTTCTGGACACCATTCAAAGAACAAAACGAGTAACGGAGGGAACGCCTTGGAAACTATAATTTACATTAATTTAGGAGAAAGATATATTCTCTAAGGACAATTCCAGTTGGTCAATATTAGTCGAGATGAGAAAACAGTGGCACGGGATGAAATAAAGAAATGAAGGTAGAGGGTGACAACATGGCTCACTAGTGGAAGCCTTCAGAGCACGGCAGCATCCTTGTACCTCCTATGAAGAAAAGACTATCCCTTGAAATGTAAAAATTATGCACACTGATTGATAATGGATGCAGTCCCAGGAGCGAAATGCCAGATGCTGGCAGATTTTCTGAGGCCAATATTGTTCATAAACGCAGAAGATTCAAGGCTACCAAGGGGGCGAGGGGGGGAACCATATTGGTCGCAAGCAGTACGCGTCTATGTTTTCTCAAAAAGAAGGAAGGCCTTCAGGAAGAACTTAGAAATGTAGTACGGAAAAATAAAGCACATTAAATGATAAGTAACACGTACAGAACAAGCATACCGTTTGTATTCGTTTTCTATTGCTGCGTAACAAATTTCCACAAACTTAGCAAGAAGAACTTACATTTGTTATTGGACAGTTTCTGTTGCTCGGGAGTGTGGACAGAGGTTAGCTAATTCTAACCCGTCTGAAATTAGGTGTCAGCCGGCGATGCAGTCTCACTGGAGGAGTGGGGCCCTTTCCCAAGGCCGATTCAGGTGTTGGTAGCAACAGGACAGTATCTGTCTCCACTAAGAGCCTAGTCCACCTGCTAAAGACTCATTCAGTTAGGTCATCTCAGGTTAGTTTCTCTTTTAAGTGACTCGAAATCAGCTATCAGGAGGCTTCGTTATATCTGCAAAACCCCTTTATCTTTGCCAGATATTATTGATTACAGGTATGACAGAGATTCCTTTTGCACTCAAGAGGAGAAGTTTTATAAAGGTGCAGGTCGCTGAAGGTCTTTTTAGAATTCCATCTTCTACACCATTCATACAAAGATACTATAATAAAAAGTCAAAAAAAAAAAAAAAAGGAGGGGGGAGGGCAGCAAAATATAAGAGTGTAAGACTTTTACCAGAGAAAGTTCTTATTCTAAAGCAGATGAAAATTATGACCAGTTTGCAATAAATTTTTTAAAATCTTAAAACAGCAATAATTTCTGTGAATAAAATCTGTAAACTGATAAGAGATGAAACACAAGCTGCCAAATCTCAGATGTAAAAGTAAGAAAAAAAAAACCTTTTACAGATTGAGAGATAAAACCGAAAGCACCCATGGGAAAATAAATATTGAGAAAAGCAAAGTAAAGGAACGTAGCAAATAGAAATGAAAAAAATGGCATAAAAATGAAAGCAAAATTAAAAATATAAAAATAAAATAAAAAGAGAAAAATGATGAATAAAGCAGACAAAAAAGATTTAAGATTTATGTCATGGAGTCCCACCCACAGAAAAAATAAAAACCTAAATAAAAGAAGAGAGGGAGTATTTGAAAATATAATTATTTCTTAACAACAACAAAAGGAATTGAATATGCAAGTTGTGAGTGAACAAAATATGTCAGGGCAGATTTCCTCAGAATAGTTCATACCACATTATATCCTAAAGATGTTTTTAGAGTTTGAAGATAAAAACACACTTCCTTGTGTAACCCAAATTTAAAAAAAAAAAAAAAAAATCAGATAGTATTTGAAAATATAATTATTTCTTAACAACAACAAAAGGAATTGAATATGCAAGTTGTGAGTGAACAAAATATGTCAGGGCAGATTTCCTCAGAATAGTTCATACCACATTATATCCTAAAGATGTTTTTAGAGTTTGAAGATAAAAACACACTTCCTTGTGTAACCCAAATTTAAAAAAAAAAAAAAAAAATCAGATCACTTTTTTTAATCAGATCACTTTTTTTTTTTGCAAGAAAAATAACTGGTTTATCTCGGAATTCTCCATAGAAAATTTCAGTGTTAGAAGACAATGGAATATTACCTGCAAGAGTCTTCGACATGCAAAGTGTGACACAAGGAGTTTTCAGCACTGTTATCCTTCAGGTATCCAGGTTAAAATAAGCTTTTAACATGAAAGAATGCAAGAAGTTTCCATTAGCCCTTCTTGAAGAAACAATTTCAGAATACATTTTGACTGTAAATAAAGGAACATATGAGCAAATAACTACCAAAAACCTGGCCACAAGGGTCATATATTTAGCAGTAGAAAGAAAAGGGAAGAGAAAGAAAAAAGAAAAAAAAAAGAAAAGAAAAAGACAGAAAGGGAAGGAGGGAGGGAGAAAAGAAGGGAGGAGGTAAGAACTAAAAATAAAGAATAAAAGAAAGGAATTAATTTAATGATTAGAATAAAAAACAAAAACAATTTATAATTATTTTGTATTGTTTTAAAAAGTCTTTAAAAAATATGAGAACTAAAAAAATAAAAAGAACAAGTACAAAAATTTTAATTGATGGAAAAATAATTTTAAAAATTATAAAGAACAATTTCGTTCATCTCTTCCAAGCTACGTCTTAAAATCCAAATAAAATAACATGGACAATTTCCTAGGAAAATATAATTTGTAAAACTATAAAAATCAGAAATATTTATATAAAAATTAAAAATAGTCATTATGGATCCATCTTACCTGAAAAGATCAAGATCATATATTTCCAAAGAATTACTATTAAGCCATTAAATAAAAGATAATTGTAATGCTATTAAAATAATTTCAGAGGAAAAATGTGTGAAAATATTTAAGTCTTTCTATAAATACTTATAAAGCCTCACAATGAGAAAGAGGTATGAAAAGTACATGACCATCACTTTAGAAATTAAACAAGTTGACATAATTCAACAATGTACATGAAAGAAACATACTTACTAAAACAATAATAAATAGCTCCTTAATATAATAAAAGATAGAATTGTATCAATCTCAAACCGAACATCAAATTTAGTGAATTTATACTAAGGGCATCCTACTTATATTAGAAAAATGTAAGAACTATTATCGCCATTTTAAAAATTTAACAAAATCCAGATGTTATACATGATTACACAAAATTTTAAATCTTGTGTTCATAGCAAAAAAAAAAAATCGAAACAAGATAAACAATGTCAAAAAGCAGTTGATGAACTGAAAGAAGATATTGTAATTTATATTTTAAATAAATCTTAATATGTTATCGACTTCTGACAACTACTATGAAAAAGACCAAAAACTAAAGACAATAATATGAATAAAGAACTTACAAAAAAGGAAATACAAACAGCTTTTAAAGTTATGAAATAGGTTCAAGCGTGAATTAAAATTTAGTGAGTAGGCAGTTTTCACCAGACAGAATTGGCAACAAGTCAAAGATCTGACAGCGCTGTCGCTGTGTTGGAGAATGAAGCAAATCAAGACATCTCTAATTAGAGTATTATCTGTCACCAAACTTATGCAAGACAATTGGTCAATCTACCACAATATAAATTTATATATCTTACTTTTTATTGGGTATGATTGAGATATTACATGATATTAGTTTCAGGTGTAAGAGAAATGATTCAATATTTGTATATATTGTGAAATCATCACCACAATAAGTCTTTAATTTTTGACACAGCAAATCTAATTGTAGGTATACATCTTGCACACATAAAATCATGCATACATAAGGTTATTTACTGCAACATTTTATAGTAACGAATATTGGAAACAACCTAAATGTCTTCCAGTAGAGGACTGGTTAAATAAATTAAATGCAACCACACAACGAAATCGAAATTCTGTGCATCTGTAAAACAGAATGAGGATGCTCTCTGTGAAACTATATGAAAAAAATGGAAAAAATAATTTTGAGTGTTAACAGTCAGGGACAGAATTATGCATATTATACTTCTATCATTTATGAAGGAAGTTCAAGCCAATGTGTTCCAAAATTATTTACATTTTCTAGTCAATCTTAAAGTCTAATTACATGTATGTGTCTGGGTATGGATAGAATTAGGACGAGGTTTGAAGAGGAAAGACCTTTTAATATGCTTAATATTATTTTTAAATCTTATTTTTATTTTTGAATTACATGAATGCATCCTCCTAATGTTTATTAAATAAATGCTTTTTATAAAGTTATAAAATAATTCCTTTAAAATATTAAATCATCTAGAACATTTAAATGTTTGCTTACATATGAGTAATAACTGTTAAGTTTTGGATTAATATGAAACTGTAACTCAATATATATAGAGTTAGGGTTTACAAAATACTGATAGAGGAAAACAAGCTACATATAGTATGGGGACTTCTCTTAAGTGTGGGTACAAGTGTCCTTGTGCTGGATAAAAATGAAGATACACATTGGTATTCTGTTTTTTTCTGACCTGGGATTTTGGTGGCTCATGGTGTTTTGTTTTGTTTACCCTCCCCGCCCCCACTTTAATGGTCTCCATTTAAAGTTTTCTACCATACACATGCATTTATATAATCAGGACTAAGTAATTAATATTCTATAAATTGAAATTTCTCTAATTTTTAAGTAAAGAACGACGCAATTATTTTAAAACCCCTTATAGAAGATGAAGATATTAGTTTGTTACTCTAATTCCCTCCTTCTCTAATGTGTGAATCGAATCTGGGGGTGTTGACAGCCCTGTTTCTCCTTTCTCCCTCTAACATGTTACCTATGAAATCATTCCTTTAACATCCAATTTATAATGCCATTAAAATATATGTTTAAACTTTGTATTCCATTTAAGTAATTGTTTTCATTACATGCTGTCAGCCTTTTGCAAGTCCAATTTTCTCATTCTGAGTTCTTCATCTCCATTTATACCTTTTAGAGTATAAATTATATCAAGCAGAACTTCTTTCCATTTTGGTTCTTTTTCTCTTGCTTCTTTCAAGATCTATTTTATCTTGATTTTCTGAGGTTTGAATACGACATGGCAAGGTGTAGTTTTTGTTGGTAGTTTTCTTGGGTTTTTATTTATTTATTTATTTTTTTACTTTTAACTTAACATGATCAGGTATTGGAGTGGAACGTTCATGCAACTCAATCAGTATTAACCATATAAAGATTTTTGAACCGTGTGGCACATTCTCGCATTTCCTATACACTTGGAATTCCTGCCCTTTAATCCTGCTCAGAAACACTTCTTACTGTTTCTGTCAGTGAGGTTAGCAAACTGTGGTATTCGTATGCCAAAAAATGATAAAATAGGACATTTCATATTGTTCAATATTCTGACTTTTCAGATATTTGAAATAGTATGGCACACTAGCTTCTTTATTATAAATTTGGCGCTTTAGAATTTGAAGATTCATGACTCATATGAAGTAAGTTTTAATATTTTTGTAAGGTTATAGACAGCAACATAAAATGTTAAATGAGCATTAGTTTACACAAATAAAAAAAGAATTAAACTTCTTTATCTTCTTATTTGAAAATGTTCCACTTGAGGGAACATTAGAAAGTATTTAACAACTTTCTAAATTTAGTCTATATTTTTATTTTAGTATATTCAAATTGATCAGAATATTCATTTCCAAGAAATAATCTTCAGTATTTTATTAGATATATTGTGAAGACTTTAAAACTTAATGTTGGGTTATACTTTCTTTTGTAGAAGCAGAAACCAATTTTTCTTTAAATCGCAACTAGTATGTGTACACATAGATCTACAAAGATGACAGTTTCATGTAGTTCAACCTAATATGTTTTTCTGTATTGATTATCCTAATATCTTCATTTTATAAGATTATATGTGTTTATACACACATATGTACATGTATATACACATACACATGTAATATACTATGAATCTTTCATTTTATGTTATAATAAAGAAATTTACGTCATTTTTAAAAACTTAGTATACATTCACCCAGGTAAGATGGCCAAGATTTCTCTGCATCGTTATTTTATTTACTAATATCTTCGCTATCGTTACTACTAAAGGTTGTATCAAAAAGTGTTACAGTTTTCACAAATAATTCACTGCAATTGTATATATGATGGCTAACATGTTAAATTAAGAAATGGTTTTTTTCCACACAATATGCTTATAAAACATTCAATTGAAACATCAGATTTTAATTTAAGTCACACATATTTTAACTAACATCACATACATGCAATTTTAAACTAATACTTCAGCTAAGATTACCAGCTGGTTTATAAAGCTGACACCTTCTCTGTATAAAGAGTTTAGTAGTGAAAATGTAGGGGCATTTGCTTCTGGAGCCACCCATTTTAATGAATGACTCAAACAACTTAAAGAAAAATATGATAACAAAAATACTCCTGGTCATTTTAGAAAATTTGTACACTATAGATTCGTCCACAAAGAAGAAGAAAATAATTTACAGCCATATCATCAAAAAACACAGTTAACTGTAAGTCTATTTATTTCCAGCTCTTTGCTGCAGGATTCTCTCCTGCTACTCACGCTTTTGAGTTCCAACCCCAGGCGCCACCCAGATCTCTGAAGAGACAGCCTTTTCGGACCCATTGGTTGCCTGCAGGCCATGGGAATGGCCCAGCAATTCTCTGACCAGTAAATTCTTCAGAACGTAACAAATTATATACTGACCGCTTTAAGCTTTGTTAAAGGAAAGGGGACAATTCTCTAGCAACGTTATTTTCCTCCCTACCGTATATTTTCCTATCTATTTAAAAAAGAATATTTAAGGGGAAGCAGTTGTTTCTGGACCCAGTATCTTTGAAAATCTTCTTACATCAATCTTCAAACTTTCCTTATTCCATAATCCTCCAAGCCTCCATGGCGGCGAGCCACGGTTAAACTCTCAGCTTTCTGTCTGGTGATTACTTCTGTGCCAACCTTTAAGGTGCGTGATGTTTTTGGTTTCATTTTTGTTTTTTGTTCTCTATTTGAATATAATTTTTTTTTTGTAAAATTCTTTCTTTGACAAAGGATTCCTGCACGGTTGTTAAAATGTTTGTTTGTTCTCCATCTCTGATTATTTTCTTTTTGATCTAATTGTAGAAAAAGTTTAATCCCATCACCCTCTAGGAGCATTCTGAGGACTCTTAAAAGCATGTACTAGTATGTTAGAAAAAGCATAGAGAAAACCCAAAAAGGAAAGAACTACCACTTAGAAAGTGGTGTGTAAATATTCTCCAGTCAACGGGGGATAGTAAGGAAAGAAGATTTCATATGCCTTTTCTTGCTTTTAAACCATTTTCCATTGGGTTCAAAATTGGGGATGACCTTTTTATCAAACATGCTGAAGCCGTGACCTTTAAATCAAATTTCCACTATAAATTTTCACTTTATATAGTAAGTGGTATTTAAGTATCTGCATATTTATAGTATTAAGGTAAGTAGGTAATTTGTAAAAGGCATTTGAAGACACTAGAGCTGAGAGTCAGACACCCTTCAGCAGCTCATCTAATCCTGCTAATCAAACTCCGCAGCTTCAAAGGGCTAATGCAACACCAGCACGCACTCCGCAATAACAGCACTCCCAGGCATCAAGGTGACACGGTGATCACAGACGCAAGAGAAAGATTTCAATTAAGGGTAGCGTAGCAGCACGCTACTAAAGGCACACAGCATCATGCTAATTAAAGTGCAATAAGCCAACAAAAGCCATTGAACATTATACTACCAGAGGCAAAACATAAAACTGATGAACCAAAGCGGTTGTTTTGTTTTTAAAATCAAACTGCCGATACACTGCTGACTAATGAAATAAGAATGGATATGGGTCTCTGAGGAATGAAGTAGTATCAAATATTGAAATTTTAAATCAATTCTTTAACCAGCTGATAAGAAGCGGCCGTGTGAAGCCCTGTATATGCCCCCAAATTGTAATAGGCGAATACAAATATATAATTTTAGTACATTAAAATTAATGCTTAACATTACCGAACGAATGTCTTTATTGAACAACTAAAGTAAGAAAAGCAGTGAGCAAACTAAATTATGTATTCTTATTATCAGCGAAATAGTCTCCTTGAAATTAAAACATGTGTATGCTTTTACATTTCTTTTTATGCATAAAACAATATTGTCTCTGCAGGGAATGTGGCATTATGTCAATGGCTGTTAGAATGAAAGCAATAGACAAGTCAAATAAGTAAGCATAATAGTACACAATTGTAGAAGTCAATTAAATAAGCCAATTCAATGCTTAGGAGTATACTTTTATCTAGAACTGAAATTGAAACAATTAGAAGCTATAATCACTGAATAGACATAACGAAGTGAAGGAAATTATTTTATAGATACAGTAATCAAAACCATTTTAACTTTGTGGTGATGTAATTTGGGTTTGTAATCTATGGTTTCAGGGCATCATGCACATCAAAGTGTGTCAGACAGGTCCAAAACATTTTGAAGAGATATAAAGAGTACAATTAAAAATATCATGATGGGTGCTCAAAGGAATTCTTTGGAAGATCTCAAATAAACAGGACATTAATGAGAATGTGGTAATAAAGCTGCAGACTGGGCTATGATTCTCAGTTGTATAATGTGAATTACAACATATAATTATAGCATTTACCATCCAAGTTATGAAATCAGCCAGTATTTATGGCCAGTGTCCACACATGCTGTTGCTAATGGCTGGCGAATATACACAGCAATCACTGTGGTTTAATAGAACTCTAATTCTCATCTTTTATCTTTGAAAGCCAATTTATTGAAATCTAGTGTTTGAGCCAGTTCTTCCACAACATGTTAAACAAGCAAATTTGGGGAAATTTTACAATATTTTTACGCGAAAGAAAGAGGATGCATATTGTCTCAGCGAAGGATCTCTCAGCAACTATATTAATGTATAATAAGTGTCACTATGGAGTAATTAAGTATGATTGTTCCCAGTCCCATCACATATCAAAATTATAAATTACTTGAGCCAATGCTAAGCAATACATATTTACAGGCCACAGTGATATCTTAGATGTACCGACTCATTTGTGGATTGGAATGCACTGTAGATTTTACAGTACAGAAAACAACCCAAAGAAGTTGTCTGCTCCAGTATTTTTATCTGCAAGTATAAATCATCCTTTAACTGGTGAGACATCTTCACCAAACAGTAGAAACAAACAATAAATTGGTGTCCATTTCAAAATATGGGTTATATATCTATACGTTCGCTTAAAAAAAAAAAATAGAGCTTGAAAGGCAGGATTCAAAGGAACCTGCTATTCTGAGCATGTACAAAGGGAGTGGTTTCCTTAGCAACAGGAAATGGGTGGGAGCTCAGGAGTGATCCTTCCACTCATCCTCCCTTTGAGTTTGGTAATGTTCCCAAGCTCGAGTAGGAAGGATAGAGTGAATTTATCATGAAGAAACAATACTGCTAGTCGGGGACCTTTCGCAGTGTTTATCATGAGCTGGCAAATGCCTGTCGTTCGCTCTTGCTGGCCGGGCAGTACTCGTCATCTGAGAGGCCAGGCTTCTTCTTTCCCTTCTGTATAGTCCCCCAGATATGTAAGCCCTTAAAACTACGTTCTGAATTCTTAACGTTACTCATGAGGCCCATCCTGATAAAACAGCCACGCATACAAACAAAATCGCAGGTTTTTGTACAAATCTCGTCGTTACTCCATCAATTTCTGAATTTGCCTACAATTGTATTATCCTTTTTTTTTTCTTTTCTTTTTTAAATAGAGACACAGCAACACCTATTATATAGGAAATATCTTTAAATACTTTCGGAAGAACTAATATAATGTTCTTTATATTATATTAGTTTTTCCTAAAGTATTTAATGCCACAAACCTTTCGTGGTAGGTCCCAAACTGAAGCATATATAGTTTTTGTTTTTGTTTTTACTTCTGTTCCTAATCCTACCTCTGACTTCTGACACAACGAAGATATGTGAGAAACGGAATGAATGAATGGTTTCATTTTGACATTTTTCCTTCGACTCATCCAATCTTATTTTGCTGTAAAGCGCCATAGAAATGAGAGCTTTCTTGGCTAATTCTATTTAAATACTTCATTTATCATGCACTGTGCTAGAGGCTGGGAATATAAAGAAGGATAATGAGAAGTCCTGGCCCCCAAAAGGCCTGCAATTATTTTTGCTACGGAACTTCAAGAATTCAAAATAACTTAGTAATTACGTCCATTTCTCCTGTGATAGCTCATAATTCAGTAATAGAATACTTTTGCATCAAATGTGAATGTTCTAATTACTATGTTTAGTAATTATCAAGGACAAAAGAGGAGAGTAACCTATAGAAGTTGCGTATTTACTCACAAAAATCTTCAGCAGAAATTTGGTAAATTTAGATGTTTTGAAAAAAATTAAGTGATAACTCTAATGAAGCAAAGGAGACTGAGATGAACAATTTTTATACAGAGAAGGCTTAAATGTTCAGAATAGTGGTTATGGTGGAAGCAAAAATGACCCTTCATTCAAGTAAAATAGTAACAGTACGCAAAATTCAGTAGCATACCTCACAAAATACAGTCATTCGTCTCCAAATTAAAATAGCTTCATTTTTTATTACAAAAATAATCCATGTGCAGTTAGAAAGTACAGATTATGGAGATGATAAATATGGAGACAATACCAGTAATCCTGTCGTCCAACTGATTTTATCTTATGAAACAAATACAAAAAATAATTCTAGGGTGGATAATATTTATTAAGTTCTTACTCCATGCCAACCCTTGATTACTATGGTTTACATGCACTGAGTTCGTCTTATTTAATGAACTTGCCAACAGTGGAAAATAGGTCATATTAATATCCCGATTTTATAAGTGACGAAACTAAATGACATGCCCAATGTTGGGCCTCTAGAAAATAGAATAAATCTATAAAATTGTGTAGATACATTGTTATCTTTCCATTCAAAGAAAGTAATGTAATGCAAGTGCTGTTATTTTATTCTGTAATTTTATTCCTACCAATTTATTTCAAATGCAAAATATGGTATAGAAAATAAATCTATAAGTGGTGTTACCTAAATAATCTACTTTATCTTACCCACTCTGCGGTAACTAAGGATGTTTAGAAGGAGAGAAAACAGATTATAAGGGGAAAAAAGTGACCACTTATTTGCTAACAAACCAACATGATCTTTCTCAACTGCTGTGCAAACACACGTTTGCTTGTTTCTTTTGATCTTCAAGAGTGACTACAAAGCATCAGAATGAAAGGTGTTGGCTATGACACCATGACTGAATTGATTTAGGCATCGGTTCACAAATATTAATTGAACTTTGTGCTTTAAAAAATGTATTTAATGGTTTCTGCAGATACAGCAACGAGTGAAAGAAGTTAATCGTATTCACAGGTCATACATTCGAGATGGTCCCTAAACTCTCTTATAGAAAGATGAAGGGAAGAGTCATGGAGCTTGATGAATGCAGAGAGCACAGGAAACAAAGGGAAGGAGGCGGAACCTCTAGTGAACATTTTGTTAATGGGAATCTAAATTTTCCAAGCTTCTGCCTCCTTTGTCTTCTCTTAGATAAGAATCGAGGGTGGTCTTTCTTTTCTAAAAAATCCTTTACATTTCTTCAAGTTTTCTTTCATGTTGTGAAGTTTCATTATCAGGGTTCCAAAACTCCCTGGGGTACTACTCCAGGGTAGATTCAAGACGCCTGTATATGTAGATTGTGCATCATTGTGCATATTTGCAGTTACTCAATTTTATTATATTTCCCAATGTTAAATATATGAACAATTACAATGCCTTGCTTCTATATAGTTTTTCACATATTTCAAGGTATTGTTATCCCTAATACTACTTACTATTCATAGCATCTTTTTGAGGCAAAAAAACGTACTTAAAAATAGACAGCATTTGAGTGTTAGAAAGTATGGAGTTAATGTTGACAGAGAAGAAAAAGAAATTTGTATTTCCACTCCGTCTCAGCTTTGTACTTACATAGCCTCTCTGGTTGGGTCCTGATCACCATGTTCACTATAAATAAGCATGTGTTCATTTATTCAGGAGACGACAGATTTATACAGTGAAAGTCAGTGATGAATTGACTACACTAAGCACATTTAAAAGAAACATCAATATCAGTCGGTGAATTGCTTTTCAGATAAGCTATTTCAAGATTTTCTTCCCCCCCCCCACCCCAAATATTTAGTTGCTTGGTAAATAAAGAATCAGTTTATGAGGACTGGCATGAGGGCGATTCTAATCAACTGTGGTAGTCTCATGAAGTAGATACTCCCGATTTGAGGATACTTCTGGTTATTTAGAACCAGCAGGTACTCATCTTAGGGATGGTGCTAGGGAAATACTAATATGTTCTTCTTCTTCCTCAACTTCTGTTTTCCCCCCTAGGCTCTTTGATGATCATCATCATGGAGTTTGCACCTGTTATTATATCTTCTTTCTCATTTTAACATACTCCCTTTTCATATTAAAATTTTAAAATTTCCATCTTCATTTACATTTATTAATGACTTCTGGGAGGCACCTTAATCTTATCGGTAATGAGTTGTTGGCTTCAATTAAAGGAGGTGGCCCTTCTCTAACCTAGTTGTCCTTTCCTGATCTTTATCTATCAGATTTTACAGGTTACACTCGAAGCCTGGCTGCCCATTGATTCTGTGAGCCGGTTTTCCCCAGCACTGTAACTGTGTCATTGACTCGTTCCTTTCCTTTCTTTGGATCGTAAATGAAATAAGATGGCGTGTGTTGTATGGATATGTAAGTACAGCACAGAGAGAGACAACGTTGTACATAGAAAACATTCAAGGACCCCAGTATGAGAAACAAGTAGTGTTCCTGTGACAGTGTTTCTTGTAAAATATAGGTATTTACCATTAAGGTGAGAGAAGAGAGAGGAGAATCATCATCTCGTTTTTGGTGAGACTTTTAAGGCACGATGGAATACAAGTAGTATCAGAGAGTCTTTTAAAGAGGAGCGAGCAGCAAGTTAGGGGTGGGGGAGCAGAAAAGGAAAGGAGAGGAAAAAGCAATATGCAATATCTCCTTGAAAAGTTAGGGGAGTTGATAAGAGGTTTGAAAATATTCAAATTCTGCTTCTTGTCATACTATAAATCATAAGTGACCTTGGATATTGGAGACTTTGATAAAACTCTTTACACAATTCTGAATAACCACATGTCTGCCTTAAGATTCAGACAATATAAATCTATAAAGCTGCATGATACATTTACTGCTGTTGAGGTGAGTGATGGGAATCACTCACGCACAGTGTATCAAACCCTGCTATTAGTTAACAGGACACTTATAAAAACCTCAGTGAATGGATAATTCAGATTAAGTTAAGGATGTCCATTTCCCACATAACGCGCTCATGCTGCATTTGGACTTTCCCAATATCCTACTGCGTGGTAAGCTCTCTGACATAGCGATCTACCTTCAATCTTTTAAAAGAGTCTGTCTGGCAATTCGTACCTCTCAATCTTCTTCACCCTTTTTGCCCGTCCCCTCACAACCCACCCCTGTAAGTGACTGGGGTGTAAAGAACAGCACAGGGAATACAGTCAATAATATCGTAATGGCTTTTTATGGTGACAGATGGTTACTCGACTTAGGGCGATCACTTGGTGAGGTATATAAACGTTGAATCATTATGTTGTATGCCTGAAACATAATATCGAATGTCAACTATACTTTAATTAAAAAATAATAAAAGAATAAAAGAGTCTATCTGGGTAAGATGTTTGCATGAGGACTGATTCTCTACTGACCACTACATTAATCCAAGCTTTTAGAAGAGACTTCACCTCTTCATCTCACATTATATTTAAAATTACATACCTATATGAAGATATAATCACAGTTGTTGGCAAATAACTATTTTAAAATGTGGGGAGGAAGTCTTTTCAGGAAAAAAAAAGACTGAAAAGACAATCTGGATAAAATAAGGCAGCGATACAAAATGTAATATGTATGACAATTTGGAGAGACAACTGTGAAAATATATATATAAAATAAGATGGATAATGAGAAATTAAAACTACTTGAAAGAAAAGTCAAAATAGTGAAATTATATAATTATCATAGAGAGAAAAACTCAATTGAACATAAATGAGGAAGACAAATTAGGTAAAATATATAAAAAATCACATGGCAAATAAAAATAGCTATAATTGAATTTTGTTAGAATAGTTACAGGGCTAGAAATCTATTTGCTGATGTGAAAGAACAGGATATTGAAAGGCATTGAAGATTAATTTCTATAATGTAAAATAGCAAATAGGAAGAAGTACTTTTGCCTTGACTAAGGTACGTTAGAAGATATCTTGAATAACCAATTTTATCTTATTCATTCTTGCTCTTATATTTTATTGTTATTTTATTATTCAAGGAAGGAGAAAGAAATAATGGTTTTGAGCTTTAAGGTTTGGTTAGGTCGCAAGATTTAAGGAGTTACATAGTGTAATAAATTGAGGAGTAATTGCTGTAATCTTCTGAGTTTAAAGGGTGCAGAATCAATTGAGCTTTCTTCTTCCACTAAAACCAACAAATATACATACATATATATATATATATATATATATATATATGAGTGACAATTAAATAAAAATGATAGCACAGAATGGAGACCCTTGATGAACAAAGTAGTGTTTTAGGAAATCAAACGCTTCCTCGATCACAAATTTTGTTTTTCTAAATACTTTATAAAATGTGTATTGAATATTGCTTTAACCTGACTCACAAAAATGAAGCAAAATGTAATTTGAAAGATGAACATGTTTATAGAGCCATTAGTCACGCCTTCACAGGTAAAATACTTTATAACATATCACTTTAACTTTTGCCGTTATATGATTCTACCCGAATCACTGTAAGTCCAGGTGAGCAACTTGCATCTGGAGACTGGGTAGATTTCTCATTAAGAAACGCTCACACTTGGTCTACTGTGTAACGTAAGCATTTATTTCTGACACTTTCATATGGAACTTATTTAACTCAAGCCAGAAGAATTTATTAAATGCCTGCTAATTAGCTAGCAGGGAGAACCAGAAAGAAAAACTAAAAATAAAGAAAACAGAGAAAAAGACCTTTAATTGAAGAGTCTATCCTTTTCCATTGAGTATTCTTGATTAGTCGACTGTATGTGGATGTGTTTGTTTCTGAGCTCTCAGTTCTGTTTCATTGATCTGAGCGTCTGTTTTTACACCAGTAACATACTGTTTTGATTATTATAGCTTTGTAATATAAATTGAAATCAGGAAGTACGATGCCCCCAGCCTTGTTCTTGTTGAAATTGTTTTAGTTACTTGGAGTCTTTTGTGGTTCATATAAATTTTAAGGTTGCTTTTTCTATCTCTGTGAAAAAAGCTGTTGAATTTTTAATAGGGACTTCATTGACTCTATAGAAGGCTTTGGGGAGTATGGAAATTTTAACAGTATTAATTCTTCCAACCTATGAACACAGGCTTTCTTTCCATTTGTTTGTGACTTTAATTTCTTTCATCAAAGTTTTATAATTTTCCATATTTGAGTGTTTCACTTCCTTGGTTAAGTTTATTCTTAAATATTTTATTGTTTTGATGCTATTGTAAATAATATCGTTTCTTTATTTTTTTTTTAGTGGTTCGTTATTAGTGTACAGAAATGCACCTGATTTTTGTATGTTGATATTTGTATTCTACAACTCCACTGGATTCATTTATTAGTTTTAGTGGGTTTTGGTGGTCTTTTATGGTCTTTTGTTTATAAGATTATATCATCTGCAATCAGACCATTTTACTTCTTTCTTTTTAATTTGGATGTCATCTGTGGAATACTCAGTGAGGAAAGAATAGTCTCTCAAATAAATAATGTTTGGAAACTAGATGTCCACATTGAAAAAGTATGAAATTGAACCCCTGTCTTATACCAGTCACAAAAATTAACTCAAACTGGACTAAATATTTAAATGTAAGACCTGAAACCGTAAAAGAAAATATAGGAAAAAACTCTTTGATGTTTGTTGGCAACAATTTTTTGGATATGACACCAAAAGCACAAGCCACAAAAGCAAAAATAACAAGCGAGGCTACATCAAACTAGAAAGCTTCTGCACAGTGAAAGAAATAATCAGCGTAATGAAAAGGCAGTCTATGGAATAGAAGAAAATATTTGCAAACCACATATGTGATAAGGGGTTAATATCCAAAATATATAAAGAGCTCATACAACTCAATAGCAAAAATATATAAATAATAATATTATAATTTTAAAAATGGGCAAAGGACCTGAATAAGTATCTTTCTAAAGAAGACATTTAAATGGCTACTGGGTACCTGAACTGATGCTCAGCATCGCTAATCATCAGGGAAATGCAAATGAAACCGTAACGAGGTATCACCTCACACCTGTTAGAATGCTTATCATCAAAAAGACAAGATGACAAGTGCTGGTGAGGATGTGGAGGAAAGGAAACCTTCGTGCACTGTTGGTGGGAATGTACGCTGGTGCAACCACTGTAGAAAACAGCATGGAGGTTTCTTAAAAAATTAAAAATAGAACTACCATAGGATGCAGCAATTCCTCTTTTGGAGGAGGAAATGAAATCACTATCTCAAAGAGATATCTGCACCCCATGTTCATTGTGGCATTATTCACAATAGCCAAGGTATGGGAAGCAACTAGGAGTATCGCTAGACATTTTTGGTGAGCAGCCAACCCAGGCGAAATAAAAAGATTAAATTCTAGTACATACAGCCCACATTGACTAAATATATGGTGACTGAAGTGCAAAGAGGGAACAGAATCTGACCTAAGTAACGACAGAAACCAAAAATCCTGAAGAAGGATCTCTCGAAGAAAGCAAATGACAGCTGTCACATTGTTTGGCCAAATGCTCCTAGATTACTTTAACAACCTCTCAATATCATACTCTTTACCAATATAAAAATTCTCCATAAAGCAGCTATCTCCTCTTTAGCATTTCTAAAATGTTTGCTTCAATACTTGCTTGATAAGTGGAAAAATTTATTTGGACAATATTTACGGTACAGTTTTGCTTTTTGTTCTGAACTTCTGTCATACGGCATTTGTCACAGCTTTAAAAATATTCTGTTATCTAAAATTTAAGGAAAGTGACTTTGTACCTGCATTTTATATAAATTTCATGTGTGAATTTACTTTCGAATTGATTTTCAAGTAGGATCATTAAACTTTCAGATCACTTACAGAGTTCTTGTAGATTTTCTGGACACTATGTTATCCAAGGAATTAGAGAATTATTCTGTGAATACGAGATGTTATTCTGAAATGCCAAGTAATCTGATGATTCTTTTCTGACATTATATCTTGCTAATCTGACAGAAGACACACAGAGAGAAAGAGATATGGCGGGAGGTATTAATAAAACCACTACACAATGTAGACAGAGACTGAACAGCATCAGAAAGGAAGTCTCAAGGTGAATTTCCTATGACTCTCTCTTTCTATCTTCAGGACCTGAATTCCATTTCAATATCTTAAACTCATACTCTATATCTGATGAAGAAATGCCCTACCACCTTAGGCATAGTCCTAACAGATTTATTTTTCTATCAAAAAAAAAAAAAAGTTTCTTACCTTCACTAATGGCATCTTTAAAAATTAGAGAAATTTTAATGTAAAGTCATATACACAGTTCATGTCAAACACAGATCTTCTTGGCTCTGGAATACTGGGTTACTTTTTTAAATTTTGATTATTTATGTTGTATAGGTACACAACAGTATACCTTGGTTGAGATTGAGTTATCACATGTATTTTTAGGAATTAAATATTGAACAATTGATAATTCATAATGAAAATGTAATTCTTCTTGGAAAAAATTAATGTTTTTATAAGTAGAATTTATCAAATACCGTAATTACCAAACTCTACTTCCTAGAGTGACGTATAGAACTTATGTTAAACTTTACCTTATGGACTTTGGAGTCAAATGGAAATTTTTTACTGTGGGCAAAGCTTTGCGAGGTTCTTCGTTAACAAACTTGCCATTGGTTTTGCAAAGCCTTGAAAAGATGTTTTCTTGCCCCACACCATCCATTACTGTACATGGTCAGCCGATTCAGATATAGAGAGCTGACTATTTTTTGTGGCTGTAGAAGTTGTGTTGGTTATGTTTCATTTTTCATGTGAATTGCTGATATCATCATGATGGCAATACACAAGCTGCTGCCCTAATTTCAAGCTCCATTAGCAGCATGGGAATATTCTATTGCTTACATTTATAGAATTGAAGAAATACAGACTTTCATATAACATAAAACAAGATAAAGGGTAACACTATTCAACTCTTGAAATATAAAGATTATATAGCTAATGTAATTTACATTTTCATTGTATTTATAGTCCTAAGAATTAAATACATGTTCCCAATAAAATTATTTATTTGAAATTTTTAGTGGTCGTCATATTTAGAATCTTAGTATTTTTAGTAGGCATCGTGCATTTTAGTACATAAAAAATGTTTTAAACTAAAAATTCACTTTGAAGTTCAATAATGTGTTGTTTATGTAGATGTGTCTCAGGCTGGGTAATATATTCCAGAATGAGAAGCAGCTTAGAACAAACATATAAAAAAATATAATTTCATTTAAGTTATTTTCTATAAAAGTCAGTTTCTTCTTGAGCTGACAGCTTTCAAATTTGCGTCTTCAACCTTCTAGCCCTTACCTCTCACCTGAAGACCAGACTTTAATTTCAAACTGACAACTTGTTATCACTACATGTAGGTCTGATAAATATGTCAAATTCAATGTGGGTTAACAGCACTCTTGATGTCTCCATTCTGCTCATTTCAAATAATATCACTTGTTGCTCAAATTAAAAGTCTAGGCTTCTTCGTTGATCCTCAGACGGGTTCACAGGCTCATTTCTAATTGCTCTCAATGACTAACTCAGGAAAATAGTACTGCCCACCCCATACTCCATCTCTGCCCACTCTTCATGAGGTATTTATTCATCTGCTTCCTAACTAGCAGGGGCAACATGAAAGTCACTAAATGAGGCAAAGTGGTCAGAGACTGTATTTAAACACATATATGCAAAATACACACACACACATCCACACACGCACACACTCAACAACAGTAACAAGACTTTGCCACATGGCTTCATCTGTCCATAAACAACAACAATAAAAACAACCACCGCCACATCCAGGCCTCAACTTGGCATCTTTTGTTCAGCAGTTATTTCCGTTTTACTTCAAATATCCAGTAACTGAATATCTCTACTATTGACTTCCCAAGTTCAAACCAACATCATTTCTCAACTGGACTTTTGCTATGTTTTCTGTCTTCCACTCCGGGCCACTCTCTCCCAGGAGTGTCCGCCGAGTTTGTATTTTGTGGAGCAGCGAGAGGTTTCTTCCCAAAGCCTGAGCCAGAATATTTCTCCCTACTGCTTAAAACTCTGCATTGACTTCCCAAGAAATTAGAATGGAATTTGAACTACTCATTATCGATTAGCGTTAGTAGACTTCATGTAACGGTTCATGTTTACTTTCTTGACATCATATAAGATTTTTTTTTTTATTATTATTCACAACATTCTTCTTTCTATCCCTCCAACACCCTGAGTAAATCTCACCATAGGGCGTCAGTACATACTCCTTTCTTTGCCTGGAATTCCTTTTTCCCCCAGTCTTTTTAAAGGTTTGTTCCTTCACAGTGCTTAACGCATGTATCACCTGCTCAGGGAGGCCACCGTCAAACATCTAAATAAAGTGACTCCAGCCCAGCCCTTCCCATCCCTTTACCTCCTTTTGGTTTCTTCATAATGATCACCATCTGAAATTGTGTTGTTCCCATGGTTATTGTCATCACCAATTTCCTACACCCATAATGCCAACTCCACTGAAATATGAGTTCCAGGTGGACAAGACATGCCTGTCTTGTTCACCTTTGTATCCATAATACCTAATGCCAAGCTTATAACATAATAGATGCTCAAGAACTATTTTTAATTAATTAATTATAACTAATATCATTTCTTCTGTGCAATTCAACCTTTCATACCATGGAATGCTTATTTGATTCAAACAATCAAACTTTATTATCGTCTCTTCAAGGTAGGTGACATCAAAAATATGTTCAGATCAGCGAGGAATTCTGTTCCCTTTGACTATTGTCGATACTGCCCTACAGTTTTGCTGCTGAGAATAGGTATTTTGGCTGCTTTATATGTTTTTTTTTTCTTCATTGCTCAGTTATTTTTAAATGATGGAGGAACACACGAGATGGAGACACAGAAAACTGTCTAATGTAGAGACCACTTCAGTTATTAGGCATAGCGCAGGCATCACCCAACTTTAATGACTGGGGCCCCGGGATGGGGAAATATGAAAGAGGGAGCAATTTTTCTCACTCGTGTTATCATCTGTTTTGGTCAGCCCACATTCGTTAGGCCTAAATTCCCAATGTTATGGCTCAGAGCTCTTATCAATTCAGAACCTTCTGTCACAGGGCACCAAAATATATAATTAGAAATAGCAATGAATATTATTTACCATGTCGCCTGATAAGAAGACTGTAGGCTCAATTTTTCAACACTGTCTCAAGGAGACAGGGCTCTTTCTATTTACCGCTTTTCATTCTATAAATGGCTAGCGCTAAAAACATTGTTAAAGGTGTCTGCAGCAGTTTCAAGCATCATATGGAAACGAAATCACATCTGGTTGATGAGCCCCTGTGCCTCTGTGTGTCTTTGTGTTAGGAAGAAAATCCTTTGGAGGAGCCTTCCAACAAACTTCCTTTCAGATCAAATCGACCAAAACTAGATCACATGTGAATGCCCTACTTGCAATGGATTGTGAGAAAATGAGTTTCTGGCATCTTCATTCTTTATAATGGGGAATAGATTCTAGCCTTAAGAAAGAAAACACAAATTTGTCCGTCTCAGAATTCTTGTTTGCTATACATATGAAGCCACTTTCCCAAAGTCATGGTGAAGTACCAGGATGGCTCATCAAAAGGGGTTTTCTATCTTAAATACAAAGTGTTCCTAAGCCAGCTCTTTTCATGCCCACTCTGTCATGTTTCTGAGGCAGTGGTGTCTCCACGTTCATTGCTAAGGTCTGGACAGTTGACTTGTCTCTTCGTAGAAAGCTCACATAGATGCAGCTGAAACAGAGATAAGACAAATACTTAGAGAGAACGTCAAAGACCAACCACCTGCATCTAACTAGAAGGGGTGAGGGGATAACTCACAAATAAAGAGCACATGAAGAAAAACCAGAGGTTTCCAGACATTTTGGCAGAAGAAACAGAAGATGCAAAGGCACAGGAGTTTTTCCATGAATATGTGACCAAGTCTTCTTGTTGAAGCATAAAGTACAGGAGTATTAGGATCGAGAGCTTAACATAATCATGGGTGTACAAACAGTTCTTTAGTATTTAAACACAAAGTCTTTTATCGTGTTAAGAAGAGTAGTGGATAGGTGTGGGCCAGATTAAAAAGTGCTTTGTTTGACCTTTAAAAGTTTTAGAAGCATCCTGTAGGATATGCAAGACAAGGTGAGCAAAGCTGTACAGAGAAGTGCTGTGATCACACCCATATTAACTCTTCTTTGAGCTTCATTGGCTCTTGCCTGGGCTACTAAGCTTCCTAGAACTCTCTTGTGATGTTTCCCCATATTAATCTTAGTAAGTCAAATTCTGCCATGAAACAGCCCAGAATCGGCAGCCTCCCCCTGACAAATGGCATTCTTGTTCTCTGCACAAGTCCTCTGGCTGTCCCATCCCTCTCCTGGGAGGCCCTGTGATATCAGTAGCATCTTCGATGCGAAAATTCACATGCCAAAACAAACAAACAAACAAACAAAAAACCTCACGTCACATTTGAGAAGATATTAGGCGCCAAATATGTTAAAGACCTATGGTTAACAGGAGTTGCTGTGTCATTTGATGTTTTGCATCATTGATATGGAGAAGTAATGAAATCGTTGTTTCGAATTTTGCATATTGGAAAATATTGCTGCCATTAGGCATTATTGGGAGCATGGAAATTGTAGTTACAGGAAAAAGTACAGAAACCAGAGTCAAATTACTAGGGGATATGGTCAGAAATTGAGATAATAACTACAGACTAGTCACCATAGAACTGTCTGATCATAGAAGGAATAGTAATAGGAGGATAAATTTGAAGACCGAAAGGAACATAATCGATCTTAAGTTGTAGGAGAATATGTGACATCAAGAGAACAAGAAGAAGAAAAATATTTTTGAGGGATCAGCCTTTGAAAGGTGGAAAAAATACTTTTTTGGTTGAAGATGCTTATTTGTTGAGGTTGAGGGAGTATGATTTGGAACACTTGCATGTCTGTATTGCAATTTAGTCTAAGATGGATGCTCATGGGAGTGTCTTGAAGATAAATTGTTTAAAATAGTGTCCAAACAAAAGTGAAAAAAAAAAATTGCTCAATAGGAGAGAAGACCCATTTGAAGGTGGCTGGCATGCTTGCGTAGGGAAACTGGCAGTGTTTTTAACAACTTTTTCAGCTGAGTAGTGATCAGCACCCAGGAGGAGAAACAGGAGAAGCTAATGTCCTAATCTTGATTGAGACTGGAGAGGTAGGAATTGGGAAAGAATAGAAGACAATGAAACCAAAAATGCCACTGAGAGTGTAAAAATTAATAAGCAGAGACCTCGTTTTAAATGGAGTCAGGAGGCTAGATAAGAGAATTCTCACTCATGTGTCACTCAGCCCACAGCGCTGACACCACAGGAAGAGACAAACCCTGCATCTCAGACAGGAAGTGACTCTGCTTCACCAGCGCAGCGGGACCAGTAACAGCTCAGCCAATGGGAAGCCGCCATGACTCAGCCAATGAAAAGTCACTCTACTTCGACATTTCTGTTTCCTCCAATGGAGTCTTCCTTTACAACAGTCCCTCCCACGTCCATAAAAGAGCCCGCCCTCTCCTGCTTTTCTCTGGACTTGCTCGGGGTTCACCACGAGATCGCAAATTCTGAATTGCAATATCTATGTCTTAAAGGCCAGCAAGAGCATTCTTGGTGGCCTTTAAGACATAGGATTGAATTCAGAATTCAAGAAAGGTACATGAGGTCCGAGGGAGCTGGTGAAGGGGACAGAGAATGGAGAGGAAACAAAAACGAATATGTTAAGGGTGAGAAGTTTGGAAATGTAGGAAGATGGTTGGTTGTGTGTAGAGACCGAATATTCAAAATCTCATGTGGAGAACTCTTCTAAGGAATAAAATGTCATGTTGAAGATAAAAAATAAAAATAAATAAAAAATAAATAAATAAACATCAAATGGAGAGGAAAGTTAGGAGAACAGAAAAGTCAAGGAATTGAGAGGTTTGCATGAACCTCTCCAGTTTCTCTCTGCTCTTCACCCATTTCCTCTTCTGTTAGTAAAAGTAACCCAACTTTTCTTAAAGAAACTTTCCTCCTATTTTTTAAGTCCATGGCATTCATGTTGCATCTGCTGGCTATCCCCCTATCCCAAAGGTAGTCATAAAAGCCATTTGGAACAATCACCACAGTGTGTAAATAGGGCCACAGTAGTTACTTTAGGACTGACTGAATGCATGATGTAAACCAGTCTAAAAAATACTTTACAATATTCTAAAACTATTTGCGGTCACCGACAGTTTAAACTGTAAGCTTGAAGGTGATTTTAGGCATAATAGCACTCAAGGGAATAATAACCTGCCTTAGATTTGAGCAAGATTTTGGAAGAAGCATAGACGAATAGAGAAAGGGAGACTCAGTGATACAAGAGCCCCTGATTCAGCCATGCCTGAAGCCAGCTTCGTAAACTCTCCAGATAAGTTCTACATTAAGTTCTTTTTCCAGCTGACATCTATTTGAATCGGGCTGTTGTCATCTGCAACCACAAACAGTTCTGATTATAAATAAATACTACCAGGTTTTACATTTCTGAAGAACAAAGATAAAGAGCAAAATATAATAACAGAAGCTCAGCAGTAAATTATTCCTGCTAAATAGTTTTATGTTGTTTTTTATTGTTTTGTTATCTCTGTTCATTTTATACAAATCGTAATTGCTCTAATCAGGAATTAATTAGATCTAATCACATTCAATGTGACTTTTTTTCTTCTGCAGTGACTAAATATAAAACAAAAGCAATAACAGCAGTCTTTTATGTCCTTAGGGGGAAAATATGGAAGTAGTAAAGAACAAGGGTAACTTCTAAGCTGTATAGTTTTCATTGTCTTTTGTGAAAATGTCCTGCTGTTTAGAAAATAGTTCTCTATACTATAGGGTTACCCCTGAAAAAAAGTCAAAAGTACTATCACCTAAGTAAATAAAATAATAAGTGTAACTGGAAATAAATTAATATTTAGAGTAGAAATAGATGTTTTATTTCAGTGATTTGGGAAGAAAAGCTACAATTAGGGAGCTTTCAAGGATAATAGCATAATGACACAGTTCTTTATCTGATTTACAGAATGCTGCCATTTGAAACAAAGGAAAAAGAGTAACTAGGACAGAACAAGCTCAAATCAAATGACCACGATACTCAGATTTTTTTCCCCCTCTTAGATAAGACGATATCATTTGGCTGAAAGAAAGGAAAAAAAAAAAAATAGGTGGACCGTATGGCTTAGGTGACTGCAAATGGAATACCTTCCACCTCTAATTGACTGACTGAAATGAAGGCAGTCTCCATGGAGACTGAAATTCCTCCAGGAGGTGCTGCAGATGGAGGGTTGTGTCTCCATTTCTGAGATAAGGAGCATGGCGTTCAGACTAGATTCACTGGTTTCCATAGCTAATCTTAGCTGTTATCAATCCTCCCTATTTTACAATATAGTGTTCTTTAAAAAGGATTCAATTTAAAGAATTATAACTTGTTTATGGTAATACGTTGAGGCTTGGGGAAATTTTTGAATCAATCTAGCTCTCAAACTGCTGCTCACTCTATTAAGCTTCATGTTATAGCCATCAATATGTATTGGATTTTGCTCCTTCTGTATGATTATGCTCTAAAATCCTGTGATTATATTGTCACAAATGTGTTATGATTTAAGGATTCGTGCATTCTGCCTCTCAGATATAGGTTGAATTTTCACAATAAAATAAAACATTTTAATCATAAAATTAAAGAGAAGGGGAGGCCTTTCTTTAAGCACTTAAATCATCCTTTTTTTTTTTTTTTGCTGGTGTCCTTCCCTCATTCTTGTGGTTTTTTGATGACTTCACTGGCTGCTTCTCAGCTTTGAGTATTTCTTCTTCTGACTTCTCTTGCTCTATAGAGCGTCAAAGTGTTGGGTTTTCTCAGAACTACACTCAAGCCAGTATCTTCACTGAAAGGCCCCTGAACTCTCTGCCCATTCGTTCCCTCTCCCGCCCATGGTCCATGGTCTTCTCACTCTTCGACTCAGAGAAGAGGATTTTTCTTGAAACACAAATAGGATCGTATTACTTCTCTGCTTAAAGCCCTATCGTGTCTTTCTGTCTAAGAAATAATAAAATTCAGAACTCTTTGCAAGGCTTTCATCAAGTTTTCCTTATGAGGCCTGCTTCTCTTCTCTTCATTTAATATCCATAGCCATGCTTTTACTCTATTACTCAAAAATGCTGAATCTACTTGGAGTGTTCTTTCCACAGCTCTTCAGATGACTGGCTTTCTCTCTTCCTTTGTTTTCATATTATATGCAGTTGATTCAAAGACATTTTTTTCTGCTAATCTGTTTGTAATATCCCCAAATATTCTCAACGTTAATCCTTACTACACCTCAATCAAAACCATTGTATATACTCCTAGCAGTGGTCTTCCTGGCAGACAAAATTATGTCGTTGGCTTTATTTATGCTTTCATGGCCCTCTCCTCTACCTTCCTTTGATCCTGGAATAAATTTTAAATTTGTATAATAATGTACAAAGCCCATGTTTTTTGACAGATCACATCCCTACCCTCTCCCAACTGCCTAAACAGGGGACACTCTTTTAAACCCTAGAACGCATCTCATTGGGAGCCGATTCTTATTTGTAGTTGAGGCAGATTGGTAAGAACCCCAAAGAACTGGAGGACTAGGGCTGCTTTGATTTAGGATTTTCTTTTTACTTGTGTCAAGACAAAATCAAAACGTTCCAGTATATGGAATATCTGAAAGCAAAGTTACCAAAAGCAAATGCTTAAGTATGTCTCGAGCAACGGTTTCTATGCAATGCCTGCTCAGGTTGTAAGGAACAGGCAAGGTTCAACTCTATGCTGGTAATAGAAGAGAATGGAGTTTCTTGACTGCAATTTCCTATCATTTCCAACAGGCTTGTTCTCATTGCCAAGACATTGTTTTATAAAAAGTGTTTTATACTGTTGTATCGAAATGTGTTTTAGACATGCTTAAATCAAAAACAGTCAAAGAACAAAGCAAACGAAATTGTTTTTCATCACTGAAGATTCTACTCTTGCTGTTTAAGCTCTATGCTAAGCCAGGGGTCCCCAACCCCCAGGCTGTGGACCGGGACCAGTCCATAGACTGCACAGCAGGAGGTGAGCAGCAGGAGAGTGAGCAAAGCTTCATCTGTATTTGCAGCTGCTCCCAGTGCTGGCATCACCGCCTCAGATCCATCTCAGATCATCAGGCATTAAATTCTCATAGGAGCGCCAGTCCCTGGTGCCAAAAACGTTGGGGACTCCTGTGCTAGGGGAAGCTAATTATGTTACCTCATTAGAGCTAGATCTTATATAGATCACCCAACTGAGACGGGGGACTCATCTATACACATTTTTCCTTAGTTTTGTGCCATTTTTAAGAAGGCATGAGCTTACTTGTGTCAAGTTGTTTGAGTGACTCAAATCTACTAGAACCTCTATTTTTTTAAAGCTCTCAGTGAGATATGCAAATTGGAAGAACTCACAAGTCCCCTTGAGAAGTTCTGCCTCGCTCTTCATGTTCCATACTGCTAAGCTCAGCTCCAAGTTATCATGAATTGTATGCTGATATTGCTAGAATCAGGTTTTCTTCTCTTCATTTGAACCATGTGAAAGCGATTTAGATTTTGTTCTATAATTATTCCTGTTTTTTGTTTTTTTTTTCTATATGAATCTTGTTCATACAGGCCAGAGATACCCCTATGAGACCAGACTATAGAATTCATAAAATTTTCTCCAGTTTTTCAAGACTTCAGGTTTCCATTTTCACCAGTTCTTTTCTCAAAGACTCCTTTCTCATTTTCATTCTCCACCTGTGTTCAATGATCTCTTAACCTGATGCTCTCTCAACTCTCCTCCAAATGCAATCTCTTCAAGTATCTGAAGATCATCTCGAAAGTGACCTTGAATTTAAACCTCTTCATTTTCTAAGTTGAACCAAAAGGAACTGCATATTTTCTGGGTCAAAAGCAGTTGGATATCAGCCATCTTTTATACTTCAAGTGAGGAAGCCAAGACCTAAAGAGCTTAAGGGACTTGCCCCAAAACTCACATCTTGGGGTAAGGCAGGAGTCAAGACCAGGAATGAGCATTTCCATATATAGTGGCTTCTACCCGGCTGCTTTAAACACTTGTGTTACTAGCCTCGCTTCCTAAGACTATTGAATTGCGGATTCCAGACAGGCAGCTACTCAAAGTACTTGTCCTATTCGTGTTGTAGAGATGCCAGACTTCCTCATATCTTAGTAGTGAGAAGATACAGTAAAAGTACCTACATGTTCCTTAGGCCCAGTGGGCAATGCAGCGATGAGCTGTTACTTCCCACTACTCCCCGCCCCCCTGCCACTCCACCACCCACCCCCGCTTCACATATCGTCCGCAAGAGGTAAATTTAAAAAAATGGTGACTCTGACAGCCACCTTTGTATCTCCCACAGTATAGTGTTTCACAAAGGTTCGTTGAACTGAATATAATGGAATTGAGTGAAATGTAAAACCCCTAGTTCCTATGGATTTTTGTCAAACACATGCTCCCTGGTTATATTTCTCTGTTCTCAGAGTCTTAGGTTTCCGTCCTCACTATTCTTGCATGTTATTTCACTGATGCCGCAGATTTAGAGCTAAACTATTTTTAGTTCACAGGGTCCCAGTTTAAAATTAAAATTTTAAACACTGGC
>NW_006443225.1:17463219-17525173 GCF_000325575.1 Pteropus alecto | reverse complement strand
AAAAATTTACGTTAAAAAATTAATTGTATCCCTGACTAGACATTTGGAAATCCTAGCCTCTGATTATAAGGAGAGTTATTAAATATCTGTCGTCTGGCCTCATTCAAATCAATTGTTTCCAGTGAATTCAAATAAAGAAAATCACTGAAATAAACCATCAACTCGAATATGCAACACTAAACCACTATGTATCAGTTAATAACCTGGATTTCCCAAATCGATGTCTGTGTATATTAAGAAGTAATCATTTTGGTAAATTAACTCATATTGAATAGTTTTGTAGCGTTCTCACTGGAAAATTCAGTGTTAGGCATCTTCCCCTTTTGTTCCTCAGTTTTGCGTGTTTCTCCTAATAGGTTTGTTTTGTATTAGGAGACCCTCCTATGTCAAAGTATAAAATATTTGCGTCAAATTTTTCAAATGAGGTCCATCAAAAGATCAATATATTTAAGGATCGGTTTTAACTTTTCATTGCAATTAAATGTGCCTTCATAGATACTCAAGCCTATTATAACTGTGCACCCGAAATGTTAACCTATCCAATATGTTCTGTGTACAAGATAATTAGGACATTTCCCCCAAAGCAATGATATTAACTAAGGTTGACAGTAAGGGACTAATGAGATGGGAGAAATGAAACCGTAGAAA
Organism: Pteropus alecto; assembly: GCF_000325575.1. Taxonomy (NCBI): domain Eukaryota; kingdom Metazoa; phylum Chordata; class Mammalia; order Chiroptera; family Pteropodidae; genus Pteropus; species Pteropus alecto. Next base: position 17,524,525 of record NW_006443225.1, on the reverse strand, counting down.
AAATCGTAGGAGAAAATCTTTTTAAAGATCACCAGTAAAAATACAGAGCATAACTATTTGACCTAACCCGAAACAAGTCAAAGGAATTACGAATCTCCTTCTAATTATATGCAATACTGATTGAAAGCGTATATGAAAATAATCATCAACTTAAGTCATATATGTGTTAAATAGCCAGTCGCAAGTCTTCGAGTCTGCAAACAGAAAACTGCAAACATCTGTGGCTCCCCAAGATTTCTTTCCTTCAACGCTTTCAGTAAATTTAACGGCGCGAGGGAAACCTTGTGGCAGTCACAAAACTACATAGCTTAAGGATGAACTTTGGATATTTTATGCTCCTTTCAGAATATGTCAAACATTGGGAACACACAGCAAAACAAATACTCGGTGAACGCATCCATCACTCGGCAACCGTTTGCAGTTTGATCACGGTGTTTTTATTTATTCAACTTTTCTCTTTCTTTTTTTTCCCCCTTTTTTTTTTTCAACTGGGGTCAAATGCTGTCCCTCTGATCTGCTACAATCAGGTGCTCTCTGTAGTGTCCTTCCTTTGTTCTTCTGGAGAGCATGCCTTCACCACACTGATGTGTGCTTTTTGAAGATCTGAAAATGTGGGTGTTCTTTTCCAGGACTACTGATCTAGATGCCTTCATGGCCAGAAATAGATCAAGGGAGGCTTTCTCCAAAAATCCAGAGTCATATCACAAAGAAAACCAAGAAGATTAAAAGTTTTACTATTAAATTACACTGTCACCACTAAGCAAAACCTGTACCTTAAATTTTTTTTTTTTAATTTGATAGAATTACCAGGGACAGTAGTTATATTAACATGCTACATTAGTAACTCATTCTTCTGAAAAATGAAGGAATGATCGCAATTAAGGTTCATTATTTAATTCTTTAACAAGAATTGTTAAAGATCACAATTAAGGTTCACTATTTACTTCTTTAACATTAAATAGTGAACCTTATAACATTAAATAGTGAACCTTATATCAACTGGAATCAGCAACACATTTTAGAATAGCTTACCTATATTGTTAGGAGTTATTGTGACATTTGAGTCTGTTGAAACATCAGGATTTTAGACAGGAAAGTGAAAATGCTTATCTGTTTGGATTGTAGTTGCATCAATTTAGAAAGGGATGAAGAATTGAATTGACTAGTAAACATGAAGGAAGGAATTATGCAAACATGCATCTTAAAGCTAAATGCCACAACCTAATTATCAATGGACTATGGGAAAAAAATGACCCACTGTATGCAGTTTGTAGCAAACAGTTTGGATAAATATGATAGAGTGATACCTTTATTAATTGTGATTATGATAATGGCAAAGCCCAGAATAATCTAATGCACCAATGCCATAAATTAATGCTGCTTTTATAAAAGAGCAATTGGAAATTTAAACATAGCAACTTAATTTTACAAAATATCTTCACCAATAGTCCAGCCTAAAGAAGAATTCATTGAACCAGAAAACATAAGGTGAATGGCTTTTTGAATCTTACGGCCCATTCTCACATTCTCTGATATCCAGTTACTTTTTTTTTTCTTTTTTTTTGCCATATGCACAACCAAGATAAAGTTACTCAACATTCTACCTAGGGGTCAAAAGTCACCCTTAGCCCCTTGTTCTTCTGAGCGTAGAGACAGATATTCAGCTATTTTGTCATTCTATTATCTCTAAAATGAAGAGAATCAAAATTGTACACTAAAAAATAAAATCAGGGGATTGTGAAAAGGGATGATATTTTTTACATGCTTGGTAATATTTGGAAAAAAAGACCAAAAGTAAACACAAAATATGATTATTGATGACTGAAAAAAAGGTGTATGGAGTTTGAAGAATTGAGAATTATTTGGTGGATCCTGGATCGAGTCACCTGCCAGATGTAAAAGCTGTTGCAAATTAACTGAAGGGGAGAAAGGAACATCACAAAGAGCTTTTAGTCACAGCTTAATATTTATAGTTCTTTTAGGCAGAGTGAGATTAGTGAAACTTGTCTAAATTGGATTCAAAGTGATACCATGTGGCTTAGATTCTGGATCTGCAAAGCCTTAACACTGTTTTACTGAAATAATTGTCTTTAAAATAAGCAAAATGTTGCCCTTTTATGTGCTGTTGAAATGTATATAATGTGAAGGAAATCTTTGAAAGAGTAAGGATAAAGGTGAAATTAAAGATCCTAAAAATCAATTAACTGATCAAATTGCATATTCTTTTAAAATGTATACCAACTATTACTGACAGAGAAAAGCAAGGAAGGAAAGATTTTGTGTTTAAATTATGTTTAGGATCTTTGACTATAATGCTTAAAGTATCATATCCTCTGCCAGTAACTCCGCTGAAAATTCAATCTCTTCATGATTTTTAGCACTCAAGTTAAAGACACATTCTTATGTAAACCCAGCAATAGAACTGAAAACAGTGAAAATCACTTTATCTTAAAGGGTTGTTATTTATCTCAAAGGTACTTTTAAAAGTCTATTATATATATAATTATAGGTAATTACATATTTATATAAAATATTGAAACTCATAATCGCCAAATTCGAGTGAGCATAATTTTAAGAAATGCAGTACTCACATGTTGTTTTCCCTTAGAAAACGTCAATTTATGGCTCTTTTAATGTTTAGATCACACTGTGTCATTTAAAAAATGCAGTACTCACATATTGTTTTCTCTTAGAAAACGTCAATTTATGGTTCTTTTAATGTTTAGATCGCACTGTGTCACGCTTAAACCAATTTTATTTAACAAAGAGTAATCACGATCTCAAATGAAATATTTTAAAGTGAGAAGTAAAGCAACATCGTGCATGTTGTATGAAAAAAAGCAAAGTTCTTAAGCAAATAAGGTCACACGAATTGATTTCAATCTGAAGTGTTTTGATATCTCTGAAGATCAGATTAGCTTCATGGAGGGTTGTGAAGGCCCATTTAACTGTTTCACAAACTTGCATGGAACATCCTTTTTAGCATCAGAACCGGATGATATGTATCATATTGAGTATTTTACACCCACAAAAGAAAAAAACAAAAACAAAAAACCCGGTGTTTAGCAGGAAGTTGGCTGGATGTTAACTAAGCACTAAGTGACTTTTGATCAGAATGGAGCTTTGCTGAGAGGCTTTCAAATGGGAGGGCTCACTGCATCTTTCTTTAAGAGGGTCAGGCCTCACGGCTACTTAGTCTATTCTAGAACTCTAAAGAAAGCCAACCTATGAAAATACTGCATGTCCAAGGTTGCTAGCCACTTCGTTGAAATGTCAAACTATAAAATTTAAAACACAGTTAAGATACTTCTAAGGTATATCCTGTGAATGAATTATCTTTTCCTTAAGAATACTTACATTCTATGTTACTAGAATATTGTATAAATGAGTCACAATTAGTCATAGGATCAGATGCTATGGAGATATGAAAAAGTATTAAATGTCACGAGAGTGTTAAAAACAGAAGGTTGAATGAAAATAGCATTTCACTAGGATTCAGCTTACAATATAAGATATAAAATAGCAAACAAAATGTTACAGAGGATATGAAATATGACTAATCTTTCTTTTCTCCTTTTCTTCCTCCTACTTCATCTTCTTCCCCTTATTTGCCAACTGCCCTTAAAATCCATGGTCTTTTGAAGAAATTTATTTTAGTACTCTATCTTCAGCCTCAAAATTCATCTAATTTTTAACACAATGTGCTGTATTAATTTTTCCTTCTCTGTTCCTTGCAAATATTGTTTCTTCTAGAGTGTATTTATGTTCTGTGTATACCTTGGTGGTTCTCCACGTGGTCTGTGTCTTAGAGTGAACTGAGGACCTTAAAAACTACCTCTTTGTGACTCCAGACTTGGTGTCATTGTTGTGGGATGGATCTTAGGAAGCTTTTTTGTTTGTTTGTTTGTTTTTAATTTACCAGTTGATTCTAATGTTTAGCTAGAGTTACAAATCATTAAGCAACCAAATCCTACGTATTCTTGGAGATCGAGGGCAGTAACACCAGGTTGTTGCCTTTTACCATCATCTTCTGGGAAAAGTCCTTCTGTTTCTTCTAGCCGATAGCATTTATGCCCATTATATTTCTGTAGTTCTCAACACACACGCTTTTAGATTTTTATTATTTGTAGGCATATTGTGTTATCTTATTTTTCCCTGCTTTCTTGTAAGATTCTTGTGATCAGAGATTATGTCTTATACCTCTTTTGTGGGTGTCGTGCCTTGTATCCTTTAGATGAAAGTAAAGATTTGTTATATTAGTGTAATGAACTGATGCATTATCCACAATGAAATATTTTCTAGGTCCCATAAAAGTAAATGTACTTGTTCTATAATCTGCAAATATAATTTATCATGAAATTTGATTATTAACCAAATAAGGAGCATACTCTTAAATATATATGCACAAGTAAATATTTTGAGATGTGTGTATATTAATACGAAATAAAAAATGACAGTAAGAAAAAAGTTTTTAAGAAAAGCAAGAAATATCTCCAAGGCAGTTTATCTTTTTATTTTATAAAAGAAACAAAATGAATAAGGTAGACCAGGTCCTTATCTTTTTAAGTACATATACATAGTTTTATTTTTCTCTGAATTCTCTATTCTTTTAATAGCAATTGGACCAAAATAGACACTCAGTAACATTTTATGGATTTAAAAAAATAAATAATAAATCTATTTTTATGTCTTCAGGAAAACAAGCATATTTATGATACTGAATCAGGGTTTAGACTAGAAGCAACTTGAATTTTCCATTGCAATAATTAGAGAATAGTAAGGGAAAAAAATACATAATCATATAGATTGTAACAACTTTCCCCAGCTATTTGGGGCATTATTTGTATAAAGTGGTTTAAGTATATTCTTTTTGGTTAATCTATTTGACCATTGGACTATATTTTCGTTTTAAGATAATAAATTTTAACAGACCAGCCATGATTTATGGAACAATTCTTGGGAAAGTAAGATAAAAACTCAACTTCAACATATAATGTGTGCTACATATTTTGCTGGAGTAGAATAAGTTTTATTCCATGCTTATTCTGAGTTGTTGCTATGGTAACTATGTATATCTTGTAAAACCATAAACAATTGTATACAATGGTTAAATGGAACAATGTTTATAGCCGGACTCAGTTCAAATGTATACACTCTATTTTTAATATTATCTTTAATAAAGAAATATTTATTCATTTCAGCTGGATGCTCAGAACCTTCTTCCAAAAGATTATGGCTATTTGTATGTGGGTACATGGTGTGTAATTGGGGAAAGTGACTTTTCTTTCCATTTTCCAAAACATAAAATGAGGTGATTATAATACAGACAACTAGAATCCACGGTTTATCCATATAATTATTATGAGTAGTCTATGAAAACATGCCAAGTGCTTTTCTAAGAATTAGGCCCTCAGGTATAAAGATTAGCATGGTTAAATTGACTGCTGGCAATTTGAACACCCTCTAAAGGTTCTGCATAAAATCCATTGACAATGAAAATTTTCATTAAAAAAAAAAAAGTGCTGCCATGGCCAATTCATGGCAACCAATTTATAATCTCTATTTTTATAGGAGTTTGGAAGAAAATGCTTTTAAATCATCCAAACAAAACTCCTCAAATTTGTTATAGATTAATACATGATGACTTTGCCACCATTATAAAAAGAAGTAGAAATTATAGAAATTATAGAAATTATAGAAGTAGAAATTATAAAAAGAAGTAGAAATTATATGAGGGCATGCATCTACTGCATGTATCTAGCTCTGCTTCTGAGTCTGAACTGGAGAGTGATGTTTTCATGGTTTCCTATTTGCTTAATTCCTGAATGAGAGTAAAACGTAGGGCTAAGGTTCTTGTCTAAAAACTTCCATTCACAAGGAAAATTTAATCTAAACAAGATTTTATAAGACACATGACAATTGTTCATAGCATCATTAGTCATATTAGATAGTCATATGTTTAAAGTGGCATACAGAAATAGTAACTATATATAGATTGGCTCATTCACTAATAAGCATCATTTCTAATCAGTGATGTATAATCATTGTCACATTCGAGGTCTCCTATGAAACTTGGACAGTCCCGTTCACCAAGGAATGCTCTAAATCTGGTGACACAAGTTTTTTTTTAATGTTTTACTTACCTTTCCCCCCCCATTTTCTGTGCATGGTTTTCATTTATCCTATTTGACAGACTTGATATGCAAGTTAAAAGCTATTGATAAAATTAAAACTTAAGTGTTTGAAACAAAAGTCTAGACAACAGATTTTTCTAACTAGGATGAGAAAAAAGAGAATGCAAGAAATTATAATACATTGTATTGTTTCTTTAAGGAAAGATGCTCTCCTATATGCATAACATACCCAGCGTATTTACTCATTACTGTCATAGAATAGATGCCATTTTATTATTCTCAAAAAATATTTACTTTGTCTCAAAAAATATTTACTTTGTATCTTTCAAATACCAACATAGGCGAAAAATTACAAAAACAAGTAGGTAAATTTAAAAGAAAATTGCTTTGTAAAAATTACAACTGAATCATCTAGATACTTAAAATCTCAAAGAAAATCTCTAAAACTGTTTCAAGTCAGAAAGCAATGGTTTATAAATACCTTAAGCAGAATAATATTATAGCAGATATAAAGAGATAATATCTATAAACATATCAATCTAATGTAATCATAAGAATAAAAAGGAGACTTTTATGAAGAATACTTTATACCAGGAAAAACAGATTGTGTTTTTAATAGAGTTATGAGATTAGCAGGTGAATTGAAATGCAGTAACATGTATACCGTTATTTTAGCAAAGCATTTGATACTATGTTTCATAAGATTTTACCAGTGACATTAATTCAGAAGACAGCGAGCAATATGAATGTTTTAACATGCACTGAAAACTATCTAAATGCTACAAAAATGTTTCTTACAGACAATAACTTTCCTAATTAAAACTAGTTGCCTGCCATAAAAAAGAAAAAAAAAAGAAAGAAAGAAAAAAGAAAAATTTTAATTTACTTCTGTTCTTTGACTTTCGATGACTTAACCATGTACCAATGTCATTTGAAGGAAATTAGGAGACTACAAAAAGAATTGAGAAAATACGCCACCAAACACGAGGAGATACAGCTACGGGTCCCCTGTCGTCCCATGACTTCTGACACACAAGATTAGAATTCCCTCTGTACTCTAGAAGGAGAAGCAACATACATTCTTCAAGTTGAAAGGAAACGTATCAAGTACAGGCTATCAGTGTTTCACAGTTCCGTTAGTATAGTAGACCCGATATATTTGACAAATATCAATTGGGATGGATAGAATAATGTGATGAGTATTAAGAAGAAAAGGAGTGATAGAGTATAGAGTAAGGGAAATATGCCAAATATAGAGGTGAGGGAAAAATACCTGGAGGCAAAGATACCCCTTACTAATTGGTAACTAACCCAAATGTGTTGGAGCAGAGAATCTATGTATGGGACAAAACATAAATAACAGCATAGAATAATAGTATTTGTGGAAGAGGTCATAGAGTTCTTGTTACTATGCTATTAAACAGTGCAGAAAAATGAGGCAAATTTAAGTAGAATTTCCTAAAATTAAGCAGATTCAAGTTATAAGTAAGTCATAGATTTTTGCATACTGAGGTTCATATTTATTCTAAGAATAATGGAAAGTTGTTGAAATGCTTTAACTTTAAACTGAAATGCTTTAATAACTGTGAAAAAAAAAAACAACAACAAGCTGAAAGCGGTGAACTCAGAAACCCAATGGTTTAGGCAAGACATGATAAAGTGTTGGTATGAGGGGCGAGGTGGTGGGATAGAGAAGGAACATACACTCAGATATGTGTGTAGGAGCTAAAATCAGTAGGATAAGCGATGAATTGTTTCTGGGTCTAGAGTGAGAGAGAATTGAAGAATTTCCTAAAATTGTGCCTTGGGTTAGCTAAGAATTATTATCTTTCGCTTGTTTAATTCAATTATAGTTGGTGTACAATCTTATATTAGTTACATCAACTTCACATGTGTAGTATAGTGATTGGACATTTTTACACCTTACAATGGGATCACCACACCAATTCCAGTCATCATCCGTCGCTGTGTAAACTTATCACAATATTATTGACTATATTCCCCTTCACCTTTTTTACCCATTTCCCCTCCTCTGCCCCGCTGGCAACTGTCCCTTTGGTCTTTATTTCTATGAGTCTTTTTGTTTTATTCATTCATTCATTCATTCATAGATCCCACATATAAGTAAAATTATATGGTATTTATCTTTTTCTGTTTGACTTATTTTACTTAGCATAATGCCCTCTAGATCCATCCACATGGTTTCAAACAGCAAGATTTCATTCCTTTTCACTGTTATATAATATTCCATTATATATACATATATGTGTGTGTGTGTTTGAACCCACACACACACAAACATTCCACATCTTCTTTATCCATTCATTTATCAGTGGACACTTAGGTCACTTTCACATCTTGGCTATTGTAAATAATGCGACGATGGACATGGGAGTACTAAGAACTTTTCTTAACAGGAGTAGATTTGGGGAACTGAGGGTGATGAGTTACGATTTAAGCTTGTTATATTTCTGATACCCATAGAATGTTGAGAAGGATACGGTCTCCTATCCAGGTGACCTACCTAGTTATTTTCTACCTCATCATCTCCTGCATTTTTCAAGAGAAACCTTGAGATCGATCTGGAGGTTTAGTGACAGCGGGGCAGGAAAATGTCCTGAGAGCAATGAAGGGGTCAGCCATGCGTCTCTGCTGGGTAGGGAGGGACATGAGGCCAGGACCGGAAATGGTGAGTAGATTCTTAATTTAGTCTTTAATCAAACTCTCCACTGACACAGATATTTTAGTCTCTACATATTTACAGATTAATGAACTATAGACCACGAATTATCATTTCCAGGCACCCAACTATGATCAATTAACTATGTTCAATGCTACTTTCAGGACTAAATTATTCAATATATATAAACTTTGAAGTTCATATCTGCAATCCATTGAACTAAAGTGATACCATTCATCTGTACATTCAGAATTTCAAATGTCTAAAAAGAAAATCTATTTCCATGTTGATGAATTCTGTCCTTAGTAATAGAATAATTACTCATTTATAATGCCCTTGAAGACTTAAAGCAGCATAGTTGTGTGCAAATTTGAAATGGTAAAGCATATATAAGATTAAAATTTTGAAGCATCGTTTTCCTTAAAAAAGATTTTTTAGAGTTAAATTCTTCAAATTTTAAAATATACGTAGTTTTCTGTTCTTCATGTAAAGAGAAATCTAAAAAAATAACTTCTTGTACTCACGAGGTCTGTCCCTTCATTGTTAATAGTGATCTATTTCAAAGGACTGTGTTCTTTAGCTCTTACTATTCTAGAATGAACAAAAAGACTGATGTTTATGCCAAGAATATTTATGTAGAATGCTTGCATACATGCTCTGATGGTAAATTTCATGAGAAACTTGTTCTAGATTAAGGAAGATATATGAACTAAAATGCTATGATCTGAGTTGGTTAATAAATTGATCTAATAAAATTAAATACCAAAAAAACATTAAAAAGAATAAATATTTTGGTAACAACGAAAACTTGGGGTCAAAGGTGAAAAACAAATAAATACTAACAACTAGAAACTATAAATTTATAAAATTGCAAACCCGAACTCAGAATCATTACACAATGTAACCAATAGACAGTAATGCTTTGTAAAAGTAAGAAATGCTCTACAAGTGCCTGCCTTGAAAATTCTCAAGTGGAGGAAATGACCTGAGGCTGATTACTGTCACTGCGTTGGCTCCGGTTGAATGAGCTCTAATTTGACCCTCAAGTGACAATTTCACCGAAGAACAACAATGAGGAATATATGAAGACGGCCATTTCAACACAATGCTTGCAGAGGTGGACTGACCTAATGTCAGTGTCAAAAGTGGGAAGAAATTGAATGCATTTTCCCAAGAGTGAAAATCCGGAAGCATTTAAGGATCTAGCTTATCAGTAGCCGGTCGAGAATCTTCGAAGAGAAAGCAAATGTGAACTCAGTGGACTGTCATATTCAGAGAAAACATAGTGAGAGTATTTTATTACCTAAGATTATACAAACACAGAAGTTCAGTAAATGTGAATGTGGATATATTGATTTGTGGTTATTCATATAAATTTGTGTAACGTACTGTGTGCAAAGCATCAAGTGACCATTTGTACTATTATTTGAGGGTCCTGTAGTTATATTCACACAAGTCTGAAACCAAAGTTTCTAATAGAATGATCTACATTTTGCCAAAACATGCCTTACTCCTGTCTCCAGCTCTGCCCTTCCCGCATGAGCTACACCCCTTTCTCTTCGGTTAGTCCCAATGGCCCATTCTTCATCTATAGCATGTCTCTACCTTTTGTGTGTGATTGTTTTTCTTTTCCTGAATTTTTATTTTATTTATTTTTATGGCAGTAAAGTAACTTCCTTTTCCTCCATTTAGATTTTCCAGGCTGCTAGGAGTTCAGAGATGTTTGATGATTTTGTTATTCTGGTTTCATCTAACAATAATTTAAAATTAATATAAACACATTGTGGATCATGGCCATTTTTATAACTATTTCCACTCAATTTCGATCAATTATATGTATACGGAAACCTAATTTTAGTTTGAACATATTAAAAATATTATAAGAAAACTAATTTGTGTCAATATGGAAATTTGAAAGATTTTTCTTTCTTTAAGAAAACTACTAAATTTTATCAAATACTGATTTAACATCCAATTGTGTGCAAAATTAATAACTTAAAAAATGTCTCAAAGCCGGGTTATAAAATGCTTAAAGAAATCTCTGCATTACTTAAAATATTCAATCATTGGTTCCCGTACAAAAATTTCTCAATAGATCATTATTGAATGATGGGTCACATACTCCCCAAAAGAAATTATACCTACCTTCAAAAGCTCTGTCATCCTAAAGTCGGCATTTATAGGTAACTTTTATGAAATGTCATGACTAAAAATGCTGTATATGTTTATTCTTCAGCAGATCTGAAAGGAAAAAATAAATAATCAAGAATATGTGACCTTTGCCGCGAATGGTGTCGGTGCCCCTGTCCTTCAGCTCTGCTTGCCCAGGCACACATCAGGGATACTGTGGGCTCCATTCCAGAGCCCAGCAGTAAAGCAACTAGCCCAATAAACATCACATGAATCCTTCATTCACCCAGTGCTTGTAAAGTATAGTCTAGTCTATATAATATAGTCTATTAAGTGTACAATAACATAATGTCTAAAAAACAATGTATACACCTTGATTTAAAAATACTGCTAAAAAGGCCAACCATCACCTGGGCCTTCAGCGAGTCATAATCTTTTTGCTGGTGGAGGATTTGCCAAAGAGACTTCCATGGAGGTGTTTCTTCCCTACTCGCCCCCTCTCCCAGACTTGAGACAATGACCTATTAACATGAGGGTACAAAAGGCTTAAGTGTCTCTCCTTCAAAGAGATGTAGTTGCAGTCTTTCCTAAATAGGAGGTATCACCTTTGTATTTACTTCATTGTCTTACTTGTGCTTGTCTCTTCCTCTCTTTTGCCTGCCCCTCCCATTTGCCTGCAAGATCTCTGAAGAAGATAGGAACCATGTCTTTCTTAGTCATTGTCAAAACCCCAACCACTAGTGAAGTATCTAGTTCCTGGTAAGCTTTCGATAAACACACACACACACACACACACACACACACACACACACACACACACACACACGCACGCATTTTGCATTAAGACAAATTAACTACTTAATTGATCTCAAATGATGTGTTTTCTTTTGAACCCATTTAAATTCACATCATGGCATGTCTTGTCTGTCTTGGCATCCTATGTCTAGAGTTAGAATATGTCCTATTTTGCCCAGGAGGGTCCCAGTTTGTACCTAGGTCCCTATGTAATTATAAATGGCTTCCCCTTTTGTTCTTAAAAATATTCTTGTTTGAATAATAAATTAAATGGCCATTCTATTTACGTCTCTGGAAACCTCTCTCTTGTCTAGTCCTTTATTATTATTTTTTTCTTTGTGAGTTTCTTACCATCTTTAGAAGAGTAAAATTTCACTACTTATAAAGTATAATACCTTAAAGAGTTCACTTAAATCTCTTTAAGTTTATATTCACCGTCTTTAAAAGGTATTGATCATCACATTAATCACTGTCATGATTTGTAAAAGAGACAAGGAACATACAGAATCTGAAATTAGATGTTTAAGCGATAGTTCCTCACACTTGACCAAGCAAGCCAAGCTTCTTCCTTTATTAAATATATATTATTTCACCCTCTATTGCATTTAGGATATATACTATACCTAAAGGGAGCTTGGACAAAAGTGAGTACCTAAGCACTATACTTTCCAATATTTAGTTTTCTCCTTACCAGTTACTTATTTTGATGTGCAAGCATTAAAATAAATATAAATAATACTTTTGAGATTTAATAAAATACATTAATCTCATACATGTAGATCAGGAATAAATTAATTCTTTCATTGTAAATGTCCAGCCTAAATTGAAAACGATACAAATAATTAAAAAGTCATGATTATCACTTTTAGTTACTTTAGATGAATTTTGTTTCTTGAGAAAAAGGAGTATCCATGTCAATTTCATCTGAAAATGAAATTTTTAATTTTATGCTACCAATAAGTAGTCATTTGGGTATATGTGTTTAAAAATACCAAGGCTGATTTTTATTTATCCCAGTGTAATCATCAAAGGAAACCCTAAAAACTTATGAAAAGGAAATTAGAACACCAAATAACTGTCCTAACCACAACTTAAAATGCATTCAGGTTAGCAACCCAGAATACCTTTTTTTATCTTTTTTTGAGGCTCAATTACTCAAGTACATTAAAAAGAATGATGTCTTTCAATTGAGGCAACTAGAGACCGATAACATTGACATTCTTGCTCCCCAAAACTGGCAAGCAAATAAACAAAATCCTTTGCGTCTCTAGTTACAGGCACAAAGGTATAGGAAGAAATGAATCAAACTCCAGGATAACTCATGCCTAAAAAACTATTTTCTGAAGTGTTCTATCATTGAGACCTCTAATGCCACCACCTTTAATAAGGGCTATTTTATTAAAAATTGTTTAAAAGTTCAAGTGGACAAAAAAGTCAGTGGGTCCGGATGTGGGCTTTTGGGCACCTCGAAAACTGCCATTAACTGGCCTTTTCTTTCCTCTGCCATCACCAGTAGCAGCGATATTAGAAAACGAGGAAATATACAGCTCGAGAGAGTGATGGAGAGGAAGGTTATCTTGTATCTATCAGAAGCCCTAAAACAACCGGAATTGTTCAATTTAGTTCACATGGGCAATAAAATAGAAAAGCTGGTGGATAGTAATTTAGTGGCTTCCCACTTCATCCTACACTCTTTGTATTTTTCAATCCATTTGATATGCGATTTTGTTTTTGAATGCTTAATAGTCTTCATTATATGAATGAGATGAGCCACTTGGTGACTTGGAAACATCGTGTCTACAACCTGCCAAAAATTAGCCGAACAATTGCCATGAGTGGATATGGGGAATGAAGTCCTTACTTGTGTTGAAAAAAATATAAAAAATAAATTCCGCGTGTACTGCATGGACTTCAGTTCACAGCTGGTTAAGCTATTAAAAGTATCGCATTTTTTTCCGATTTGCTTCACACCGAAGGGAATTTATGATTCAACTTGTAAAATTAACATTTATTCTCCTTATTAGTCAGAGGCTGATGATCTTATTTTCAATTTCCAAGACTGTGTCAACTTTTTCTCCCATCGGTCCTCTTTTTTACACCAGCTTTTTCGTTATTTGTTATTAAGTCAAACAGAGCCGAGAAAGTGGGGGAAATGCTGGTTTAAAAATTCTGTGACAAAGGAGGTTGACAGGTAGGTAAGTAAGAGATGGGTGGATAGATAGAGAGATGATGATAGATGATAGATCATAGATGGATGAATAGTCAGATAAAAGATAGAACATTGGAAAGAGAGAAGATTTTACACATTATGTTTATATATGCTAATGCCATCAACCATCAGTCAAATCTTTCTAGGGCCAAGGACCCTTTCCTTCTTCTGGTTCCTCTTATATGTCAATTTTACAATTTTTAACTTTCAATGCTCTATTTATATTGGACAAGTCGGTTTTATTCCCTAGTCTCTTGTTCTCTTTCATGATCATAAAGGTGCTTTTACTTCCTATTCAGTGTCCGATTTTACCCATCTATCAAATGTTCTTCTGAGAAGGTGGGAGTTGAAGTTTATTTAATGGCTTCTCATTAGTAGCCGTATAACCTCATATAGGTCCACTTATCTTCTCTGATGTCATCTAACAAAAGAACTTATAGTCATACTCTTATTTGTCTCACAAGAAGGTTGTAAGAATTGAATAGATGGTAAATGTTAAAATTCTTATACGAGACGATATGTACTTAAAATTAAATTACTAAAGGCTAAACCCATACGTGAGCCGTGTAACGAAGCGGATCATTTCAGTCAATTCAATGAGCCATTCACGTGCATAAACAATTAAGCAAAGGATAAAATAATAATTTTATTTGATTTCCTTTGTTTATCAAACACGTATTTCACATGCATTAAAAGGAGGGAATGAATTAATTAAATATCCTTTAATGACTATCTGCTTGATTGCTTTTAACCAGTTTTGATAGAAAACATTCTTTAAAGCATTCATATTAGAATTAGTTTTGTTTCAACCCTTGGGATTATGATACAATGATTATTTTTTAAATCAAAGGTTGTAATCAGTGCAAAGCTTGAGAATAATGTATATAAGATTACTTTATAGCAAGATATGCATAACATAAAACTGATTTTTTCAGAGAATCATTATGAATATATGAACAGCACAAGTATTCACTGAATCAAGTGCTAGCTTTTAAAAATTTGTTTTCCTAAAAAGATAAAACTTAAATGGATCACACATTGTTCTGTTTGTATCCTTGAATATGAAGACATTAAATTTGAATGTACCATAATAGGATTCTGAATGTGAAACAAAGGGGAATTAACTTTGATCTTAATTTAATTTAATAACAAACTAAGGTTTAGAATATTACCCAGACATGAAAGAAAATAAGTAGGCATTTGGGAAATAGGAGGGAAATGGACAACCTTAATATTTTGAGACCTAAGACATTTGCATATTTTTCAGAAGTGTTTTGAGAACAGACATTTGCACATGTTTTTTACATTAAAAACAATTTCAATTGCCAGTAGGAATGTTTGTTATTCCCATACCCTCATAGGTAATGTAAAGTTTCTTGGAAGAAGCAGACTTAATCATTCTGTGTTTTTAATAATTACAAAAGCCAAAGGATGCAGCTTACTTTTCTTGAAATTTTACTAAAAATACCATTTCCAAGGTCAGTTTACAAATGTTACTCAGACTAAAGAAGAGAACTGGAAGCATTACGAAGCTGTGTACTTTTGCTCATTCTTAGGAAAATAGAAGAGTTTTATTATGCGAGCTATTTATCTAGTAAGTATTAAACGGTAAAAATAGAAAGGCCAGACAGAACCTACGATGCTATTGAGGTCAAATTAGTTTGGAAATATGCTCTTCCATTAAGGGTGACTCCTCAATATACACGATCTAGTGAAAAAGAAGGAGCATTAGTATTTGTGTCAAATGTTTTCTAATGGTATTAATGAATTAACCAATGCCGTTTCTTTTTATTTTTTTCAACATCCCATAATTTCTTTGCATATCCTAGAAATCATGATTCCCTGAGGTAGAGAACACACCCTTTTGCTTTAAGCTAGTAGTCTAAAAGGTATGGCCCTTCATCATCGCGTCTTGATAAGAACTTTCCAGAGCTGATCTGGCTGAAACAAGCCCTTGTCAGTTTTTTCCATTACAAGAGTATTAATAAGGTCTGAAAATTCCCCAACAGATTGCTGAGGAATACCTGAGCTAATGGATTCAGAACTTCCCCCAACTAGTCATGGAATCAACTCTGATTCCAAACTGTGCTTGTCAACATAGTAGCGAGGGTTCAGAATGACAGTCTCTGAGGCTTTTGTGCTCCAGCGGGCCGATTGCCATAATATGGGCGGGTGACGGTGGGTGTAACTGAATAAAGACATAAATCGTTCTACTCAGTAAGTGCATGTCGTTCAGCTTAAATCATTTCAAAAGATGTCTCAGTGCAAGAACTTGGCCAAATTAAAAAATTCAAGGGAGCATGACCTAAAATTGAAACTAAAGAATTGTCTTGTATTTCTAAATAATACATCAAGGTATATTTTTTTCTCCATATAAAAAGGAATAGGCTCATGAAAGGCTAAACAAAAACTTATGGTCAATACTTTGGGGTTCGAGGTCACGCCCCTGGGGTGAACAAGGTGTTTCTGGGAGAGAAAGTTCAGAAGGAGGTATAGGTGGGACAGGCTTACATCCTGAAAGTCTGGCTGCGTGTGCCACCTGAGTCCTTCTCATCTGACAAGGTGTCCACTCACAGCTGGTGTAGTCTGAAGTGCAGTTCTTTTTACTCCAAACTATGTGTGGTTTTGACAAACACTCTTCTTAAAATGTTTCAGAATAAATCTGAGAAGCTTAATGATAGGCATGGTTTTATTCTGACAGACAATGCCATTCTTTTTAACATTTGATTCTTCGAAACTCTAGAAATGCTGATATAAAAGTATAATGAATTCTAAATTAATTTAAGGGAAAACTGTCATAAAAACAGAAATGCTTTGCCTTTATTGAATTGGTAGCGTCATTATGGTTATCGGTTAATAATATGTAGTAAGAAAAATAAAATTTAAGAAAATACTTGAATATTAGTAAAAGTAAACCAACACAAAGGTAAGATTCTGTTTACTTTGGTTTAACCATCCAGTAGAGTCCTTGATCGATAATTTATGATCAGGGTGGTACAGACTACAAACATAGGCTAGACTTCTAACTATTTGTTTATTCAACAAAGTCAAATGTCATAAGGCACTGAAGGCTTAGAAATGGTATTCCAGGAAAATGACCCATGTTTGTGAGGGGAATAATACTTCCATTTTTTTGCATCTTGCTAACAGTAATTTCATTTAATATTCCAACCACCTACAAAAAAAAGGCATTATCAATTCTATAGTAATAGTAGAGAAATTGAGGTTTGGAGACCATGACTAGAGTTGTCTAATTATGTTCATAAAGCTGCAGTCAACACTGAAATAGAAAATTTAGTGATTTCACACCATGTGGCTCATGCATTCGGATTCTAGCAGGAGAAGAAGCCTGCATGTGAGGAGTAGACAGATGTCTTTACTTCCAAATTAAATATCAAGGACAACAGGGCAATCGTGGAGGGTCGCTAGAGGCAATGAGAGAGGGTGCAGGGTTAACCCTGATAAAGGAATTCAGAGGGAGAAAGAGGTTAAATCGAGTGGCACTAAGGAAGGATTTAGCAAGTTGCCTTTGCAGGTTTCCCTGAGGTTTGGCTTTCATGCGTTTTGAAATCAACAATCACGATGATGAAAGCAATCTAACTTTTTTCTCCCGATCTGCACACATTAGAAAAGGCAGTAAAAGTGAGTATCCCTAACTCCTCAAGACGATATGAAGATCTGTTTTCTAATGGCAGAAAGAATGGATGAAATTTGCTAATTCGGAAGAGTATATAATATATATACTTTTACACATATTATGTGTGTGTTTATATATTATATGATATATACACATATATACATATATATTACTATATATGCTATATATAGTAATGTTTAAATTAATACATTACATTGAAAAAAAACATTGTTCTCACAGCCAACTATTTGAATATGGATTAATACTCAACACTAAAATTCTAATTACTTATTATATTATTTGCTAGTTTAAGTACTGTATCATTCATCAATTTAAATTTTTCTTTCAACTATCTCAAAACCAAATAAATAAAAACAAGCCAATTTCCTAGTTTATATTTCTAAAAGTGAATTCATTAATTCAGCGCAACAGTTTATATATCAAAAACTAATTTGGGCTATAACAGAAAATAAATGGTATGGCAAATATAGGTTTTCAATGTTTTTTTGAAATATTTGTTTTGAACAGAAGAAATGGAAAGGCTTAAATGTCGTATAATCCAACATCTCATTTTATAGGAGAATCAAAAAGCAGAGCAGCAAAATGACTTGCTTCAGGTCACAGAACAGAGGAAGCATCGGAACTCTAGAGTCACTGTGGGATAGTTTATGAAAATATCCATACATTCCTCCCCTCCCATCGAGAGCCTTACTTCTTCAACCTCGTGTTTTTACTAGTCTCTGAGTTGCTTTGACCAGTGTTATATTAGCAAATGCGATGCAAGTAGATGCTTGAGAGGCGCTTCTCCATCGGCGCTTGCCCTTTTACTGTTCTGGGAACCCCAAGAAGTCCAGGGCAACTTGCATGATAAGAAGAGACATGCATCTCAGTTGGCCTTATCTCCCTGGCAAACTGCAGCCAAACACCCCACCTGTGAACAAACACATTCTAGATCATCCAGACGCTGGTCAGTTTCTCATCGACCGCCAGCCAACTGCATACACAAGGGCCACCCAAGCCAGTATAAATCAAGCTACCTGGAAAATAATGAATACCTAACAGACTAACAGAATCATGAATTAAATGATTATTTTTTTAAAGTCACTATATTTGGGTCCCCCCAAATATTACACAACAAAAGCTAACTGACCCAAATAAACTTCTGGCTTCAATGTTTATAATTAAGGTCTCACAAAGCGTCTTTACAGAGTAACCAAAAATACTAGGTCTTCCATGTATATTCTGCGATAGAATTAAAGGCGAGTCTGCTGCTTACAAATTTTTGGAGCTACTGTAAATCTTTTGAAGAGTTCTCGTATAGCACTGCTATGACAAATAATTCCTACCTAATGTGATAAAAGATTATCCTTTATCAAATATATGTGTTACAAGAATTTTAAAAATTGCGAAAAGTAGGATAACTCAAAAAACAAAAGATTGAGGAAGAAGCTTGATAACTGGAAGCTGATGCAATTACATCTAATAGAAGATTTTTAAAAAATTGCGATAACACAAAATGGTCAACAACAACAAAATAATCAAAATTCAGAGAGAATCCAGAGAACCTTACAGTTTTTTTTAAAAATTTCAATAAAAATTTTATTAGTCAATCATGTATATTTTCAGAAGCAAAAAATAGTACTGATGAGCCTAATTAACTCTGCTTTGGGTAAATATGTCAACTATCTTCAAGTCTTTAGTATTTTATTTATAAAACTAAAAAGTAAGCGTGACAAAGCAGTCACACACACACACACACACAAACCCAACTCATATGAATGCAGAAAATATATCTATAATTGATACTAAAATACATGAGCACTAGTAGGAAATGGAGAGGTTACATGAAGACATATAATGTTTTGAGATAAAACATTTCTCAGAGAGTTTAGATGTTAGAGCTTCTAAACCATGGGAGTGGTAGCTCTTGGAACACTAAGAAAGCTTGGTTAAATGGTGGCTTAGCAATCATGGTGCTCGGATTCTGAGAAATAAGGCAAAATTACATGCTCCACTTTCACCACTTTGGGAATTAGAAATGATGAAAGTAACAGTACGGCACATTTTTTTTTTCAGTAATGCATATTTAAATTTAAAATTTTAATCTTAAAATTTAAGTAACATTGGCACTAACATTAGAATTAACACTGGAGGGTAATTATAAGTAGTTTCCATTACCTAAAATGTCATATTATACCACAGCTAGAAAGTAGTACCTGCTCTCTGTGTACTTAATAAGCAAGTATGACACAGGAAAAATTCCAAACCCTACTGGTTAAAAGATAATCATGCTTCCAATATAGGTTGGCCTGGTGCTCCAAGAATGAAATATTTACCAACATATCTGAAATGACAGAAATGAAAAAGCTTGGAAAATACAAAGTGCTAGAAAGTGAAGCCAACCGAGGGGAAGATTGGGGGATGGAGAGAGGGAATTGCAAGAGGAGAGGAAGAGTAATATTTTGAGGGGTAATTTCTGATATACCCTCTGTGAATTGCATTAACGTCCCTTAGTTTTTCATGAACGAAATGTAAATGCGTAAAAAAGTTAAACATATTCAGCTCGCAATGTGGTCATTTGAAATAGGTTAGCATCGTGGATTGTGCAGTTAGGGGTTGCGTGCACGGTGCACAGTCAGCCATTTCCCTGCTCTCAGGGAATTTCAGAGAAATGTTATTTTCACTTTTTCAACAAACTGTCAAATATCGATTCTCAGACTGTTACTAAATTCTCTTTTTTTTTCTGTTAGAGCATTTCAGAGAGAGTAAAAAGGAAAGGGGAAGGAGGGAGGGAAGAGAGAGAGACAGAAAAGGAGGAAGGGAAGGAGGAGGAGGAAGGAAGAGGGGGAGAGAGAGAGAGAAAAAGAGAGAGAGAGAGGAAGGGAGGGAGGGAGAGAGAGAGAGAAAGAGAAAGAAAGAAAGAAAGAAAGAGAGAGAGAGAAAGAGAGAAAGAAAGAGAAAGAGAAAGAAAGAGAAAGAAAGAAAGAAAGAAAGAGAGAGAGAGAAAGAGAGAAAGAAAGAGAAAGAGAAAGAAAGAGAAAGAAAGAAAGAAAGAAAGAGAAAGGAAGAAAAAGAGAGAGAGAAAGAAAGAAAAAGAGAGAGAGAGAGAGAGTGGGAGGGAGGGAGAGAAGGAAGGAAGGAAGGAAGGAAAGAGAAGAAAGAAAGAACAGAGGATCAGGGAGTTATAGATAAGAACATAGGGTAAATTGAGAAGTCAATTATGAATGTTTTAATTGTTTTGGTCCAAAGGACGTGGAATCATGTCTTTAAGACACTCAGTGTCAGGCGCTTTTATGTACTGACCCACTGATTAGCATTCGCAACCATTAACTCGCTTTCCTGATGAAGGCGACTGTCAGACCTTGCTGCTCCTAGAGCTAGGCGCAGTCCCCAGCTGTGGATGCAGACAGATCAAAGCCTATGATGGACTCTCTACAGCACAGTCTATCTGGAATCCTAATAATAGTCTGTACTACTTGTAAAGAATCAAGTCATTTTTCTCCACTCCTTCAAATAATCAGGGTTTCCTTGTACATGCTATTAATTGATTCAATATGCGGAAGGAATGTCTGAACTTTTCCCACGCCTTACACTTACTCGTTTTTTATTATATACATTAGTCTACCTCCAGAGGTTGTTTTAATTCAAGTCAGGTTTTTTTGTTTTTTTTTTCATAAAAAGGGAATGGGTACTTGTTATGTTTAGCTTTACATGCTATGTATTTTCTTATGTTTTATAATTGTGTGTATATATGTCATCGCCTAGCCTGTTCAATTTCGATGCTATTTAACTCGCTTACAGTAGAATTTCATTATCTGCTTTGATAAATATTAAGATTTTTACTATGGATCCTTTATAAAGATTGCTTGGTCCTATAAAACCATTCTTAAGATTTTGAACCCAGTAGTTTGAAGTCCTCGCTAATGACTGATAATGAATTTCTGACTTGTCACACTATGAAAGACTGAGGCCTTTTGTTTGTTTGTTTGTTTGTTTGTTTGTTTGTTTGTTTTAGATATGACAATTGCTGTTCACTTTTATTTTATTTATTTTATGGCCACAGCTTCTATATACTTTTAAACAAACCATCTTTCAGAGCAATGTGTAATTTTATTTTATTTTATATTTTATTTTATTTTATTTTATTCCTAATTTACCCTTTGCATGTCTAGAGTTTCTTCTTTTTAGGTCATTCTGCAGACTTTTTTGTACCTCAGAAATAGTTTCTGTGTCAGACTCTTCAGGGTCGTGGTCTGTGGAAGAAGCCCCCACAGTTGTGGTATAGCCCTAACATCTTTATAATATAATAAGCTTAAGTGGAGGCTAACTCCTAATTTCTAGTCAAGTAGGCATTTATTAAACATGTAAGATGTCCAAAAGTTGTATGATCGAGGATGAGAGGATACAGAATAAAAAGATATTTAAAAACAGAATCTCGTAGCTTCCCAGTCCATTTTCCTAAGATGATACGAAGGGTTGCCGGGAGCTCCTGGGTGATCATCATTCATGTACACGTGGAGCAGGTAGAACTGCGCCCTTTAAACTTTTACATGCCGATGAGTGAAGGGAAGAAATAAGCCTTGGGTGTTATAAATGGAGATTTAAAGGGCTAACGAATTTAATGCATGAAGCATGCAGTGAGACGATCTTATTTTGTCATCAAAAAGGCTTTGCATCTTCCCACGCTCTACGTTTCCCATCTCTAGCTTTAATGCTGTTAGGTGACTAAAAGAGCTTGACTCAGTGTTATCGATTAGATTGGTATTTTACATATGACATAAATGTAACAACTATAATAGGAAAAAAGAAAAACATGGAATTGACTCCAAAACTTTCTCTGAAATAATGTCAATTTGGTGGAAATTTATTTCATATTAAAATGCAATTCTACCTACGATTGTTTAATTTGAGAGTGAACTAGACTATGCCATCTGAGTTACTTTCCTTCATCATGCCACCCCAGGAGGATGCGTTGCACGTTTGTTGCTGGTTTAATTCAATGGTCAGAAAGAAAACGGAGTCAGCTCGCGTTGTTTGTATTGGGCATCACAAGAATTAGCTGAGAGAAACAAAATGTGACGTTCCTCACTTTGCGACCAGGGTGTGGAAAAGGAAGCTGAGTACATTCCACGCAATTAATAAACATAGAAGAAAAGAATTTCTAAAGCCCTCGTTTTTTCAAATGATTCCGAATTTTAAAGAATTCAATGTAAATGCCGATCTAGCTTTAATTTTTACTAATTAAAAATACTGATGTAGCATTCATTTTTACTAATTAAAAATGCTGACCTAACTATTCATTTTTACTAACGAAAAATCTCAAATATTGAGGAAATGGACATAAAATGTTAAATAAGCATTAACCCTCCAATTTGTAAGAAATGATTAACAATGTATATTGTTCTGGAGTAGGCCGTATGGGAAGTATATGAGAGGAATATTGGTATGTCTTCAGTATAATCTTTCCATCTACATCTTTTTAAGAACAATACTTATATTCATATTTTTCAAATAATGGTGTAGGCTTAAAAATACACTGCTTCTTTTTATAAAGAACATGATTTTTTCAGAGTTCAGAAAAAATTCTCCACCCTTAACTGGACTACTTTTTCTATCATAATTTAATACATGACACCTTTGATATTTTAAAAATTGTTAACATAATAAAATTTTGGTTATTATACAAGAAAGCCTATTAGAGTGTTACTGTGGATAATACATGATGGAAGAGATAATATATACCTAATCAAAGTGAAATCAAAATTCATATTATAATACTCTTCTGAGACTCATCTGTTATATATGTTAGTATTATGTAATAAATAATAAAATGAGAGCAGGGAAATTTACATTTTTGAAAGATCCTTAAAATAGTCTACATTAGTAAATCAGACAAAATTAATTTTTATTTTGTCTTTTAGGAATGTAAAAATATTTAAAGATACTTAAAGCTTTTAGGAGACAAATATTCTGATGAAAGCAGAGAGCATAAAGAAAAATTTTGCATGAAATGACTTCTACTATAGCCAGATGTTGTCATAAATGTAAAAATTTTAAAATTACCGTATCTAATATATGTTAACAGAAAAGATAACAAAAATCTGAAATTGCAAGCTTTTTGAAACAAAGCACTCCATAGTTTCATGGTGTATCCTCATCTCTTATAATGTATACAAGAAAAAGCTGACAGCAAATAGGCTAAGTAGATTGGTAGGTGTTTGAAGAACTATAATATTATATTAACAGTCCTATTTATGGTTTATTTAACATGTGTCTCTGTCGTAGTTCTGTGTATTTTACCATGTATTAAACCATTTAATGCTCACCACAATCTTATAAGATAGAAACTAATTGTACTCCCCATTTTACAGCAGAGCAAATACCACAAAGTCACTGCCAATAATAGAACTGGCATTTTTTCAAATACAGGCAGCCTGGACTGTGAGTCTCTGCTCTTAAGACTAAGCCACAGTGGGTAGAATTAATGGAATTATTGTCAATCTACAAGGAGAATTCTTGGGGTAGCACTCTGTGTCTGTTCCTTGATAAGCTTGGAAGACTGACTCATCAGACTTGCAGATGACACATTGTTAACTAAACTGATGCAATAAAAATGTTCTTAAGTGAATATTTGAGATGAACTTAAAATTAATTATAAGAAGCGCACTTACAAAGTGCTAACTGTGAAAGTATACGGAGGTCCGCAAACCAAAACAGCTCTGGGAGAGCCCTAGAGTCCCCTAAAGGAACTTCAGCAACATAGTAAAAACATTAGAACACATTTTGCCCATAGCATCACCCCATCTCCCAAGCTGGGGCCCTTCAATGCTGAGAGGGGACACTCCAGTTGGTGTCATCTCAACAGGAAAAGAAGAGTGGGGTGAGCAACCAGCTTCTCCAACCTTTTGGGGCTCTGCACAAGGGTCTCACTTCAAGCTCACCCCACCCAGCCCAGCAAAGCTGAGTCATATAGAAAGGCCCCTAGAAACAAGGGGAAAGAAGCAGGGGCCACCCATAGCAACCGTGCAGTAGGGACAATTAAGGTTCACAATGACTCTACAGATAATCCCAGCAGCTTAAGCCACCGAAGAAGGAACCAACAGTTCCCACGGCTGCTGTGGGTCATTTCAACAGCTTTTGCCTTACATGTGTTCACATTCGCTGACACCAGCCACCTGAACCCTTCCATGATAACTTCCCACTGCACGAGCAAAAGGCATGACCCCATCGCCATGCACACACTTGGGGCTAGCCCCTCCAGCTGTGCATTTGCACACTGCTGACCCAGCACCTGTCACTGGCCTCCACTGTGCGCACACGCCTAAACCAAACTATGCAGGCAAACAAGAGCATGCCTGAGAGCCAGGGCCCCAGCAGCCGCTTATGGCCACAAATCAGACCCTACCTTTGGTCACTGCCCTGCACCACTGTGTAATATTTGATTATTTTACCTAAATTACCATTTCCCCCTCCCCCACAAATAACCCATTGCTGTCTAAGATACTCAATGAGAGACCCAAAGCAGAGTTTGGATTCTATTCTTGAAGGACTGGAGTGAGGCATTCGCCTCTCAGTGGTGAATAGAACTCCCGAGGCTGGAACTGAGGGCACCTTTCAAAGTCGTGCAGGAAAAACGAGGCCTGAAATATCAGGAAGAAAGAAAGGAAGATCCATAACCTGGGGGAAGAGGTGTTAAAGGGACTTCTGCAGTCAGGAACTATCACAGACACGGTTCTAAGTTGATAACACTGAGCACGAGTAGGTGGGCTCAAATATTAAGACCATTTCTTCCTACAGGATTGCTAATGATACTTTTTTTGTTCTTTTAAGCCCACTGGCTCATAGCAAACTTAAAATATATATATATTTTTTTCTTTTCTGGAAAATTTCATGTGTGGGTTATTTTAAAAATAAAGCAACACAAATAAAAAAGATGTAAAAATAAAGCAAAATAAACGATCTCCTATTGTAGCTTGAGGATTCGAATTTTAAAATAAATCCCTAAAAACCTATAGAATTTTCTTTTTAACTTTAAGTAGAAAGACGAAGGAAACTGAACAATTACCACAGAACTGTGTTTAGAAATGCATACCTATTGACATTTAGTCTACGCTACCATGTTGCTGAAGGCAAAGGATGCCAGTCACATCGTCTTGAACCCACTCAGCCTTTTTCTAAGTGTTTTCTGCGGTTTGTCAGATTTTCATAGCTCTGTTTGATCTCATTGATTGACATTTCTAACAAGGGGACAAATATGACACTTGACAACTATAACTCGCTGGCTGTTCACAGTAGTAAATGTCCCGCGCCACTTGGATTCTGATGAAATTAGGAATGAAGTGTGCAGCCACGTCATTCGAAAAACAAAATCTAGAGGATGCTTGTATTCCCAGACTATGGCCACCTCTAGAATACACAATAAAGCCACAGGCTTCGGCACGTTTTGTGTATGTAGCCTGTCCGCAATGGCATGACACACATAAATAATGAATAAAAAGTCAAAGGGAGCTGTTTTCTACTACTGTTAATTTATGTGATCTTATTTACCTTTGCATTTCTATTGCTGACTGTCGTCCTGGGTATCAGTGCTTTGGAGGTAATCATTCAGTCGTATATGTGATAATTTTTGAAGGATCATGCTGTGCCCGGTCCTACGAAAGTGCTAAGGGACAGATTCAGTGGTTTAGCAGAGAGAACTGTGTGCCTCTGGTCAGCATGCTGGACTCCGTCACTTCCATTTTCTTGTATTTCTATAGTCTCTCAACATTACTTTTCTCATGTTTAAAATAAGGGGTTCACCATCCTGGAGAATCTGTGGTAAAATTGGTATATGAAAAGAAATGGGTACACAGTTTTCGAAACAATCTGGCAATATGCACACAAAAGAAATAAATACCCCCCAAATAGTAAAAATATATAATATGAAATCATCTGTTACAGCACTATATAAAATAGTGAAAATTTGGAAGGAAACTGTCTGCTAACAGAGGATAAGTATGTATATAATGGCGGACATTTCAGTGGGATGTTATGTAATCATGAAATTATTGTTATGCAGACTGGCTAAAGAAAAGATGGATTCTATCAAGTTGGGAAATATGCATGTTTCTTTTCATTAAAATCACAGAAAGGAACACATTTATTTATCTTATCTAAATGGAACGGAAATATTCAAACCGAAAACATTTCCAATGACAGAATAGGTAATTTTATGTTTTTAAAAAATTATCTTCTCTATCCTTTAATGCTGGTTTTACTATTTTAAATATTATAAAATATAACATGAAATGGCTAAGCTAATCATCTGGCAGTTTTACTTTTAAAACGTAAAGAATGACTGCTTTTCATATTATCAGTAAATTTTAATTCCTGATTTTTAGGTTTTAGTAAATGTGCAGTGATACTTCCTAAAGTTATCAGTAGAGAATATCAAGGAAAGAAAGAAAAAAATTGAGTAAAGTGAATTCAGTTAAATAAAATGTCTTCTAATAAAAATTCATTTTTTATTAAATAACTCTTATTAAAACACTGTCTAGCTATATATACACTTAAAAGTGTTGGGTAATATAAATAGTTAAATAAATGAAGTAGTACTACTGTGAAGATGTGTGTACATTTTTTAAAACTCTGGATTAAACATATTTTAGAGTTTCTTCAGTTTCTGCACATTCGTAGTATGAGGAAAAAAGCTTATGAAATGAAAGCTTATGAGATGGCTTCAAGGCAATTTATGTTTTAGACAAAACGGTAAAATGAGCATTGCCTCGACTATCGTCACTCAAATCATCCTCATCCTGTGTGTGTGTGTGTGTGTGTGTGTGTGTGTGTGTGTGTGGTGTGTGTGTAACATGGTGCGTTTTTCTTCTAAATGGCCTGTCCCACCCCCCCGGCTCTGACAGTGCCTTTGCCACCTCAGCTTTCTCTCAGTCATTTCGCCCTCCACATTGTGGTGTGAGTTATCTTCTTAAAAAGCAAAATGTCTCACCATGTGTGGTCCTTTTCCAAAACACTTCATTGTTTTATTTTTGCTCGTAAGATAATTAGCAGAATTGTCGTCATAGCTTTCAAAGATTCAAGTATTGTTCTACTCGAATGTCAATCACTAATTTTCCTGCCTCTTTTTGTTTATGCTCTTTTTTTGCCACAGGATTTTGTATGTTATTTTTCCGTGTGTTTAAAATGCCATTGCAATTCCTTGGCCTTGCCCGCTACCTACTTGCCTGTTCATTCTTGGGAATGTTGTCTCGCAAACATGCGGAGAACTCTGTGCAATATACGTATATTGTGCAACACACGTGCACACACAAACACACACTTATATATTCAATTCTATAAAATATTATTCAATTTAAAGAATTGAAGTCAATGAACTAATATTTGGCTTTCAAACTAACTTTCATCAATTATACTACTACAGGAATAAGTAGAAAATGAGATGTTTATTTCAAAAAATATGTATTTTTTAATTGCAGTTTGAGGCTACATTCATAGCTACTAATTTTGTTTTATAGTTTCTGATTTTAAAATTACAAAGTATTTGTAGATATTCCCCCAATGTGGCTAAAAAAAAGAAAATTAATCCACTTTTAAGATATTCTTTTTATTAGCATAGTTTAGTATTTTTACTTTCCATTAGATCAAAGAGGATATCTGCAACGATATATGCAATATCTGAAGAGAGTTTCTTTGAGAAACAATATTAGAAGACATTTTATTTAACTGAATTTTAAAATAACATTAGAAACCAAAACTGCAGTCAAACAGAAAGTAGTAGAAAAGATGGCCCTCGGTGTACATCACCAAATGCTGATTGAGTGAAAAGAACATCTCTAAGAAGCTCAGCGAGAAACTTGGTAAACTGAAAAACCACATTAAAACTAGGTATAAACGAGCGGATTGCAACAGTTAACTTCAGTGGCTAAAAAGACAGTACATATCCAATTCCTGGGAGATAGACTTCTGTAACTTCTTTAGTTGATATTATTGCTTTTATGATGCCGTGATACCCTCTCGTATTGAATCCATATATATATAATTCTAAAATCTATCAATCATATTTAAAAGTCCGGCCCCAAATCCCACAGGCTCAATGTTAAATTTCCCCACATTTGTCAAACCCGCTTATATTGAATTTCCACTTAAATCAACCTATTGGTTTCCCCAACAGAGCTTTGTTTTTATAGGGCTTTATACCACTTCCTGGTGCCACAAAGAAGAGACAGAAAATCAGAATAGATACTTTCGTACAACTATTGAATTACTTTGCTTTATCGAAATTTCTGTCTGATCTCTGAAAATTAGATATAAAGGGAGCTTGTTTCACTTTCTATAGAGCTAGAACAAAGTTGACTGAAATAATGAAGATACTAAAGCTTAATGAAATATTTAAGTTAATGAAATATTAACCATCTTTCTCATTCTAATTATAGAGATTGTTATTTTAAAAATTCTTCAAATGTTTTAGGAGGAAAGTAGACAAATTTATTTTCCTTTTAGATTGTAGAATGTGGTTTGTTTTTAATATATGGGACATAAATCGCAGAGATTCTGTCTTGGGGATGATGTTTGGCACTTGGAGTCCAGAGAGTGGCTGTAAAGACAGGATCTTGTAAAAGTGTGGATATTAATATTGCAATATTTTGTTGGTGGTGGTCGATCATTTTAGGTCAATCACACAAATTTACTTTTATTCCACTGAGAAGGAAATTCTTACTGTTGCTGCATTTTGCTCGATTGAAAGGGAGACTTATTTTCAAGTTTCCTAAGTGGCACCATGTAGCTGTCTAAGAGGGCCGTTTGCAATCGGGATAACTAACGTTTATGGGATAGCGTTTTAATTTTTCTTTAATTTCCTTAAAAATTACCACTGACCATCTTTTAAACAATAAATCACATTTGCAAATAATGCATTTGATAAAGAATCATCTGTTTCTTTTATGTAAATAAAGGGATGAACAATCAAGTTCATTGCGAACATAGATTCCAACTGATGTCAGAGGAAAAATGAACAAAACAATTTAAGGGCAAATAAAGCTCCTGTTTTTAGTCAACATTTTGCAAACCGCCTTTCATAAGTGTTAGTGTTCAGTGGAAAGGAGGCTTCTGAGTTGTTTACATACTAAAATGGAAGTTTTTGATGTGTATTAAAAAAATAAAAGTTTCAGAAATATGCTATAGTGATCAAAACTAATGGTTACACTGAATGATAGTTCATTATTAATGTATTGTAGACATTCAAAGTTCCTAGAGATCACTTAGCTCATCTCTCTAAAGCCTCATCAATTGAGACTGGTCTGAGAGGGGGTTAGCTACAGCTATAAAAGGTATAAAAGGATGTCTATATATCATTGCATGTAAGGACACTGACAATTTAGAACTTCCTGGTTTGAATTCTGCCTCTGTATCTTGGGTATTATTCTTAATCTTAATTTACCTAATTTTTTTTTAAATTTACATAATGGAGATAAAAAAATATCTATATTGTATGATTGTACTGAGGAATAATGGTGTATGTAAATGATGTAGAAGACTGCTTGGAAATTAATAACACATATATATATTCTCACTTATACTTCCTACGTTTTTTTCCATAGGTTGCTAATCTGAATATTTGTTATATGAGTATATGTCACCTGTATAATTATTTTTCACAGTTCTGAGGTTATTAATGGAAGCAGATCTGGTTATTATAAAAAGGATGTTACTAACATAATTTTTATAAGACTGATCATCCAAAATTTGTTGACAGTTTAAAATTATTTACTCCATCCAATATATTTAAGGCCCTGTAATTGCTGGACAGTATGTCCAAAAACTAGGAATACACCACAAATTCTTTATAAAGATAAATTGTAAGTTTTGAAAAAGTTGTAAGATTTCTTACATTTAGTAAAGTGATATTGGATGAAATGTTCGAATTACAGTTAAAATCATTCACAGATGAGGATCTGACTTATTTATACTGATTAACCTATAAAGAGAATGTCAGACAGAGATGTTGGTAATAGATGGCTATCGAAGGATCAAGAACAATAATTGATAAAATTAATGAAACCCTCTAATATTCTTTAAATGACCTTATTTATCATTATGCTCAAATTATGCTCGAATCAAAAAAAAAGTGAAAGATATCAAATGGCACTTATCACAATTTAGTTGAAATATATGTGCCTGTCCTCAAATTAATATTTTATCTCATCTTTATTCTAAGATGTAGCATTGAAAACTTAAATTTGTTAACTGAAAACTTCAATTTTGTTAAATACAAAGCAAAAGAAACTTGTTTCTATAATCCTTAGTTTGTTTTCAAGGCATGTTCCCAGAATGCCTTTTATTTGTCCTCATTTATTAGAAAACTTTCGGTACCTATGAGTGGCTTTTCAAATTTTCTGATACAAATTATACTCTAGTAAAGACGTTCAAAATTTTTGAACTCAGCTCAGAAAATGTTAACAACTAGTATGGCCAGTCTCATGAATGGATAACTGTGACAGCTTTTTTGCATTCATTGTTTAAATGACTACTTCTAAATTCCTTGATTCATAATCATACGACAAATATTTATGAAGTGCCCACTGCTGTCTATAATGGGACTAAGTGCGGTAAGTGGAAAATAAGAATAAATAAAATACAGTGCTGCACTGGTGGCGTTTTATAGCATGCAGGGGAGATTGACGTATAAATTATACTTTGAATCAAGCTATGAAAAGAAATGCACAAATTACCATGTGAGCAATAAAGGAGGATGGCTTGTTTATGATCAAAGAAAACATGTTCTCTTATATAATTCAAAGAAGCCAACCCCATTCCTATCCCATGGCTAACTCTATGCACAATTTATTCCATTAATTTATTCATTCAACAAACACTTCGGGCATCTTTAATATGCAGGAGACACGCACATGGAAACATATTACAAGATAGTGTGAGAAGTTCAAGAACATAGACAACTAATTAATGCTGCCTGAGGCAGTGTTGAGAAAGGGCTCAGAGAGGAGGCAGAAGAGACCTTTCAACTGTCTCTGGAAGAACAAGTAGCTTTCCACACTAGAGGGACGAGACTGGAGGAGAAGGCAAGGACAGTGTCCTGGGCAAACCTGCACAAAGAAAGGGTGTGAAAGCTCAAGTGTTTAGGAAAAGTTTTATCATACCGTAAAAAAATGGTGTTATTTCAAGAAAGAGCTGTCTAAGCAAAATGTATACCTTCTTTATTCCTGTGCACGTTATAAATCCCAAATTAAAGCTGTATTAGAGTCGATCGAAGCACAGTGACCTGTTTATTATGAAATACACATTTTTTAAAATCGCATCAAGTAAATGCTATTGTTTTTATTTTGTTATCGAGGTATGACTTACATAAACCATGCTAAGAGTAAGTATTCGGCTCCATGATTTTCTTGACATATCTAAAATCACTCACGTAACCACCGACCAGATCACATGCCCACCGTCTTTAGCGTGTCTCTTCCCAATGCTCCATCTCCCACTCACTGCCCACCCAACGTGATCATCAGTCTGACTTCTACCATCACGAATTAGTTGGAGCTGTCTGTGAAGTTCATTTAACTAAAATTATATGGCATGTGTTCTGTCGTGTCTGGCTTCTTTCAATCAAAATTATATTTTGTGATTCATCTTTGTCGTGGCATGTATCAGTATTTGTTTTTGTTTTCATTTAATTTGTGCTATATTCTATTTTGTGACTATACCACAATTTATTTATCATATTTCACACTGATGCACATTTAGGTTATTTCGAGTTTGGTGCTGTTAGGAATAAAACTGCTGTGAACATCTTTATAGTGGATATTAGCTTGCCTTTCTGTTGGGCATATACCCAAAAATGAAATCTTGAGTCATGTTTAGCTCAAGTAGGTATTAAACATCATTATTTTGTAAATGAACATTTTCTCATAGAAAAAAACAGACAATGCTGATGGCAACTGTATTAGTTGCTAGTGCTGTCGTAACAGAATACCAGACCAGAGTGGCTTAGACAACAGAAATTTATATTCTCACAGTTCTGGAGGCTGGAAGTCCAAGAATAAAATGTGGGCAGGTGTAGCTCCTCATGAGGCGTGTCTCCTTGGCTTGCAGATGGCTGCCTGCTCGCTGTCACATGGCCTTTTCTCTGTGTGCATACGTGCCTGGTGTCTCTCGGTGTCTCTTAATTGCCTCTTTCTATAAGAACACCAACCAGATTGAATTAGGACCCATCCTAATGGTCTCATTGTTACTTAATTACCTCTTTAAAGCTCTATTTACAAATAAAGTAATTTTCTGAAGTACTGGGGGTTAAGGCTTCAACCCATGCCTTTTGGGGGAGGAGGGGGTGCGACAAGGACACAATTCTGCCTATAACAGTAGCTTAGTCAGATTCTCCGTTTGATAAACTATTTTTTTAATCTACAAAAAATTTCTTTACTCTTGAAAGAATAATTTTATGAATATTTATCCATGAATCTAAATAGATGTGATACTTCTCTAAATAGTCTCAGAGAATAATTTGTGCCATGAATATTTGACAAAATGCTGAACTAAATCCCTATGTATCAATAAGAAAATTAGAATATCTTCAGATGCATTTATCTATAAAGAACTGTTTCAATTACAAAGAACTTTTACTTGCGGTCAAATAATTATGTATATAGTAGAATGTATAACATATGTATATGTATATATAATATTTTCTACTATAATAAAGTAGAGGCACTATTTTATTTCCTACAAAATAGAGCTAAGAAAAATATTTTTTTTTTCTGATTTCACACGAGCTTAAAAAATATTTTGTATCAAATGTATTGGGTAACATTTGTTAGTAAGATTATCAAGTGTACAATTCAATAATACATTATCCGTAAAGATTATTTTTAAAGAGAAAAGCAGCAGCTTAAATAAAGGAACCTCATATATAATGTGCATACATTATTTCTCTTAATTCTCTCAATACTCAGTCATATAGGTATTATTATCTTAATTTTACAGATATGACAACTGGGGACCAGATTGGCCTACTTTTGAAGCTCTGGTGACAACATCTCTGCCTGTAAGTCAAAGAACCTTTTTTATAATATCTAAATTTTAATTCAAATATATTTTTCTATATGATAATACCAGCCAGTAGCCCATATACTTATCATGCATTCATTACTACTATTTATCCAGGCAGAAAATATGTATTCAATTACTTGTGCCAGAGAAGGTTCTGGATTGGGACAACAGAGAAGTAAGATAGTAAAGGTCCTTATCTTTACAGAGTTTACAATCTATCATGGAATACACACTTTAAGAGAGCCAAGAAATATATCCTATAAACCTGGACTGCAGCCAGGTAACTGTATTATCTTCTTATAAGTGAACTTCAATTATATTCTGGTCCATAACTTATTAGTGGAAACATTATTTTCTGAGGATTTGTCCAAATTCTGGAGAGGTCTCAGTGCGCCAGGCCAGACGAGGGGGTCGGCATCGTTCGTGTGGCCGCCGTGGTGGTGATCACAGAGCTTTCGCGGTGTGTTCTTACCTGCCATTTGCTGACACCTCCTCCATAGTTTCCCTCCAGCTCCGTTCCTTGTGTATTTCTGCTGTGTGGTCATGAGCTGCTTACCATCGGGGATGCATTCTGAGAAATGCGTTATTCGGCGACTTCGTCTTTGTGTGAACATCACAGACTGTGCCGATGCAAACCTAGGTGTGGGCTACTACACACCTAGGTCTATGTCATAGCCTACTGCTCTGAAGCGTAGGAAAAATAATTTTCCCTTTACTTTTCTGAGTTCTTGGATGAGATGTCGCTGTAATAAAAGACATATTAACAGGAGAAAAACAAACAAAAGTTTGTAACACGTATTCCTTCTAGTCGCCTGGGAGAGACCCAGGAAAACTGAGTAACTGTCCCAAATGGCCGACGCCACCTCCTTAAATACCATCTTCAGCCGAAGACCAGAGAAGATATTGGGGTGGAGGGGCGTCGGTTATGGGAGGTGACAGGAATGGCACGAGGGTAAACACGGGTAAGGCTGTCATGCAGAGTTGTCTTTTTTCCTGCCCTGATAAGAGTTTCTGGAGATAAGGCCACCCCCTCTTCCTGGCACGTGGAGGGCGACGCCCTTACAAACGCAAACGTCTTCCACACAGGGCACCTGCTCCTTGGTTTTCCCCACTTCCCCCTTGCATGCTATTCCTTAAAATTAACTAGACTAAGATGATCCCTACGCCAAAGAGATCTACTTTGGGGTGACGCCTTCTGTCCCTACGGCTCCTGGGCCACAGACCCGTGCAGCATGTTCCTGTGCCGATCCTCCGGGCAACTGCAGCATAAGGCTGAGTGTTTGTGTGATGCGTTGGGCTAAGACTTGTGATCGCCAAGATGTCACTGAGTGACAGGACCTTTCAGCTCGCTGTAATCTTACGGGGCCGTCATCACGTATGCAATCCGCTGTTGACCAAAAGGTCACCTGCAGCACAAGATCGTACTCTGTCTCACCTGTTTCAGTGACAATTTCTCTCTAAGGAGCATCTGTGCTGTCGATAGGCATAAGAAACCTACCCGTAGAGTTCTAGGGCTGCACGAAGGTCTGATATTGTTTCAGGGTCACATGCTTAAAAACAGTATTAGGACTTTTTTTCCTGTTTCCTCAATCTGATGTGAGATGAGGTATGGCCAATTTCTTGTCTTTACTAAGAGACCTAGTCAAGCGTCCTAAGAACCTAAACTTGCAAAGCTCTTGAATTTCCCCAACTTCTTGTTCTTGCTGTGACCTGCTCTCCCTGCCACCCTCACTCAGGGACCCAACAAGGTCTGGGCTCTCTCCTTACCACTGGAATTCCTCTGCCCCCTTTAGCTTGTCTGGCAGAACTCGGTACAGTCCTGGACAGCTGCATGGGGCGTGGCGCTCCTTGCTCTAGCTCATTATATATCCTTTCCAGGTGGAACATTCTCTTTGTCAATCTATTAAAATACCGTCCCCATAATAGAACCAATCACAAAACTCTAAGACGTGTGTATTGTAGAGTGGAGTTGACCTAGACAGGAGGCTTCGGGAAGGGTCCCGGGAGATTCAAAGCTATTGAGTTTAGCATAGATCTAAAGGACTCATCAGAGCTGACTGGGTAGATGTGCGGCATATGTATGAGATTGTCCTAAAGTAGGGAGGAGGTTGGTGACTTTGAGAGGGCAAAGCACGAAGCAGGGGGAAAAATTGCTACAGAAGGAAGGCAAGGGGATATTATGCCAGACCCTAGTGGGTATGCTGTGGGTATTTGGTTTCTGGCCTAAAAGTAATTGAACATTGTTAATGGTTTTAATTAGGGAAGAGGGCTAATCAAATGTGATTTTCTAAACGGTCCTTAAATGAGAGTGAAACTAAGGGGGTTTGGGAGTCCAAGGCAGATGCCAAGAAGCCAGACACCATTTATGAAACTAGTTTTTTTCCAACAAGAACAAAAACTATTAATTATGCTGTGGATGGATGAGATCTGAGTCATACCAGGTGCCAAACACAAGGCACCTTTATGTATTATTCCACCGAATCTTAGCAGAACGACAAGCCTCATTTTAAAGGTGAGGAAAAAGAGAGAGACTACAGAATTCAGACCCAGGCAGTCTGCAGCCGGACCTCGTGTGCTCAGCGAGAGCACTGTTTTGTTTCAGGTAAAAGAAAACTCATGGCAAAAAAAATAGCTTCACTTTCTCATACCCTCGTAATCACTAGCAGGCATGTGTAAGATGGCTATAAAGAATTGAAAATAGAAGCAATAGGGAACATAATTTGTCTTCGTGTAACTATTAAAACATCTAGAATGTAAACCTAATTAGACCTAATAGATTAACTTGAACTTGGCAGGCTTAACTTTTTGCTACCTCGACTATTTAAAACATTTTTATATCTATATTAGTAATGATCTATCATTATAATATAGAATATTTTCTAATAATTAATGTTTAATTTGAATTTAAGAGTTTTCTTATTTATTAATTCCATTAACTTATTACGTTTTGAGAATTCTACTATGTACAATGTTAAAAAATAATCATATTCCACATGTCGTGTTGAATATTTACCTCTCTGTAAATGAAATAACTTATTTTTCACAAAATCACTTTGTATCACTATACTACCATTATTTCCAGTCTCATTTAGTACAGGTTAAAGGTGCGGTTTCTTTCCAAGTTAAAATAAATAGAATACTAGAGGAAATCTAACATTTTGTGAGTAAAATGATTCTTCATCATAAATGCCCTGTATCATGAAATATTTAGAAGTACCAGAATATATCGTTTTGCCATTTAAACTACAATCCATAAACACAGGATGTGGACTCTCAGAGGTGTTCTTGTTTAATATCAACAATTGAAAAGTGAACCCCA
Source organism: Pteropus alecto (assembly GCF_000325575.1). Classification (NCBI taxonomy): domain Eukaryota; kingdom Metazoa; phylum Chordata; class Mammalia; order Chiroptera; family Pteropodidae; genus Pteropus; species Pteropus alecto. Next base: position 17,487,571 of record NW_006443225.1, on the reverse strand, counting down.
GCATCTGCTGTGTGTGAATTTTCTCCCCAGGATGTCTAGTTCGGTTTACAAACCGGGTTGTATGGGGGCTGGGATTTTCCTTTTAAGATGTAGCTTGTCTCCTCCTTTTTCATTTTAGACTAGATGATGCTATGAATTTATATTTGTCTATGAGATACTAGGGGAAGGAAAATGCAAACAATACATTGCGAGAAGTTAATAATAGAGTTTTGTAAAACCCTTTACTAAGAGCCAAGTGTTTTACAATTGATTTAATAGTTCTAGTAGCAATCCAACTCTATGGCAGAGTAACTCAATTTCTGGAAGTGTTCCTAATTCAGTTTTCTCTCTCTCTTTCTCTCTCTCTCTCTCTCTCTCTCACACACACACACACCACACACACACCATCAGATCTCTTTAAAAGTGTAAACACACACACACACACACACACACCACACCACACACACAACATCAGATCTCTTTAAAAACGTAAACGTATATAGGAAGGAACATAGGATAACACACATACAAGAAATGAAAACACTCTATTATAATTACATCAGATCATTTCATATTTTTGATATAAATAATATTATAATCCACCACGTTCCCTTCTCCAGTATTATACCTCAGAAGCAATAATTATAATCAAATTTGAAGCTGATGGTACTTTTATATTTTAGTACATGTAAATATCACAACATATAAATCTTTATAAGTATGATATTTATGATTTTTAATTAACATAAATGATTTCATAAATGAACATATGAAATGTTCTGCACTTTATTTACTCACCTCAATTTTATGTCTGAGACCAAAGTAAATATATATAGTTTTGGTTTCTTCATTTTGACAACTGAATAATATTCCATTGTTTCGTTATGCTAACATGTATTCTTCTATTTCTTTCTTGATAGATGTTGAATCACAATGTTTCAATAAAAATCCTTGTGTATGTCTTTTTGACATATAACTATTCTTCATATAAAATTTTCTTATCATATGAATTTTCTTATCACATAAGTATGAATTTTATTCTTCATATAAAATTTTCTTATCGTATGAATTTTCTTATCATATAAGTATGAATTTTAAGTCGTAAGGCATACACATTTTCAAAAACAACATCTAGTAATAAATTGTTCACCGGAGTGGTTATATTCATTCTACAACTTCACCTTTTCTTTATTTGTAAATATCTTGCTCCTTTTTCTTGATGTTGCATTGTCCAGTTTCACTTTTTTTATATACATGAATTCAAAAATATAAAAATAAAAAGTTGATAAATACTATGTTTACCTTCATAATAAGACATTAATACATTCAGTGGGCCGACTCACACAGTGTAATTTTTTATGCAATCAATATGCTAATAAATCTCAAATTTGTATCTCAACTCTAGGTCTCCACATTAATTTCAGACTTATATAAACAGTCGATTATCAGACTGCTCAACTCGATTGTCTAATACCCATTCCCAAACCGACCTTGCCAAAGTCAGGGTTTCAGACTTTTTCTTCCCAAACCCACTCCATTCTTCTCCATCAGTCAGTGAGAACCCCAAACTTCCAACCTTTTCTCTTGCCATCAATGACTCTTATTTTTACTCTAACATTCACATAAAATTGTGCATTGCACCTTGCTGGCTCTACTTTAAATCTACTGTAGATTTAATATACAACCGCTTTTTAAATATCTCCACCATCACCACCGTCATAATCCACTGTTGAAGAAAACATCACCTCTTCTTTGATTGTTGCAATAGACTCCTAAATCACCTTGCTGCCTCCATCCTTGCCACTTACAGTTTATTTTCAAAATAGTTGTGGTCCATTCAAACAGAATTCACATTAAGTCATTCATCTGCTCAGAACCCTCTGGCTCACTCTTATTAAAACCCAAAGTCTTTGCATCGTGGTCTTACCTGACCTCGCCTCTCTTGGCCTCTTCAGACCTCTTCTGTTGTAGCTTCCCCACTGTCGTCCACATAGTCACAGCCACCTTGCCCTCTTGACTGCTCCTGGAACCCAGAATCATTCCCATTTGGTACCAAGGACAGCTTTCTACAGTATCTGCTCCCATGGGTCACTTCCAACTTTCCTCAAAAGCCACTCCAGGGAAGCTTGTTAGCCTCTTCGTCTAAAATTTTAACAACCTCCCCACGCAACGCACACCCAAAATATTATATTCCCCTTCCCTGCACTACTTTTTTCTCCCTAACACATATCAAAAGCTAATACAAAATATATTTACTGGCTCCTCAGCCCTTAGCACAGTGCCCGCCACAATAGGCACGCTCAGTAAATATTTCTTGATTTAATGAAACATATATTCTAGTGAATGTTACAGTTTTACCAGAAGTTATAAACCATAGAGTATATGCATTTAAAACATATAAATTAAAAGAAATGTACCTATTTACAAATGTTAACTTACTTTGGAAATGAGTTTCTGAAGTAATTTCACTACGGTATCTCAGAGGGATGATTTTTAACACAATTGCCATTGACTTTAATAAGCATCAGATTTTTGTCATCTTTTTGTCATTTTATAATGTTGTTAAAAAGAAGGTGCAACCATTTTTCTGTTTTGAAATAGTAAAATGTTTTGCATATTAAAGCAAATATTTAACTGTACAATCTTAGCATTTCAAAATGCTATTTGGCGGTATCTAATTATAACCAGTGATTCTCTGATATATAGACGAAAGATATCTTTTATGATGTAAGTAAAGTATATTCTTACAATTCTTTTGCTTTCTGAAAAAGAATGTTTATTCAAATACATTTTCTTTATGGGTACATGGTGCAAATTCGGCAACAAAGCAACTTCTTCCCAGGTAAGAATATTACTATCTATATCCTCAAGTCTTTGAACATCGAGAAAATTCAGAACACATTACTGAGAAATAGATGCAAGTTGAATTTATTTGAAAATGAAATCACTTAAAATACCTGCTGTGAGAGCATCATTAGAGCATAGTAAGCTGTGGTCTTAGGTTTAGTTTTGCTCACAGTGCCTGACTCATTATAAATTTACCCATATTTTCTTTAATTTAATAGCATTTACTCTTCCCCATCATCTCCTGCCTTTAAAATAAGTGAACCACAAACTTTTGATTATAATCTTGCAGCCATAGAAAACTTGGAAAATATAATCACCATTTAAAATTAACTCTTTGTCTTTAGGCTGAAAAAATGCTTTGAATTGCATATCTCCTCTTAACCACAGGTGATATTTCATAAGTTTAAAGTACAGTTTCAAAAAAAAAGGCTACTTTCAAATAATTTTCCATGCCTTCATTCAGCAGGTAACCCAAACCTTCGTAATCCCCAAATGCTGCACTTCAAAGTTATGCTCAGGAAAAAAATATTGAAAAGAACAGCCTCTCTTTCCAGTTGATTTAAAACATCACTAGCTTATTTTCAGTACACATATGGAGTTACTTTTAAAAAGAAATCTTGGAATATTGCCAGACTACATACAGGAAAGTCTTGTCTCCAGAGAGAGCTAAAATTCATTATCTGAGCTTTGGGACGCCCATGTTCCTTCAAAATTTGGACGTATCTTTGTTCCTCCATGATTGGTGATGGGAGTTTGACTTAAAATGAGAGACTACTCGATGTGTAACTGGAGTCTGAAGGAACCAAATGATTGCGTTATTTTGATTTGAAACTGATTAATAATCGCACAATCACACACTTACATAAAGCATTAGTTACATGATAGTTTTACAATCAATTACAGAGTATTTCTTAAAAAACAAATTATTTACAGAAATATAACATTTATGTGTGTATCAGTAATATAAATTAAAGTTAAATTTTGGACCATTTATCTTCTTTCTCTCTTCATTAGATGGTTGGCTTCTCTGATCGAAATCCAACTGATTATTTTTTTGTAAGAGAAGAAGGCAATATAATTATTTCATTATTGTTAGTAAGTGTTTCATGATAATAAATGTTTCAAAAAACTAGATATATTTTTGATGCATAAACATATCAAAGTGGGCAATAGTATTACAAATTAAGAGCAGGAAAAGTAAAATTAACATATTAACTTCAGTAATAATCTGTAACGGTCCATTGTAAAATATCACAAACTAAAAATTGTTTTCTAGATTCCTTATATATATTTCCAGTGTATAAATACATTTTAGTTTTTTTTCAATGAAATGATAAAATCAAAATCCTCACTATTGATGAGGAGACAAACAATAAAAACAAAATTAATATATTAATATAAAACAACTCCGTAATGTACACTATACTTACATGTGCCGTGCATCCATCAAATGAAACGATGCAAAGAACATTATTTTTTATATATTAACCTTACACGTAGAAAGAATAACTGCATTTTGTCGTATGCCAAATCAAAAAGCTAAGGGACTTGTTTAATCCCATTTTTTATTATATTATTCAGGAAAGAACTATGTCGATTTTGTCCTGGATGCTTTCTGTCTCTGCATAATTTGATAAACTCAGGTATTACAAACTTAATGATGAATTATTTTAAATAGAACCGAAGCGCAAGCTCTATTTAAAAAATAATGGTGGAGCCGGGCCGGATCACTTCCCTAGAGTGAATTCAGATGCTGTGAACTGGAGTCCGCCAGCGGCGAGTCCAGCGTGCTGGAGAATCGCTCCTGAGTCGCCAGAGCATCCTGAGTCCTAGGCCGTATTTTTATTTCCCGCCTTGCCCTTTGCGCTGCTTCCAAGTGCGGGGCTCAGGTAGATTCTAGAGGCAGTAGAGGAGCGGTAAAGAGGGGTAGGGATCATGCTCCCCCAGCAGACCGTGATCCCTCTAGGGCCACTGATTTCGATAGGGTACGGAGACCTTGGCATCTCAGCAGAATAGAACTAGCTACTCTTTGTCATCCTAGTCCTGGGAGGCAGCACAAGCGTTTATCCAGTTACCGCAGCAAATAATTCTCTACATCCAGAAAATTATAGCAGTCTTCCTCCCTTCTCTCTGAGGGGCCGTAAAATCTACATTAAACACAACTGTCCAAAGAATTATTTTCAGCTATGTTAACATTTCAACAAGGGAAATAAATGGAACTATGAGATTTCAATAATTTTGTCATATTGAATATAATGATAGTCTATAACTTTTAAACACCATTTATTAATTTTTCAATTGTGATTTAAAAAATACATATAATATGGATCTAGGGTTAAGCTATGTAATATATTACTAAAATATGTTTCTGATTCTAAAACTGTTAAAGCTTTTTAAGTAATATTTATTTTATGTTCCTTATACACAAATATCATTTTTTTCTTTGAAAATATTCTTCGTTTCCATTTAAATAGTGTATTGGTATATATTTAAAAGACTCATCTAATTATAACATTATAGTAATGTGTTTTGGTGTCTGAAATAGTTTTAATTGGCCTATGTAGATTGTGCCAAGACTTCCCAACATAAATAAATACTTAGTTTTATAAACCATATTAATTAAAGTGTCATGTGCATCAAAAGCAGTGGCAAAAAGCCATTGAAAGGAATACATTAGGTTAGGAAACGTTGGATATATGCATCATAGACAGCTAATATTTATCTTACCAAGTTTCAATCACTATTCTTATTACTAGCATCATCACATTTCATCATCACAATGACCCTGTGAGGTAAGCATTATTGGGCCTTATTTTGCAAATATTGAAACAGTTATAGAGAGTAAGTGAATTACTCAGGATTACACAGATAGGGCAAAGCCGGGATTTGGACCCAGATCTATCGGAACTGAGAATTCTGTTTTTGATTCTGTTTTATCGCTTTTTTTATTCTGGTGACACATTGTTCTGGACTGGAAAAACTCTACAGTATGATTTCTAGAGACAAAGGATATCCTTTAGGGTTGTAGTTGTTCGATAAATGCTTCTTTAATAGAAATCGATATATATCCTATTCTGAAACTATCGAGTCTCTTTTGTGTGCCAGCCCGGTACTAACTGCAAAGATCACTAATATGTGATCATGCTCCAAGCAGAGCAAACCATCGAAAGCAGAGGTCAGCAAACTTCCATGAAGGGCCAGATGGCAAAACTTTAAACTTTGGAGTCTTATAGTCTCTCGAAATGAATTGACTGTCATTGTTAACATGACATTCGCCCCCGAAAATTTATAAATGAATGAGCGTGGCTATGCTATAATAACTCTTTAAAGGACTCCGAAATTTGGATTCCATATCATTTCATGTGTCAATAAATATTATGCTTGTTCTCATTTTCTTCAACAATTTAAAGATGTAAAAATCCGTCTTAGCTCTCAGCTGGATGAAAACAGGGGTTGGGTGGAATTTGATTGGCAAAGTTGGCCAATTGCTGCTGTGCTGTAGGCACGGAAGCCACTAGCCACATGTGGCTGTGAGCAATTAAACTTAGCTAGTCCAGGTTGAGATGTGCTGTAAGTGTAAAATACACACCAGAGTTAGAGACCTAGTTTAAAAAGAATTTAGATGTCTCACTTATAATTTTTGTCTTGATTATAGTTTTAAAGAATAAGCTTTCGCTATGAGTTAAATATGTTATTCTAATTAGGTTCACTTGTTTTTTTTTTTCCTCCCTTCTCTTAAATCCTAGAAAATTTAAAATCACACATGTGGATCACATTATATTTTTATATATTTCTAAAATGCTGCTTTAGAAGTAACAATATTTAGAGGTAAACAGATACCTACCATATATTTGTAAATATTTAATGATTTGTTAGACGTTAAGTAGAACAAAGAAGTCATTAGAGAAAAATGTTAAAAGCTGATCAAGTTTCAAAAGTAGAATGAACATTTTCCAGACAAAAAAGGAACCCAGGCATTTGAGACACAAATATGTGTGTTATTAGTGTATGTCTGGGGAATGAAAAGTTGTTTATTACTGTGAAAATATAAAATGTCATTTAAAAAAATGGCAAAAGACGATGCTCTACCAGCTCATGATCAAGATCAAAATCAAGAGGGTTCCATCTGCCACGCCGAGGCTCTTAAATTTGATCTGAAAGATGAATCACTGACAAGTGTCAGAGCACATAGGCACTGCAAAATGCCCAGGAAACACAATAGTTCAGCTGGTTAGAGGACAAAAATGCTCAGAGATAAGTCTCATGTTTCTAGCTTGTGTCATTGGGTGAACTATAATGTCATCTGATGACAAATAAACATAACACTAGAAAATCATGTTTTCTGTGGAGTTTGTAGGTTTATTTACTTCCTTGTTTTGTGACGGGTAGTTTTTGGGTGAGCTGGGACAGTGGGAAAAGTACGAGTTTAGACACATGGAAACTTAGCAGTCAAATAGTAGTAGTTTTTCTGCCATGTTGACATTTCAGCTTAGAACCCAAACGGGACTAAGAAGGGTCATAGACGCAGAGATATTGAAATCTGCGAAATAACTTACAAGTTGGAAGTCAACCACTTCGCAGATGCTTGAGTGTGTTGACTAACATGCATCCTAAATAAGCATCCTTATGAAGATTGAACACCCAGTGACAAGCGATTCGTCACCTCTTTGATATAAAGGTATTTATGACTACTAGAAAGTCATCCCTTATACTTAAAATCATGAACCAATGCGTATCCTTCAGCAAGCCATGGCACTCCCACATTTAATTCCAGCAGTCCTGACTGGCTATTACACTTTCCAACGATTGCACTGTTGTGTGGAGGAGGTAAATCCTTGGTGATTAGATGCCCCCAAGGACAGAATGCTTTATTGGAGGAGTACTCGAAAAATATAAAGTTATGCATGTGCCTGGCCTATCCTGCAAGCTCTTCAAGCCTCACATGCCAACACGAGATTTGTCTTCTCCGGCTGTCTTTGCTGCAACCACTTTCTTATTCCTTAATTGTTTGCATGGTCTTCACTGTCTTCCTAACACAGATCTGATTTTCCAGTTCTCTTTAGTGTAAACATTCTGGTTGTTCTGCACGTGATTTTCAGGCGAGATTTTTCAATCTGCACTCTGCGTGTCCACCGGTTTCTGGGGAGGGCGGTCGTTTCAAGGTTAGGGAGCTGGAGGGGGAGGGGAAGAGATGTCCCTTGCAAGTGTATGGATTCTACTTCCGTGAGCAATTCTTCTTATTTATTTTCTTTTTTTTTTTTTGGATATATAAATAAGATTTCCTTTGATGAAATAGTTTCGTTATTTAGAAACCTGGTCAAATATTTCAGTCTGACTTCAAAATCGTAATCAGCCGAATCCTCCTCCTCTTTCATACCTCTGGCAATGAACTTGTAACAGATGATTCAACAGAAAGATTCTGTAGAGAAAACGAAACTGTGAAAGAAAACGAAACTGTCAAAATGCGGAATTGGCTATGGGGACAGTTAGGAGTTTTGTGACTCCAGGGCCGTGGCCAGGCTGGGGACACGAGGAAGGGTTATAGCTGAGAGAGGGCCACAAAGCCACATCTTTGGAGAGGAATGAGCCATGTGGAGAGAGCAAAGGGCCCTGCCTCCTTATCCTGGGCCCTGTGAGGGGACATCTGCAGTTCCGTGGAAGGTATCTGACCCGTGGGGCCAGAGAGAGCGGACTGGTGCCTGCCTCACCCCTGCGAAAGCAGTGGAGTAAAAACAGAGGCATTTACGGGTCTGCACCCCATCATTATGACCCAGCTGGGAAGAGAGCCTGGGCCGCAAAGGGACAGCAGAGAGGGCCAGGAGGGAGGCTGGGTTAGAGGCAAGGGCGTTACAAAGCCTGTTCCCCCCGTAAGGAACTTGGAGTTTCTCCCAAACGCCCTCTTGAGGGAGAAGGTCACCTTAACCGACTCAGGCTCAGAGAATGTGAAGCCACCCCAAATAAAAGAACTTCTGTCCCCGCCACTCCTGCCCCCTCCCATTTCAAACCCGCAGTGGGAAACAGAGGAGGTGAGTGGGAAGAGAGGACGCTGAACATCGCCTCCTTCCAGAAGGATGCCTCCTTCCAGAACTCAGCGTGGCTTAGAAGGGAGGACAGGCTTCTGGTCAGACGAAGAATAAAATGTGGATTCATATATTGGGCCAGAAACACTGATTACTGAATTGAGGCTTTAATTTGGAACTTTAAATCAACTGAAACTTTTACTAAAGAGCTAGCAGTGATGTCAGAGGAACTTTTTATTTTGATCGCAGCCCATAAGCTGTGTATTTGACACACTATTTATCTAAGGTTGTATCAGTCACACACACACACACACAGACACACACACACCATGCCCACCCAACCATCAGTCACCTTTAGGAGAATATATTATGCATTTCTATTTTTTAAACCACTGTCCTTGAACACGCTGTTTACTGACTTCAGAGAAGGTGTCAAAGTGCTCCAAAGACCAGCTGTAACCTCGCTTCATATGTGAAGGACACCTGCTTCCCAGACAGGCTTGGTCTCTGTGTCATCATCACTCAGCGAAAGCTGGGGACATGGCTATATCCAAGCCAGTAGTACAGTTAGGATTCTGAAAGGACCAGCACGTGTCCCCTGCCCTCCAGAGGCTCCCAGTCAAACGGGAATGGTTTGTGAAATGTAAAGAGGCTAAAGATGAGACAGGATTCACTGTTTAATTACTTCATTTCCCTATTTCCCAAAAGTGGATAGAAAAAACTGCCTACAAAAATAAATCGTGTACGATACTTAACTTCAGTCAATTGCACTTGTCCTGACTTGAACAGTGTTTTCCGCCTCTCTCACCTGAATAGCTCAAAATTAAGCATTGAGCTCAATTCCCCACAAAAGATGAGGGAGGATAGAAACAAATTAAGGCTTTCCAAATACAGCTAGAAAAATCCCTAGTAATATTCCAAACTCAGATAGTCTTTAGCTCCAAACAACATAGGATTGCAATAGCAATCATAATAACGATAATAACAATGTGAACTTTTATAGAAACATGACTTCAAAGACGTAAACCACTTTGGTATGTAGTGATAAGCAAAATTTAAATCTAAAAGCATGTGACATGATCTTTAATTTTGTTTGCATATACTTTTTAAGTCTCTGTGTTCTTTTTTTAATTTTGCATACCTGCTCCTAAACCCATGTTAATAAAAACAAAAATTTGTTCACACAGAAACAACAACAGAAATATCACCAAGTTAGAAGAGAGCGCAGTTTGTCTTAGGTTTTCCTACTTATAATATTCCAGTCTCTCTTGGTTTTACCGAGCTATCGGCTGTTTGTGTACTTTCTGGTTTGTATGTTTGTTTGTTTGTGTTGTTCAGCAGATTGTGCTGTTGTTCAGTAGATCGTGCCATGTCTAGGCTTGCTCCTGTTATAAAAGCACCTCAACTGAGATCATTTGAAAATTCTAAACAACAACATTGTCAGAGATGCCTAAATTTACAAACCACAAGTAATTAAATATTAGAAGGTTGACCTAGAAGTATTTTAGTGTTTTCTTTTTTAAACTCCCTAAGACTGACTCCGGGTCTTAAAGTTAGAGGTAGAATGTGGTAGAAGACATAATTTTCCTCAGAACATCTGTTTTCTAATTAGTAATATTAACATTAAATAAAAAGGATATTAACATTAAATAAAAATTTAATAACAGTATAATTAGAATTATAAGGGAGATAATTTTAGCAGTTTCTTTGATTGCAAAGAACTTCATAAATATTTTTATTTACAAATATTATTAGAACTGAAACTAGTTAAAATCTCTCTGTAAATGTCTTCAAAGACTTTTTAATAAGTTTCACTCTTTTTGGATGTGACTAATATAAAATTATAAGAACTAATATAAAATGTGCTCTTACACAAAAATGTGACCTTCCTCTTTAATTCACTTGAGCAGTTTTTGTTTAAAAGATTATTGTAAAGAAACTGTTGATCTTTTTCATATCACACATACACAAAACTCGACATTCTGGTTCATTGCTAAAAAGAAGTATGTCACATTGCCTGTCAGGGAATTCAAATTTTTTCTGAATACTAAATTAGCATAAAGGAGATCATAGGAAGCATTGCAATACTATTAATATACTGCTTATTCTCTTAATTCATTCATCAAATATTTATTGAGCAGCCGGTATCCATCATACATAATTCTACTTGCAAAAGATTTAAATACAATTTACCTGCCTTCATGGATCTTATATTCCAGTGAAGAATTAAGTAACCTACTTAAGAGGAAAACATTAAAAGGACTACACTAGACTCCTCACTGTACATTTTTTTATCACATTTTCTGTGTTTTCAGTGTTCTCAGAGTGTTCTTAGAACGTCAAAAGGAACTAATTACTTTTAAGCATCAATTTTCCTTTCATCTAGACTATGAAAGAAAGAACTTGGAAACAAATATCTCTGCCTATATACACATATCCTACTGAAACTAAAGAAAGTTTTAAGAATAATTTTAAGGTACCTGCGAAGTCAGCTTTTCATAAGCTCAATAATATTAGTTGAAATACTGCTGCTCTGGCGGGCATTTCTGTAATACAATTTCTTTGACTTCTCTTTGAGAAAAAGAAACCTTTTTTTTTCTTTCTAAGGCACTTCATGTAGCACGTTAATTCAGCATTAATTATAGAACACGTCAAACTGTATTTCAGTCAAAGCTCCCTGTACGTCTCCAGAGCTTTCTTAATGACAGTAATTATAGGTCATAAAAAGAGTCGTCTAAAATTAACATTTCTCTCATGTCTTGATAGGAAAATGTAAATGGCTGCACAGTACAGATGTTTTGATTAGTAAAATTTACACTTCCTTTTTTGTTTCAATGCTTGTCAAACTTCCCAGGTGCTGCATTTCTCACGTTTGTACGGAGATAAAGGTACATCAGAAACGGTTGCAAGAGTTCTTAAAACGCTTATTATTTTTTGCTGCAATTAAACAAAAATAAATCAACAATTTCTTCAATAAAGGCAAGAATTCTTTTAAAAGATGAGCAAAATAAACGCTTTGCTTTTGGAAAATTCCGCCCCTCCTCCCCGCCAAAAAAAGGTTTAAGGAATAACATTTGAGTCAAGCTTATAAAAATGATTTATTCAAATGTAGAAAAGCGTCACGCCAACTTATATATTGATCTAAGTCTCCTGGTAAACCATATTTTATCATACACCGTCAGAAAGAACACACAAAACCCGCTCCATTCTGAACTGTCAAAATCTACTTACTAGAAAATAAGAATGGAAACATTCCATTTTAAACAATGTTAATATCATCAAACACCCTGGGAAATATAACAAATTAAAAGAGAATCACTTCAAAGAACGAAAGGCCTACACCTTAAGTAATAATAAATCTAATACTTGACATTCATCTCCCTGGAAAATAAAATTAGATAAACTTTTGCAAGGGCATTCAGAACAGCCAATCCAGTTTATTAATAATTTCCTGTTTTCATATTGGAAGCTCATATTATCTGGTTGCAGCCACAGTAGACCTCCACAGATATTTAATAAAGCTGCCGTCCGTAATCCTCTCTGATTACTTATAACCTTCCCGCTCTAACACACACTGTGCTGTAGCTCCACAGAAGGACAGCACACTGTCACCTGCTATGGTGTTTGACAGCTTATTCTGCTACATCAAGCCGGCACAAAATTACTTTTTCCAAATCCATCCCTAGTTAATAACCAAAAGTAATAATGGTATTCAGCATGCGTAATACTCCGAGAAGGCAAAATGAGGCAATGGATGGGGGGAAAAAAAGATTAAAGAGTGATTATTATAGAAGAGAGATCAAAAACGGAAGCTCGTAACAGACAACAACGTTTCCAACATAATGGCAGGCGAGGAGCTCTCGGTATCACACTACAAAATCCACACTGCAGGGCCAGAGAACATGGAAGACGGTCCCTGTTGTATTTACGCTGGGTGTGTGATTATTCTAGTTCACGCAGGGCAGCATTTGAGAATTCTCTTTCTAAATTATTCTTAGATATTCTCTGGGGAACAAGAAATGGCTTACCTTTAGTGGGAAAATGTCTAGTTAATGGAAATGTATTGCTTTGATCTCACCTTATGGTTTGTAAAAATAATAAAGTATTTTGCTTATAGAGTAGATCAGACTAACCTTAATCCAAATTTACAAGCTCACCAGGTCCGATACAATCTATTCTTTTAAAAGGACAAAACACCAAATTAAAAGTCTGAACCCTCAATTGAAAAAAAAAAATAGATGCTTTTTGTTTTGTTTTGTTTTTTTATCATATAGGCAGGCTCCAGTATATACATTTGTTTTCATTAGAAACAGGTGACAGTGAGCTTGATATGGAGTCGAATATGACTGTGACAATTAATGGGGAAAAATGAACACTTTTTTTCCTTCCCTCCTTCCTTCCTTCCTTCCTTCATCTATCCATCCATCCATCCATTCATCCATCAATCTATCTATTCGTCGATCCATCCATCCATCCATCGTTTCATTCTTCTCTCTCTTCTTTCCTTCCATAATTCTCTCACTTTGTTTATTTCTTCTTTCTCTTTGCACAATTTCCCCCTCCCTTCTTTCTTCCTTCAATATTTTCCAAAAAGGCTTCATATTCTTTACATTTTCTAGCCAACTAACACTACCTATATAATATTCCTATATTCTGAATGGTTGTAGATGTAAGAAAGTCATAATCAAGTTAAATATTTGATCAAAAACTCAAAAAAATACCCATATGCATTTATATTTCCTACATCTACTCAGATTATAGGTGTTTCTCCCTGATATTACTTGTTTTTTATGTTAGACATAATTGGAATGTGAGGTGTGTAATCGATACCTTGAGTGTCTGTTAAGACCTCTAAATCTGCTTTCCTTCCCATGGTCAGTGTCTGCTCAATAACAGGAATTTATGCCCAGGTGTTCATGACAGAAAGGGGACCGTGTCTTCAACATCTCCCCTTCTTCTGCCCCATGTCTAACTATTCCCTCAGGGCTCCTTCTTAAATGTCTTTGAATTCAACCATTTACTCCTGTCCACAGCCTCTGCGACGCATCGGCCACAGCCACCATCACGACCCGCGTGGAACCCAGACCTCCAGGAGGAGCCTCTGAGCTCCCGCTTTCTCCAGAGTAACTCTGGCACTCCAGGGAAGTTTTCCGAAACGAAAATATCGTGTCCCTTCTCTTAAACTTGTCAGGACTTGTTTGTAGGATAGAGTAGAAATCCTTACTGTGACAAAGAGGAAACACATGCTTTGACAGCCACCTCCCCAGCCTTGCTCTGGGCCACTCCCCAGTGCTCACTCGACCTGGACCATGTTGGCCTTTCGTCCTGCTTCTGGGCCTTTCTCATCAGCTGCTCCCTCATTTGGGGAAATGACCTCACCCTATTCACCTGGTCGTCTCCCACTCATCCTCAGAGTTCGGTTTAAATTTGCCTTCTTTGGTGATGCTTTCTCTGACAGCCCAGTCTAGTTCAGCCCTCCCCTATATCCGGTTTCATTGACCCTGCATGTCTTCTACATCTCTGAGTATGCAGTTCACGATGTGCCGCGTCTGTCCTCAGGGCGAGGGCAAGAGGAAGTCTTGTTCTATGTGAAAGTGCCCACTCCAGCGCCGGGAGCCCAGGAGCTTCTCAGAAAATATATCTTTAATGAATTGGCTAAATATATGTACTTCCTCCCACCAAACAGATTATTCATTGCACAGCGCTAAAATAAGCTAATTATTTTATCAGGATGTTTGTGCCTGATATCTCACTTAGGTTGGATTGCCCAGAAATGGACCCAAGACAGGATTTGTATGGAAGCGATTAATTAAAAAGGGCTCCTAAGAGAGTCAGTAAGAAATTGGGAGGAAAAGAATAAAGAAAGGGGAAGAAAAAGAAGCAGGAAAGTTGCTCCCTCAAAGGCTGGCTTCCGCCCAGTCTCAGCTCTGTCCCCTCCTGAGGGATGTGAGCATGTGTGGGGTGACAGGAATGCTGGCACCTCTGGTTCTCCGTGAGTGCACAGAAAGTGGCTCCAGTGGAAGGAGAACAGTCATCTGAAGGAGAGTAGTGAGGGCTGTTGGTAGCAAAGACGCCCAGGGCAGAGAAAGGGGCGGAGAGATGGCAAACGTCATTTGAACCATAGCGTCACCAGTAACTACCACTGTATATAGATGTCTAGAATATTCCTGGACTCTTTTTTAAAAAAAGATATGAACTGAATGTCATCGTTTTGGTGAAAAGTTAATCACATAAGCTCTGATAGACTTTGTCTAAAACGTATCCTATCATCTTGTTCCTTAAAACATCTTTCCCCTCTTCGGGGAGAAATCATTTTGATTTCCTATAATTCCTTTTAAACATCGAAGCAATAGTTTAATACAATATCCCTCAAGACTGTTATTAACAACCTGAGTTCCATTTATGAGCTCAGAAATGATCCCAGGCCCTGATGGTCTTGAAAGCAGATTTAAAGCAACACTCATAAGGGGCTCAAATATATGATGATGGAAGGAGATGTGACTTTAGGTGGTGAGCACACAGTGCAATGTATACACGATGTATTATAGAATTGTACACTTGAAACCTATATAATTTTATTAACCAGTGTCATCCCCAATAAATTTAATATATTTTTTAAAAGAGTAATACTCAATTTATTTGGTTTCAATAACATTTAGGGTTTCGAACAAGGCCGATGTACCATGGCCCCTACGTCGCACGTTCTCTTAATTTGAGAACTCCTCAAAGGTCCCTTAACTTGACCCACGACTCTAGGGATGCAATGGGTTTCAGCTGGTTTAACAGAGTACTTCTAATGGATATAATAATATCTATTGGGCCTCATAGCTAATGGGCCATGACATTCTATACCAAATAGCATGAGAGAAACTTTCTGAGCACAGAAATGAAACTCAAAAATAAACTAAGTTATTCAAAGGAGAATTTAAAGACTCCAAACTTAATTTCAAATTAATATAAGCTGAGATATACTATAACATCCGAAACCAGGGAACTCCAAGCGTGTTGCATATGTTCCAAGCTTAATTACCTCTCTACTTTATAATGTTAATGCTGTTATATAGAAGGAGGTTGATTCAGGATTTTAAAATCTCATTTGGCAAATAACAAGTGCAGTATCATTTTGAGATTTTAGAATATTACTAAGAACCTCTACTACTCTTTTTTGCCCATTAGATATAGAAAACCAGGCCTGTGTATTAAGAAGATAAACTGCCTAGTGGGTGTCTTCCTATAGATATCTTTGTCCACAGTAAGCGGTCACACCTGAAAACTGGAAATGTCATATGCCAGCGTTGGGCTGAATGAAGTACTAGCCCTTGACCTCTCTCTGGTAGGAAAGGAAGGAAGGACATGCTGGGTCAGATGCGTAAATGGCTTTCATTTTTCCGTCTTCCATTTTTATTTATCTATTTGTTGGTTGGGAACAAAGCCACTCACTCTAAGTTTTACAAAATTTAAGTTGCATACGGAAATTTAGTTCGAGGAACACAAACCGGCATTTCTTGTCCTCTGGCTCTATACTGTGTGTGATGTTAGAGGCTGAAGGTACAAAACTGTGTAAGGCAGAGCTTCTCTTCAAGGTCACTGCCTCTCGAAGCAGATCATTTTAACATAATGTGCTGACAGTTGTAAGGTCCTTGCTCACGCGCATTGAAGGGGAACTTATTTCAGGGGTTTATGAAAGATTTGAAAAGTTTCTAGAGCTGCCCCCCACTGTCCCACCCACAAAGGAGGACAGAGTGTACATCACAACAAATGAACGAACGAGACAAGTGCTGTGACTTGCCACCTCTCCGTCCACGACAGACTCATGATAGGTGTCCCCATCCGTCCTTCTCCCCGTCCTGTTGTCCTTTCAACACGATGAGACACAAACGCTACACCCAGAACTCGCAGCCCCTCTTTGTCACGAACGTCGTGTTTGCTTTTCAGCCCTGGCTTGCTGTGTCGTGTGCGGTGTTTCACAGCGTCGACGGCTTTGGATTCTCCAGCCTTTTGCCGTTTACCGCTCTCTCGGGCTCTTTCTTACTTCTGGTACCACTTTCTCGCATTTGTTTGCTTGCTCGTTTGCTTATTAATCTGTTGTTCTTGTTCGTTTTCCAGTCCTTAAAGTGAACTTTACAAGCGACTTCCCCTGGCCCTCTCATCGTCTTATTATGCTTACGTTGTTGAGTTAATGTAATCAGTTTCCATGGTTTCAGTCATTTAATTGATGAGCTGAATAAATATGACTCTGTCTAGCTGTTTCTCCTGAGATTGAAGTTGAGGTCTTAACAGTTTACATATAAATAACAGAGAGAGAGAGAGAGAGAGAGAGAGAGAGAGAGAGAGAGAGAGAGAGAGACTTACCTAAGTTTTCCACATGAGCAGCTAGATAGAAGTTTAATGGAATTCCTTCTAGTGAGAGAATATTTGTTGAGAAGTCGGCGTGCAGACGGAAATTATATACGGAATTTAATTGACTAAGTATGACGGCCTAGTAGGTCATCTTGATGTTGATGACTAGACCCCATAGTAACCATATGAGAGGGAGATGATAGATTTAAGAGGAATTAGTAAATAGTTGGTACACAAAGCATGGAGAATAGATAGCATAACTGAGAGGGAAGAAGAGACAGTATGTGGAGAAACAGACTTGAGACATGATGGTGAGTCGGCTTGAGACGGGTCCGTGACATCCAAGTGGAGCTGCAGGAGACCAGCTGTGTTTTCATTGGCTCCTTGGATCCCAAAAGTTTCCCAGGGTCAGTGTGAGGACACAAGAAAGGCAACAGTGACAAAGATTTGAGAGCTTTGGGGTTCTGGACGCCACTGGTTCAATCAAAGAAACTCCATCATTGCAGATCATTTTATTTTTTAATTTATGGCTGACATAAAAGTTGAAAACCACCAAAGGGAACACATATTTATTTGTCTGAGAAAAACAGGGTTAATAAATAGTAAAGCCACTTGACCAAAATCACCCAGCTTGTAAGTGGCCCGGAGTGTTTGTGCGTTATACTGTCATACTGTTTTCTCCGTTCCATTTTCCTTCACAGAATTTTTCAGTTCTGTGCTTTTGGGATCCTCACCCATACTTCTTTAATACTATCTTCCACTAAATTATAGATTATGGAAATAATTTCCTCTAGATTTACCAAAGACCATCTCCTCCAACCCTATCCTCAACTCATTTTCCAAACTAAGTAATCTTTCCGAAAAGCAACTACGATTCTGTAAGTCCATGGCTTAAAACACCTCAGCGACTCTCCATTGTCCCCAAGAAAACGTCAGAAAAACAACTTACAACAATGGTCTCTTATTTACATTCCATTTTTATCTCGTACAAGCCACTCTCTTTGCTAGATATCGTGTCCCTATTGTGTTTCGAGTATTTTTCGATAATAAATAAATTTCCATTCAATTTAACATGCGGGAAGACAGATATTTTAAAAAGTAATATCCAAATTATTGTGTGATTACGTATTATGAAAACTGTTTTAAAGGAAAATAACAAGATGCTACGAAAGAGAGTAACTAATTTAAACTGGATTTTCAGAAAATGCTTCTTGTCGGAAGGAATCATTGAATTTGAGACACACGGGGTAAATCTGAGTAGCCAAGAAGATTCCAGAGAAGACATTTCCATCAGAAAACAAACAAACAAAAACAGTATTTGAGAAGGTCCTGTGACAGAAAAGAGATGGGTGTCTTTAGGAAACACAGAAGGCCAATGTGGCTGGAGCCCAGTGAGCAAAGGGAGCGGAGGGGAGGAGTCTATTAAACAGAGACGGCTATTAACGGTTACTAAATAAGGTACCATGTCCCTCCCTCCCTCCTTCTCTTTCCTCTGGCCTTTTGCACTTGCCGTTTCTGTTCGTTTAAACTGTGCATACTACATTCTACTTCCACACAGGTCATTTTTATCCCTTTGCCATATTTACGTCTCTTAATTTTCTGAGACACAAAGTAGATCTTACCTCACTTGGAAAGTGGACCAGTCACAACAGACAGATTGCAGTAACAAGCAACTTCAAAATGTCTGTGCTTAACGTGAGGAAGTCTATTTATCTCTTATAAAACCTCCATCTGTATGTCTCTGAAAGGGCAGTGCTGAGCACCGTTCCTCATAGTGGTGACTCACGGACCTGACTCACACCAGATTGTGTCTCCAGCACTCCCTCGGGTCTTAGAGTCATTTATTTTCTGTCAGTTCATGGGAAAAGAGAGAGTAGAATAGCACGGGGAGGTTTTTATAGGGCAGATTTCGAAGCGACATGAGTAATTTCAGCTCATCGTCAATAGGCCAGAATTTTGTCTGCGGCCATCCCTAACTACAAAGGACAGAAACAGTAGTTGTAATGAATGACTCGTCCCTCTTTGTCGCCGTTCTTTCTTTAGCTACCAAATGCCCATCTAACCTTTCTCCCAGATGGAGAATGCAGTCAGCCCTCTCTAAGACACACAACCTCAATCCCCATCCAGCCACCGTATCAAGCTCAAAATCCAGGATCTCTGAGAGGAAGCCTTGCCCTAGCCACCAAGTGTAAATGTGTCCCCTCATGTCTTTTCACACATGAACTTAAAAGTCTTTTTGTTGTCAATACAACTTTATGCAGGCACAAGATATCTGCCTGCTTAGAGATAGAAAGTATTAAAAAACAAAAACAAAAAAACGAGAGTCACTGGAAAAGTGAAATCCTGCCAGATAGAGATAGGAAGGAAGGAAGGAAGGAAGGAAGAAAGAAATTGAGAACAATTTTTGCTACTAGCAATTTAAATCTAAAAACAATGATGATAATTATTTATATTAGATGGTAGGCTAATAACTACTATTTTTCCTTTAAATTCTCAC
The DNA here is from genome assembly GCF_000325575.1 of Pteropus alecto. Lineage (NCBI taxonomy): Eukaryota > Metazoa > Chordata > Mammalia > Chiroptera > Pteropodidae > Pteropus > Pteropus alecto. The sequence continues at coordinate 17,467,888 of NW_006443225.1, read as the reverse complement.
AGCAACCATGGGAGTTGGTATTATCATTACTTTCATTTTACTGATAAAAAAACTTAAATTCAGAAATATTAAGCAACTTGTCTCAGTTCACATAGATGATAATTGGCTAGACTTGATCTGAATTGTCTGAACCAAGAGTTAAGTCTTATCTCTTATTATATAGTACCTTTCATATTATAATTTAAGTAGCTAAAGAGCCATTTGATTTATCGTTTAATTATTATTACAAATTGCATATCAGTAGAAGATTCATTTAATATTCAGAACAACCCTGAGGACAGTAGCCACTATAATATATATTTCAGGGCTTTGAAAGTATCTACAAATAAAATACTACTTAAAACAAAAAATCATTTAACTCCGAATCTATCAATTCGTGAAATCGTAATACAGTTGAATGATACTTTCAAATTTTCAAAATGTGGATAACGTAAATGCCTTAGGCATCAGTTTCCAGTATTATAGCATCATTATGAAAATATAACTAGTCAATACCTAATTTTAAGCTTTATTTTCTTGAGATATTGCTCATAATGAATCGGCTCATCATGGTTCACCTCAAAGTTAACTAAAGACATTGCTCTTTCATAATTTTTTCATAGAAATATGAGTAGCATTTCTGAATCAAGATAATGTAATGATATATACTGCTTTCAATGTAAAGAATTATAGAAGTTTTCTAATTTTAAGTGATAATGAAGGCAATATATTGGAACAATTAGATATACTATGTTTTGTGGAATACCATCTTAAAGGTAAAAATGTGTTGGTTGAAATGACTTTCTGCCATGTATCTTACAAAAAGAACATTTACATAGGCAAAATATTTTTGATGGTAGTTGCATTTTTAAAATTGAAATTAAAAAATATCCTTTAAATTTACCATTCTCAGAAAGCATTATACTCACTGTTTTGTAACACTTTTATTCAATAGAATGCATTATTTTTTCAATAAGCAGAATTTTCTACCAAATTTCCAGTGATATCTGAAAAACATAATTACAGTTCTGCTTGTCACACATATTAATTTTCATTTTTTTCAGAATAATGCACACAGTTCCAATAATGCTTCTTGCTAATATATGCTTTCTCCGTAATGCATTAATGCAATTGGCTAGCAGCTTTTTCTTGGACTTTGAATTTGTGATTTTAAAAAGGCAAATATGGCAATTAAGTACCCAAAGAAATCCCTCATCAAATTAGAATCAGCTGGCAAATTTGAACCTGAGCTAATTAACTGTGCTCTTAAGAATTTTTCTGAGAAATGAACTCAATTTAAACAAAATTAATTAAATTAAAATATATTCTAAAATCTGATAGATGAAAACCCATTAATTTCAGTTTAGCTGGTTCAATCCAGCTACATCTCGTATCCTGACCTGAGATACCTCTCACCCCAAGCAGTTATGCAGTTAATATTACAGGATACAAGGATTATGCCCTACAAAGTATCAGATATCATTAACTTGGTCTAATAAAATTATGTGTAGCATTGTTATAACTCAAGCATAAATAATAGTGAAAAAAACAAAGTAGCCCTTTATTTTCTAAATTAGTATCATTAAATTGACAAAGAAAACTGTTCCTACTTTCTCAAAATGAGAATTATTTCCCCTCACAAGTCTTCACTAAACTGGTCCTTTTAGCCATTTTCCTGTGGTGTATACGATGAAGGACATTTGGGGACTGTGCTCTTTCATTTGCATGAGATGCTTTCTCTCAGGACATACACTTTTTTGTTGGTACTTTTCTTCCTGTATACGATTTAGCCCTGCCACTGTCTAAAAGAAGAGAAAACAAACAAATAAACAAAAAAGCAACCGAAAAAACTAACAACCTATTTTATTCGATTTTTTAATGTGTTATTATATGAAAGATTTTAGAAGTTTAGAAGGAAAAAAAACTATAAAATGTCAAAGACCAAATCTTTTAAAAGGGAGTTAAGAGACTGAGAGCCTAATTCGGAAGAAGTTTAAACAGTCATGCTCAGGTAACTTTCTCATAAACGAAGAGTTTCAGGTGAGATATAGTGGGAAAATGGTTATTTTATTTATACTTCCCAATAACCCCTATGGATGGGGTAAATATAAGCTGCCATTTTTCCAGGACAGTACTGTTTATGCCTGTTATTGTGGGAAACTTAATAATTCTTAGTAGTGCCTTGGTTTAGACTTAATTGCAGGATTCCTTCTGTGTGTCATGGGTACCAATACATAGAGAAGTCTGTTCAATTACATGAAAGTCATATACCGTGTTTCAAGGAAACTGAAGAAATTCTAATATGCCAGAAAGTATAGAAATAAACTGAAACTAGACTAGATGAGACTTCACGAGACTATCTCTTGAAGAACAGAGGGAATTTTAATTATTTACAGTTTTTCAAAAGGTCTCTCACTGCACTAGGTGTAGGTTTGGGCTTCACGTGCACGAGCGGACCCAGAGGGCCTCGTACTGTGGTCTGCAGAGTAAAACAAGAGAACCTCGTTCTACCTGTGTTCGGTTATCTCTCACTTCTTCCATTACTCTGTTTATGTAGGTTTCAGAATGTATGTAATAGTTTGATAGTATTCTATAGGTTTTAAATAAATGACTAAATGTGTTGAAGGCATGATCACAAAATGTATACTGATGGGCCCGGCAAACACGTTAGTTTTCACAATGCTCATCTAATACAAGCTGAACTTCCATTATACACGAGCGATGGAGAGAGTATAATCACCCTCCCCTTTCTATAATTTAAAGACCCCAGAGTAGTACCTAGAAAATGTCTATGTTCTATTACCATCATTAATAATATTACGTAAAAATGACAATAGTGCCATACATACATTTTTTTTTTATTGTTTGTGTTTGGTGTTATACCTAACAGTCTTAGTTAAAAGTCACCTACGTGTCCTGTGCAACAAAAAATCAAATTTTGTTCTCATTATCTAGTGAAAAGTTAAAATGAGAAAAATTAAAACAGAAGTCATCGCTCAGACATTAAATTATTTAAAAACCATAAGGAGAATAACAAAAATTATGCAAAAAAAATTATGTAATGTCACTTCAGCCCATGCAAAGATTCTGTTTAGGTTACAGTGTTAAGGCTTAGTAAACTAGATTTTTTTTTAATTGATGATGCGGAAAAAATTACAAATTTAATTTTAAAGCGTTCCAAATTCCTGGCCAACTTGAATTTAAAGTCAGATTATATAAGACATGTTGTGCATTTACTAACATACCTTTCAGAATGATTATTCTTCACTTTTTGGAATAGATGTTGAAGCGATAGTGTTCATGTATGTTGAATTTCTGGCTCTCTTTATAGAGAAAAAAGAAATTTTCAATGTTTGGTACATGACAATTATTTGGCATGTAAAGTTTCTATTTTTACTTATAAAGGAATATAAAATGTAACTCAAATGCTTTAACTACAGATATGGCTTTTACTTTCAATTTATCAGACTAAATTTCTTTTATCATCAACGGAAAACTAGCACAGAGAAGAGAAACAATAAGTGCATAAAAACGCATTCTCTATTGCCAATTTCATGCCAAATACTGAAAACAAAGCAAATAAAATCACATGAAACCAAACTTGAGAACACATAATTCAGTGCCTACTACTACAGGATGGGTTTATATAGTTTCAGAATTAAACCTAAGTGAATTTTCATAGTCTATGCATAAATTCTTTCTGTAAAAGTGACAAAACTCCGAGATAGGGACTCTCTATGGACACTGAGGTAAAACAACTCCAGTTCCTCATACCATCGTATGTTATTGGTCCAGTGATCATAAGAGTCCAAATCTCCACTTTAAAGGCTAAAGAAAAATACATTTGATTTTTTCTTTAATAGAAAATTGAATAAAAGTACTATGAACAATTTATACTGATTTTAAAGCTGTTTTATATTTCTTTCAATGGTCTAAGCAGGCCTAAAAGATCAACATTTGGCTCAAGAAAATATAAATCCGTACAAAATTGTTTCAATTATTGCAATAAAATACATCATTTTTAACTCAAAATGTTATTATTACACTTAGTTAAGGTGGAAAACTATTAACACAATTAGTATTTATGGTGCCACTATAAATAAGGCATTTTGAAAACAAAGATATTTACAATCAGAAAAAGAAAAGAATGATTTTTATCTTCCTGAAGTTACTTGTGTTTTGCTATGGCCAAAGCTTGTCAATAGAAAATGGTTTAATCATGTTATAAGAGTACTAGATGAGTCTGAAGTCTATGATATCTACAGAGAGAAATAACCAGAGACAAATGGATTCCGAGACACACAGTTAATTTTTTTTCAGGATAAAAACAAGAAACAAAAAGTGCTATAATTATACATATACTTATAACAATAAGCTACAAAAATATTAAAATGTTGAAAAGTAGTCGCCTTTGAATTATGAAAATACTGTATGTATTTACATATTTACTTGGATCTCTTTTTTAGTTGGTCCTTACATATAATGCTGTAGATTCACATATATAAGTAGACTATCCTTCTTTTCTGTTATGCACAGTACAATTTTGATTCATTATTATTCTAGTCAAGTCGAACCAAGAGATATGGGCTCAGATACTGGGCTGCCACTGTTTGAGTGAGTGATCTTACAAGGCAGGTCTCTTGCCTCTTCTGCGTTTTAGTCTGTAGCCTGCACTGAGTGCTGTGAATTC
>NW_006443225.1:17437992-17463201 GCF_000325575.1 Pteropus alecto | reverse complement strand
GTGGAAGTGACAGAATCTGGGGCTAGATTTCTTCCTCTGAGGAAAGAATCAACATAATTTTTTGAGAGAGTCATGGCAGGCAAAGCATTATGTTGGCAGTATAGGAGCTCATGGTCAAGGTAAGCAGTGGGCGGTGAGTGCTTGAGTCTGGGGCTGTCACAGTAGACAGAGACCTGGGCCACAAAGAGGAAGCCGCCAGTACGGGGACAGAGCAAAAGGGAGGCAGGTGTACACTCTGAATGGAGCAGACATTCAGACAGCATGAGGGATGGGTGAGTGACAGCAAGATCTAAGCCACAGCCCATTTATTGCTCCTGGGAAGAGCATGAGATGTGTAATATTATAGCAAGGATATTACAATAAGCGACCTCTAACTCTAAAACACATCCTTCGCATAATTGCTAATGAAAATAAAATAGAAACATAATCATCTACATTCCTAATGTAACTCTAGGATGCAAAAACATTAAATATGTAATTTATGATATGATTTCAAATGAACAAAGTAAAACCCAGATATATTCTTTTGGGGTTTTTTTTAAAACACAGTCTTTGTGTGCGAGATTTGAGCTCGCCCTGCCTTAGACCTATACCATAATGTTGCTGCGCAGAGTTAATAAGAAACCACAATTGAATCATTTAGCACAATGATAAGTACATATGAAGTGTTTTAAAAAGATTTTTATTATTTTTCCCCAAAATAATCATACAAACTCAAAATACTACTTTATTTAGAAAATAAAGTTCAAGACACTGGGCCAGATGCAGTGAGAATCAAATGAATAAGTCTGTGTCATCCAGGGCTTGACAGTTTTTCAGTAGAGATTTTTCAACTGAAGTCTTTCTGTGGAATAAATGTCTTACTAGTCTTTATGGAATAGAGAGCTGGGAGAGAACTCCAGCCACAAGTCAAAAGGGAAACATTTATAAACTTCTCCAAACCACCGATTCTATTGAGAAATGTTCATTGTCAAGTAACTCAACTGCAGCTAGTAATAAGTTTCTTCTATAAACTGTTATTTTATATCCTGATCAAAATAAAATAATTGGTGAATCTCACTACCAACGATGGCAACCCAGCTGAGCTTGTTTTGTGCCAGTTGTCCAGTGAGAACAATTTAAAAACTGAGATAAATACTAAAAAAAAAAAAAAAAAATGTTGAAGTTATTGAAGATCTAAGAGGCAGCGAGGATTTGAGGAACTAAGATTCTAGAGAGAAGAAAACCCCAGAGAGAAGTCTGACATTTGATACCAAAGAATACGAGAAAGCAGAACAATGAAACTTGTGATGAGAAAAATCAAAATGTTGAAACTGAATCAAAACTGACACAGATTTTAGCCTTTACAGACAAGGACATTAAAAGTTATTACTGTATCTCATATGATCAAAAGGTTAACTCGAGACGTGTACAATATGAAAACATTAAATCCAAACTAGAAATAAAAACTAGAGTGTCTGAAATAAATATAAATATATGTATACATATTACATGTAGTATATATTTTTATATATAGTATATATTTATCCTATATGGTATAAATATGTCTTTCTATATACTATATATTTATATATATCTACTTGTATTAAATAACTATTTTAAATACACTAAACACCTGTATTAAATCATTTACATCAATTTCTACCTTAAGAAACTAGAAAAAAAAGAACAAATGTAGCTGTAAGTATTAGAAGTGAGGCAGTAAGGAAAATCAGAAAATATATCAATGAAATAGTAAGCCAAACAAGGGAGAAAAATCAGTACAACCAAAATGTAGATTTTGAGATCAATGGAATTGGTAAACCTCTAGGTATACCAATAAGAAGAAAAGAAAAAAAGATATAAATGATCAATATCATGAATGAAAAAATTACATCTATAAAAATTCTTCAGATAGTAACAGGAAAATAAAGAAATACGGAAAACTGTATTGTGCTGAGAGATTTCAAAACTTAGACAAAAGAAAATATTTGTTGAAAGTCAAGAACTACCAAAGTTTATTCAAGAAGGAATAGATAACCTGTATAGCCTTGTATCTGTTAAATTAAATTAATTTGCTAAAACCATTGTCAAACAAATAAACCAACAAAGGCAACTTCGGGTTCAGATGATTTCCCTAATAAAACATACGTAGCAATCAATCTTGAAGAATCTACAAAAATTCTTCAAGAGAAATTGAAGAGAACACCTTCTAGTTCATTTCATGAGAACAGCTTTATCCTTATATCAAAACCAGAGACATCACGAGTAAAGAAAAATATTGACAGCTATCCTCCATGAATAATCGTGCAAAAATTCTTAGTGAAATCCTAGCAAATTAAATGTATAAAATGGCTATCTTTGTATTAATGACACTCATTTTGTTTTTGTCTCCACTTTTCATCAGGCAACGATTCTCCGTGGCTCTCTTTTGTTTCTTCATGCCTTGTGAGTGAGGCACTGAATGTTCCTTCAGCAATATCTTTTCAAGGATACAGCAAACATTCCACTAAGAGAGATATAGTGTCTCTCTTTGGAGCAAAAGCCAAGTTTTCTTACCTTGAAAAGACTCTCAAGCGTCTATCTTTAGAGCCAAGAGACAGATTTGCTTACTCTTTAGTGTAATAAATGTACTGTCTCTATGTTAAAGATCCAGTCCCCTAAGTTAAGGGTCCCTGTCCTATAACACAAGCCTCTACACATTCGAATGTCACCTGGTCCTCTTTGATTGCATTGTGGTAATCAAGACTTGGGGAACTGGTACAAAAATATTCATACTCTGGTCTTTATCTGCGATAACGTATTCTTCATTTCTGACCCAGGAGTCTCATGTCTGCTCCCTGCACCCATGGAACTTTGGCCGGTTCTTAGATCCTTAATGTTTAACAGAAAAGTTCTGTGAGGCTTACCCTTAAGATGTTTGATTTTTATTTTTCTGTCCGAAAGTGTCCAGGAGATCCCACCTTACATGTTTTCAACATTTTAAGAAAAGATCTTATAGTCATATATATTTTAAAATCTGCTATAAATATAAAAATAAATAAGTGAGAATATGTGTACCCTAAAACATAATTGTGAACCCTAGAGATACAAGTTTGAAGCTTGCAGAAGAATATTTGTGCTGATACTCTTGCGATACCACTTATTTTATAAGTTACGACCATGCAATACAGAATTACATACTCACGTAGTAAAATTATAAAGCAATAAATAGTGACAGGATCAGACCTATGTTTTAAAAAGCTATATTGTAGAAATTTAGAGGATGGATCACATGAGAGACGTTACTAAAAGAGACGACATATTGAGTAAGAGACTATCCTACTGGAAACATTTAATGAGGAGTTTAATAAAAACATATTCAATGAGAATAAAAAGAGAAGCAAGACCCATAAAATATTTGAGCAGGAGATCAATAGGATCTGTTAATCCATTTGAAATGGGAGGTGAAGAGAGAGGTAATGTATATGTATGAAATATATACGTTTTATAAGCCCAGCACTATGCCAGGTGTTTTACATATGCTACGCAATTTAATCCTGATAATAGGCTTGTGTGATACACATATTTATTTCTGTTTAACAAATGAAAAAAAAAAAAAAAAGAGACCCTTGCAGGTTATTTAATTTGCCTAAGGTCAAATGGCAAGGAAATGGAAGATGCCCTCTTTGGAGCCAGGTGTGGTTCATTCAAAGGTCATGCGCTTTTCATTTCAGAACGAGTCCTAATACATCATGTAGCATTTGAATGTTGTTGCCTTGGTGAATGGTGATGCCGTTAACTGCAATAGGGAATTCAGAAAAGTGGCGTGATCCATAACGCATAAGAGGTGGAGTCGGTTGCTAGATGTGTTTTAGTTTTGTGAACTTGAGTCCCTGTAAGAAGTGAAAAATAAAAGCCTAGAGCTGTGCTGTTCAATGTAATAGTCCCTGGTCCTATGTGGTTATTTAAATTTATATTAGTTAAAATTAAATAATAGCTATGTTTCAAACATTTCACTGGTCACATGTGCATAAGAGCTGCCATGTTGGACAGAAGAATTGTGTAACATTCTCATCATAGAAAAGCACATTGGATAGTACTGGTCTGAAGCTTGAATTTATTGGTGCATTCGACTACATCGTGTTTAATTAAGAACAATAATGATTACAGTGGCATCTCCTATTTATTATTTATAAGTTCTTGGCACTATGTGAATCACTTTGTGCACATTATCTTATTTGATCCTTACGAAAACCCTGGAGGACTTTCAAGCTCAGAAATCAACTTGTTCAAAGTTATACAGCTGGAAATGACAGCCTCAGAATTCCAGCACAGGGGGTCTGGTACCCAGCCTTAGCCACGTTAAGGTGGTGAGTCCAATGAACAAATGTGAAGTATGTAAAAGAAACCTAAGGTTATGTGAACTTTCAAGAAAAAAATGTAGGAATGAAGCCTATATAATAGATTTAAGACCTGTGGTTCAACAATGTAATACTGCATTATACACTTAAATATCTGTTAAGACGGTAGACGTCACGTTATGTGATTTTTACCACAATAAAAAAAGTAAATCTACCTTTTCATCTCAAAAATAAACTTCTTTCACTAATGTCTAAATCAAATCAATATTCATTCATTTTTAACAAGACAAAAATAGTCAAACTTTTCAATGTAATCTTAAATTACTCTTAACATTTTAGAAAACAAGTTCCAAGTTAATTAGATGGCTTTTAACATTTTCATATCTAATTATGTAGTAAAAAATCTCTCTAAATTCATAGATATGTCTTAATTTACAAATAAATATATTTATGAATCATTTTACTATATTTATGAATGAAATTAAGTTGCTAATGTACTGGGTAAATTGCTATTTAAAACTAGCTAATGTAGTAAATCCCAATCAGCATCACAGCCCCTTAAATCAATTAATACGGTATTACATAAGTATGTCATCTGCCATTAAATAAAACAAACAAAAAACTACCGAGACTTTTGAGCTCTAGAGATAGAAATCAATACTTTTCATCACCAGGATAAGTGCAAGCTTTCTCACAGTCCCCTCTTTTCTTTCCACCTGCCACGAACCCCCCACACCCGAGTCCAGGAATCGATCAGAATCAAATGGAGGAAATATCACCTTCCCAGGATAAAAGGCATTGTGGAAGTGCAGGAAACTGATCACATTGTGTAGGAGATGAGTTTTCAAAGGGAGTGAAAAAGTGCAAAGAAGCATGAACTGCCTTCTTTTTCTCTTCCACTGGCCGAGTCAGAATGGCGAGAAGCCCCTCTGTCTGCTTTTCTTGCCAGGTGCGGAACTGTCTTCTTCCTCTAACACGACAGTGAAATGAGAAGCAGCAGTCCCAGCCCGAACGTCCTTGTGGCAGGCAGCTGAGGCCAGGCCAGGATAAGGCTTAAGAGCGAATCTGTTTTTGCTTGCCCACCTTCCTTTTTCAGTGCTGAAAGAAGATTGCTATAATTATTTAGGTATTTACAAAAAGATGGCACAATATAAGATCTCTCTCTCTCTCTCTCTCTCTCTCTCTCTAGTTTGCATTCCCTGTGATAATGTCAGTTATGTGGGGTTGTTTTGTTTTGTTCATGTTTGTTTGTTTGTTTTTCTCTTTGGAGTGGTCAACTTTGGATTCAGGCTTGGCATGAGATAAAGATTATTTAGACTTCTGGCCATGAGAAAACAGTGTCTTACCCTGACTCAATTTCAGTTTAAGTACATGTTACAGATCCAGTTTCCTAGATAATACTAAAGGCTTATTACACTTCTTTTATACAAATTCTGAAGGGAGGAATGGATAGACCAAAGATGAGATCAGCTATTCTGGGGTACGCTGGTCAAGATCAAAATCATATTATTATACTTTAATATAACTCCATTAGTGCATGAGTGGATAAACTAGGAAAATCACAGCAGACTCAATGATGTGACATATCCTACACCCCTAATGGACTGGAGGTTATGACTAAAGCAATCTGACACTCCTTTGGGAGGCTTTAGCAAAGAAAGTTCAGAATGGAAAGTGAATAAGTATATTATCATTGCAGGGAATATAAAATGGATGTCAATGCTTAGTGTTAAACAGTTGCCCAAAATTGCCAAATTATGTTGCCAAAAATCTATTCTGATACACTATGGAGAGTGTATCAACATGGAGGTTAAGTCACAAGTACTCTAAAAATGGATGACTCTTTAATAGATATTTTAAAGACCTATAGTAGGTTTTAGCAAGTGTTATGGAAAAAGGTAAAATCTAGTTAGATAAAGTTTGAGACGTGAGTTAGAGATTAATAATTAATAAATGAGGTCTCTTCAACTTTCCTAGGAGTTGCTGTCCAAACTAGAAGCAGGAGAGGGAGGAAATACTGGATTCTGTATGGAAAGTTTGCAATAGGTGAAATTCATTCCTACCTTGATCTTTCAGTTTGGACATTTACATGGTTTTATGTTTTGGCATATGCACACACTCACATACACACACACACACACACATGCACAAATTTTCAAATAAAATTTGGGATTCGGATTTCATGCATAAATGTGGTAAACAAAGGAAAAGCCTTCCCTTAATGGACATAGAGCCAAATAATGCCTGAGGAATGGAATGCTTTGAAATGATCCAGTTGCACCTTTTTATTCCTTAGATGAGGCATAAGATCTAGAGAAGTATATAAACTATTGAAAAATCTAACAGGTAATGGTTACTCCTTCAGCCTGGGTCCCTGTGTGACCCTTTAAAGCAGAGTCCCATGCCAGCCCTAGAAAAAGTAGTGAATGATAGTTTTGTTCTAGGTAAAGAATTTGCTGACCTATTTAGTATGTGATTGTTGGCAATAACATTTTTTTTTCTTCTAACATAACAAAGATTCCATGCTCTATTTTTTCTAAAATATTTCTTGATTTAATTGAAATTCATTTTTTCCTTTAAAAACATGAGATTTTTTAGTATCATTCCCATGCTTCCTCCCAAATAATCTTGATATACTAATCGTTTCTAAATTAAGAAAAAGTCACTAGTTTTAGATAGAAGTACTTTAATTGCATTTTTGGTATACTTTACATTTATATAGGAATTATAAACAAAAGAAAATAAATAGAAACCAACAGAAACAGTTCCTCAAGTTAATAGCCCTTTGTGTCCAAAGAAGATATTGGCATGACATTCTGTTTGCATTATCTTTAGACACTTTTCAATCACGGTGAATAATGTCAGATTCCCCAAATTACATTTATACCTGACTTACACTTACTAGAAGGTTTCCAGTAATTACAAAGATGTATAACAAAGATAATACAAATTACTCTGTTAATATCAACTTCGAATTTTTTTTTTACTTCAATATTAAAATCCGTCCCAATTAAAAATAGATTCGTGTAATTAATCGTTACCGCATAAAGCTTTTGGTTTCTCCTACTTCAGTGTTAAAGGTGATAAACCAATGTTGTTGCAAATTAGATGTGACATGCCATCATAAGTGCGATACCATGCTCTTGCCATCAGGAGACAGAAATCTAAAACTTGTCCCATTTCAGATTCCACCTGTTTCTGCCTGATCCACAAGCTAAAAAGTTTTTTACAGATGAATATCTGTAAATTTTTTGGTCCTAGGGAACACTAACTTTGAACTCCAATCAATTGAAAAGTCATCTCCCAAAAGAGGACTCTATTCTTCTCATTTACAAAAACTAAAGTGTACTCAATTACCAATAAAAATATTGTGAAAATTTATTCTCTCTTCCATTAAATGAGAACCTGCATAATTTTTATCAATTTTGCCTCTCGGCCTGAAAAGCTTAAAATATTTACTATTTGGCCCTTCAAAAAGGAATTTTGCTGTCTGCTGACCTAGGGAAATAAAATTTCTGTCTCTAGGAAATGTAAAATTTTATTTTAATTATTGAATTTACCTTCTAAAGGAGCTCTTCCAGTATGACTCCAAAAGACAGTGATAAGACAGTCTATACTCTTCAATACCCAGAAAACATGCAAATTCTCCTAAAATTTCAAAAAGTCTGAGAGGGAATGCAAATTTACATGAAATAACTATAATGTCAAAGTTACTTGTTTTTAATTAGAATAATGTAAATCAGGTAATTATGTTGGTTTATCATATGATGACCAAAAGCTTTCGTGAATAGTGTTTATTTTAAAGTTAGGGAAAAGATGATGACTTCAATCGGTTTCAAAAAAAATATTGAACAAAAACTAATGAAAATGGATGAGAAACAGAAGACAAGTACATAGTGAGAAAGTGTTGAGTTAAGAAATACATCTCATTGAGCTATGTTTTGGGAAGCACAGATTTAAAAAATCAATGCTATAGCCAAATTGCACTGTAAATTTCCCAGAAGAAGGATTTGCTATGAGGCAAATTCTCAGTTATAAAGTTTAAAACAGGATACTTACACCAATTTTTCTGAGTATGAAATTACTTTTACATACACAATCACTGTAAACCTGGCATACAAAAATAATGCAATTAGTGGTATCTGATTTTGAGATTCATTCCTAAAAGAGAAATATCCATTATTACCCTGTTACACCACATTTCATTTTCTTCTATTATTCACTCATTTATTTATTACCAGATAGTAATTGAAAGCATACTTCTTTCCAGGTACTGTGCACTGGGTGGGCAAACGGATCTGCGTTTTACATTTGTAGAACTTGCTGTCAGTGCACAAAATGGATATTTTTAAAGCACAAATAAATTCATATAGAATTATCTTCTTACGTATGATTCATAGATGAATGCTATAAGAGAAAATAATAGCAAACATCTCCTAATATTCCAAGTCTCACCAGAAGGCCTCGTATGTTGCAGTTGGTCAATAATATTTGTCGTGGAATTTAAATTATTAATATGTTTTATCATTCAACGAGCAACATTATTTTTTCACAGGTTTTTTCTCCTTATGTATTGATCATAAATATGCCACAAAACTTCCCACTTAACTCCATGTACGTAAAATATGGCAATGCAGACATTTTCTCCAGAAGAACTTTCGCGGGGTGTGTTTACTCTTAATAATGACAGTGACAATAATCTCAAATTTGTAGCTCTGAAGATTTTCTAATTTGAGTTATGGTAGAATTGATAAGTTCAAGTGTTTCCATGCTGTTTTTGATTTTGTTTTGTATGACTTCGATTAGCATTTCAGAAAATAAATTTTAATCAAAGACATCTTTGACAAAAGACTTTTTGCCCTTTCACATAAACTGTACCTCAAAAGAGCTTAGCATTCCTTTAGCAAATTCTCTGAGAAGCAGTTCAAGTGATATTTTAAAAAGGGTTATCAGATTAAATCATTAGCCTGCTTAAATCCAATGGCTTATGATTGAAAATAGAGTAAAAAACAAACTCTTTATGGGCACAAGACTCTTCCTGATCTTGCTTTTGTCCACTTCCCTGGCCCCAACTCTAGCCTTCCATCCTCATTCAAGATGTTCCAGTCACACATCCCTGGACCACCAACTTCATCCTCATCCTCGAGAATCTATACCTGTTCCTTCAAAGTTAACATGGAAAAGAGGTGATCTTAATTCGAATTTAGCTTTTACATAGGTAATATTTGCTTTAAATTGTATCTCATGGATTATAGTGTTTCATGGGTACTAATTTAATTGCTACTCACAGTGATTGTTTAGTAGTTAAACTTAATTTAGCCTGAAAGAATTTTTGTTTTCTTTAGTCTTCATTTATATATGTAGTTGGACAAAAGAGTCCGACTACATAGCCCAAGACACAGTGAAAGGAGCCAAGTTTGAAGCCAAAATAAGTACTTAAACTTGTTCAATCATTTATCATTAGATGATAAATATCGCACCTCATACAGAGACAATAATTCTGACCTATCTCAGGAAATGGTGAGGACAAGCCTAAAGACTAGAACTCCACGCTCACACACTAGGAAGCAGCTATGCTGATGTATATATGTAGCAAGATGGGTATGTATGTGTGTAGCCTTTGATTTCCAAGTCTTTCCCGTCCTCTTCAACCACTGGCCTCAAACGTAGGCTCAGACTCAGAAAATAATAGAGCAGTGTAGGGTAGCACAATTAGATTGTAAGTAGAACCATGTTCAAAATAGGAAGCAGATGCACCCTCTGAGAAAGACAAAAAGAATGTGAACCCTTGTCAGCAGCAAATTAATCAATCTCTTTCTTTTTAAAAGGGTTATGTTAAAGTGGTATCTAACCTAGTTTGCAAAATACTAGATATGGAGAGACTGCAAGTTTAAAGTGAATACTTCTAGGCAATCCTAAGAGAAGCAGATTTTCTTTCTCTAAAGAGATTAATAATATTTAAAACATGATGCTGCTGGGTTTTGGAAGAAAGTGATGTTTTTTTGCTTTTTTTTTTTCCTTGAGAGCTGGTGCCAGGCAATAATCCACGTGCAGTTGAAACTCACCAAAAAAAAAAAAAAAAAAAAAACTTTTCATTTGGGGGGGCCAGTTAAAAAAAAAAAATCTTCATTTGAGGGTGCCAGAGGCTACATCATATCCATTTATCAAGACATAAATGCAGGTACTCTTCTTAAATACATTGTTCTGTTTAATCTCATTTCCATTATGTCCCAATGCAAAAGTTAATGGCGAAGTTTTGTTATTAAAAAATTGTAGCATCTTTGATCCGACAAGAAAGAACCTCCATTGCTAGTTTGATGATGTTTAGCACGGTGTGTGCCGCCCCCCCAAAATTGTCTGCTTTCTCGTAACACCCCCAGGAGGAATTTGGGACTATCTCCAAATTACAGATGGAAGTACTGAGCCCAAGAAGTGAAGCAATTTGTTCCAGGTGGTGATAGCTTCTCAGGTCTGTCCGAATCCACAGCCCATTATGAGATGCTGCGCTACTATGTGATGACTCATTGTTTTTAAGGAAAAACAAATGATTCATTCAATATATTAATTTTAAATCTTTTTTTTATAAGCTGACCTGAATTTTACGTGGACTTAACACACGTATTGCTTCCAATTGCACCCAGTAAAAAACCCTTAAGAGTAGATTCTGTATTAGTGTCGAGAAGAATGTATGTGTTCATCCTTTGAGCAGTTGAGAGTTCAGTTTCTTTATCCACTGCAGTCAAATGAGACTAAGAACATTGGAGGCTAGACATGTAAAAGCTTCTCTTCTGCAAAGCAACATTTCACCTGAGCCGAGCCCAGCCCAGCTCACGATCTGATACTTAAAATGGGCTGGCAGAAGAGATCAACTGTGATACTGTTTAGCTGAAGAGTTTTCACTTCAGAAAAAATAATTATTTCTTCGGCTAAATGTGTCTCCATTAGCAAGTACTTTATCAGACTGCTCAGCGATTTTGGTTTCTCAAGGCCACTTGTTAATTATAAGAAGGAAAATAATACACTGCCTTTTACCTAAGCAGAATTTATTTCTCGCATGAGCAAAAATTTACTTTAACCTCAAGCACAGAATAACATATTTGAAATATGCACCTAAGGGTAAGAATTGTTTTGCACGTTGCATTCTTACTACCTATCTACAGAACCTCAACTCTTACAATCCCATTAGGTCATGTGCACCGATATATAGAGTCTTTTGGTAAAGATATTTTCTTTATAAAACTCAGATTTAATTTAATAGAACTCTTAATTAGAAGATGATTGAGATTCATCAGAAAATCTGTGTTCCGGCCCCATATGTACCATTAGACTTGCGATGGGTCACAGAATTTATCTATTTTGATTTCTCCAAAATTAAAAAAAAAAAAAGTTGATGGAACCTCTTGCAAACTGAAAGAATCGATTCTGATGCGTATTAATTTTCTATTAGGATAGTACAAATTAAAATGCCCATGTATAGAGGAGGCTAATATGTAATACAAATGCAAGTCGATCTCTTTATTTCATTTTTTCAGCCTCGTTCCCTCCTTTTCTTCCTTTTGTGACCACTCATTTCTTTAACGCTTGTGTCAGTTTCTCCTTACCCACGGGCATAGTTCTGTAGTACCTTTCCTTGTCTGGAAGTATACAGTGAAATTTAAAAGTCGTGTTAGACTTCTAGATCCGTCAGGGAAAAACGTAACAGCTCTTCTATTGAAAGTACTGTCTTCCCAAATTGTCTTCTCTTTGCCACAAAAGGCTAACGTGGTGTCTGACACCACCGAGCGTCTTCAGGGACAGAGAGCAGGGGAAGTGTCAGGAACAGCAACCAATCCATTCATCCCCCCAGTGTGGATTTCACAAATTTCTTTGTTTCTCACAAAAAGCTATTCTCGGTAAGCTATTAGGCCAGAAACCCTGACTAATTTATTAGGAGGAAAATAAATCTAGGCAAACCAATGTGTATTTATCCTAGAGCTTAACCTGAGAATAAAAACAGGTGTTCCCGAAAATGCATTTAGACAGGTGCACTAACCCAGTCTTGTAAGCTCGTAAAGGTAGCATAGTTTTACTTGGAACATTAAGAAAATAAAGCCCTGCCTACTTCGTTATTGTCGCCACAATAACGAAGGTTGGTGATTTGACACAATTATTCTGGCCTTTTAAAATGTGTCTCTGTTCCCCTTTCCACCAGTGAAAATATATATATACACGTATATATATATATATACACACGTATACATATATATATGTGTGTGTATATATATATATATATACATATATATATATATAAAAAACATATTTGTAAATGTCATTTCACTCCTTAAGAAAATTAGAGAAACCGTAGAAGGGTGAATATTTAGAATTTTTTTCAAACTATCATAAAATCTTAGTCCTGTTCAATGTCGAATTAATGTACATAGAACTCTTGCCAGTGTCAGAGTAAAATTCATATTCCACAAGTTTCTACAATCATGTTAGTTCCACAACTAAAATGACATTAATGTGGTTGCATATCTTGTGTATGTGCGAATGTAATAATAGTTACTATTTGGAAATCTCCCAGGCAAGGGATCTTGATTGATCATTTTGATACAAAACATTTCAAATTGCCTCATATTTCACTCCCTTGGCCAGGACAGATTGATCTGTCATTAAAGATTTTTTTTCCTAAAATATCTTACAGTAGACATGCTAGAATTTTCTATTTGTGTTTAAAATTTACTTTTATAGTATTTTCGTTGCTTCTCACAACGTTCATAAGTTATAATTGCAGCAATATTGTCTACTATTGATATAATCCATAGCGGCCATAATGAATTCTCTGACTCCAGAAGCTGTTATTCAAATAAACACTGTGTACCTCTTCTCCATCCATCAGCAAAGTTTTTCTTCACTGTATGTTTGTAGTTTTAAATCAATGTCGTTTATTTAATGGTCAAAAATATAAACTTCATGGTCTAATTACATAGGAAATTAAATCTCAGGTATGGATACAGCAGCAAATTCTATAATCTCTAAAGTCCTCAGTTTTGTTATCTGGAAGTGGTAACAATAATATTAATTTTCATCAGTTGATATGAGAACTAAATGAAATAATGCTTGTAAAGCAATTAATACAGAGGCCAACATATATTAAGTGTTCAACAAATGGCAAGTATTTTCGTTAATTATGATGCTATTTTAAATTTTCATTAGAGAATTTTAAATCATTTTACCTTAGTTCAGGCTTAAATTAGATATAGCGTTGCCTAAAAAATGTGATTACTTGATTATCCAAGAGGCATCAATATATTTCTTGTTTTCACACTTGGATTGGCTATTGACATCCCAAGATCTTCTCCTAATTACGTTTCTCCTATTGTGTTTAAAGTTCACACAGTAGTAAACAGTGGACATCTTGCTCATTCATTCTTGTAGCTTCCAACCTTTCTTTTGTAGAAGCAAGTCATTTGTGGTGTTCTGGCTGCAGGTGTTCAGTTATGCATGAGTTTGACCTTCAATTCCGTTAAAGAATTTTAAGTGTTACAGACTTCTGAGGCCTCCCACCCAGCTTGGGAGTAATTGGAGAATGTTCAGTGGAGAGAGTTATTGGATGAAATTGAGGAACTTTCCAGGGTCATTAAAAATATATCAGACTTTAGAGTTAGAGACACAAAGCAAATAATAAAACAAACAACAAAAACAAATTTCTCCCAGGCGACAATAAGGATCTTAGCAACATGGCTTCGATTAGATAGGTAGGTTAGGCTCCAAGTAACAGAAACATTTGTTGTTGATACGATAAGTAAGTTCAAAGCCTTTCTAAGTCTATATTTATCATTGATTTCTTCTCTTAAAATTTCTATTTAAAATATTAAATTAATTGGTTTCTGAGTGGATCCGTCTGAGCTCTCTAGTTCCCCTTGGTAGATGGGCCTTGGTTTATCTGTTGCCTTAATCCATATAAAGGATCACGCAGAGACAGGGCAGTCGCCACTAGTGTGTGTCTCTCTCTAGTTAAGTGTTACATAAACAGAATGTCGGGATGATGGTTCAGGTCTCCAGGAAGGTTGAGAGATTAAGTGGCAATAACAGTCAAGAATAAAATAATTTTAAACAAAAACTAGATTAACTTTAGCACGAACAGAAGAAAGTGTGGGAAAGAGGTAACCATGGCACCCATGTGAGTTAGCCCAGCGGTTCTACCTCATTGGGTTCCTCTTTGTAAGTGAAGCTGCGGGATCAAGAGTAAAGCATTGAATGTATGGAACGAACTGATTTAGGTTTTTTAATTCACTTGAATCCCATAATCCTCGCCACGCAGAGTCATAATATCCCGTGGCCTTATTTTCCTTAAGCACACATTAGTATATACTGGCTTTTCATATTCCACTCGAAGCTCTATAATTTTACTAGTTTTCGATAGTCCTGTTCGCGCTTCTCTAAATCCCTGCTATACTCACTTTGTCAGGTAATTTTATTTCAAAAATCCATTCTCGTTTTTCTGAAATATCCTCAAATTTCCCCTGCATCTTTGCTATCACAGAGCCGTATCTCTTCTCAGATGTAAAGGAGATCCTTCTAGGTCTATCTTTACATTCCATAAACGTCCGCTATATCGATTTCCTACTTTCATTCCCATATCCTCTGTGTCCACTTGCTTCTTATCTTCTGTCCGCCGTCAGAATCAAGTCTCTATTGCATAAGGATATAGTCCTTCCTCACACCTTTTAATCTACCCCTCTCTCTTCTTTTCTTTTATTTGCCCCCCTCCTATCTTAGTCTCTGAGGGCTGCTATAACAAAATAGCATGAACTGGGTGACTTAGAAATGACAGAAATTTATTTCTCACAGTTCTGAAGGGTGGGAAGTCAAAGATCAAGGCAGCAGCAGATTCCATGCCTGGCGAGAGCCAGCTTCCCGATTCATGCACAGCTGTCTTTCTGCTGTGTCCTCACGTGGTGGAAGGGACAAGGGAGCTTTCTCAGGCCACTTTAATAAGGGCACCAATTCCATTCTTGAAGCCTTAACCTTCCAGACCTAACCGCCCACCAAAGGCCACACTAATACCATCACGTTGGGGTGTGATCTGAGGGTAAGGGTGCAAATATTCAGACCAGAGCTCCACCAAATGCTGAAACCAGAACTGTGAGTGCCTCTTGCTCACTACATACGTACTTCTTAATTTTTTGCATCTCTGTCCACCCCACCCCCCATTCTACGTCAATAAAATTTCCATTTCCAAACCCATTTCTCTCAGTCTTGAAGACATATACAGCTAGGTATTAAAGCTTGGGACTGCACTTTGATAAAAATCAAGTTTTCCTTTGATATTGTCAATATTCATTAGGGGTCAGGCCGGCACCTCAGCATGTTCCCCCAGGTGACAGATAGTGCACTGGACCAGACATATAGCAAAGTTCATTCCCTTCAATCACTATTGATTTCATCAAAGTTAGTTAATAGACAAAGTGTCTGCAATGGTCCAGAAGGACGGTGATGAACACGGAGTCATCTTGTGGGGGAAATGGGCCTTCACTATTACACCAGGAGACAGGGTGAAGCGAGAAGCATCGTGGTAGAATACGGACTAGGTGCTAGGGAGGCACAGAGCACGTCACATAATTCGGTCTGGAACGAGCGAGAAAATGTCAATATTTAAGGATAATTAGGACTAGCCAGCTGAAATGTTAAGAGAAAAGCATGAGAGATTCAGACTATTGCTTCTCTAACAGTATTGTAATCTTAGGCACCTGACTTTTTGCAACTCTTCATAATCTCCCCATTAATTCTAAGCAAATTGTATTCCTAACATGAGCATAGAGACCACCCACACGCAATGTGGCTTTAACCTGCCTTTGTAGACACTCAAACGTTCTCTACAAAATAAATTACTCATCATGTTCTAGACCAAAATATACATATATGCTTTCTCATTGTGTTTTTGCCTCTTGGTCTTTTTGCCCATGTAAAATACCCTACCGAATGTTATACACTCTGAAATTATATTTACCAATTTTTGCCTCTTTAATTACCCCTTCTGGAGTAATTTTTTCTATACTATAATAATTTTCCTTTAATTTTAAAGAACAAATCACATATTACCTACTTTTATGAACATCTGTTTTCATGAATTTTCCGCCTGCTAGCTGAGAGCATTTCATAGTAAAGAACTACTTCTTAGCTATTTTTCATGTCTCTCACGACCCAAAGAAATAGTGCCTTGAAAACATTAGCTTTTCAATAAATCGTGGACCAATATATAGATCGATCAATAAGTTTTCCTAAGAAATACCATTCTGGTGATTTTGTTTTAGTTAAGAAAATGATTTAAAATTTTAGTCCTAGACCTCTATGATTTTATAAAATTCTTAGTTAGTTACCTCATTATTAATCTAACACAGCATCATCCTGAAAACAAACTGAGAAAAGCTAGATTCACTACAAATGCCAAGGGCTCACAATGAATCTCAGTATAATTACCTCATGTAATATTTGCAACAGAATACAAAATGCGCCAGGGTGGAAAATATTGCTTATCACTCTGGAAGGACAAAGTTCCATATTTCTCAAGGAAAAACCATTTTCTCTTGAAGGAGGCCCAAGGATTTGAAGTGGACAAGCAAGGACAAAATATTTACCAGAATTATATTCTACTAGGTACGTTAAGGAGTGGATCCATATGATTATAGCTAAGGGAAGCTATGGTAAAAGTTTTCGAGAGGGAAGTAATGTATTTTTAATCCTAGTCATTAATTTTTTAGACAATATTTAATCTATAAAATGCAGAGAAGAAGCCTGTATTTGTCCTCAGTTTTGCCGTTGACCTCTTATAAACTTTTTTCATAAAACCTAAGAACTTCCAATAGTACAAATGAATTTTAATACTCTGGTTTTAGATTTTACAGGCACATCAAAAGATTTCTCTTTGAGTCTGTTTTTCCCTAAAAGCTGATGCTATGCCTAAGTGTCCACCTTAGACCAGGCAGTGATTTTCTCTTAAAACGCTACAAATCTAAGAGACAACAGGGGAGTTAATAAAATTTTCAAGTTAGAAATGTCACAATAGGCATGTGTTTCCATTCACAGAGCATGTCCTGAACACATACAAACTATCCTTTGTCATCTGGTTCTGCCCCATTTCAAAATTATTCTCTGCTATTAATTAGAAGTGACTACAATTTGATTAATCTCAAACATGTGTCACATATAAACAATGTGGAGAACTGAATTCAATATTTTTCCACTTAGAATATGCATGGTGTTCATAGAAAGAAGCCAAATATATTTTTAAAATAATCTGAACTCTAATATGATCACAGTAACTGAGAATACTGTCAATGTCACATATTCCAGTTTAGGCGAAGTATTAAATTCACAGAAAAACCTAATTATAAAGTTTCTTAGACTGAAAATGCAAAAATTAGGTGAACCTCCCTGACTTGCTGATTTATTCCTAAATTCTCAGGCCCAGATCGGTTTCTTCACCTTGAGCATTCACCTGATCTTGGTCCCTGTTTGGTTTTTGATTTAACTCTTTGGGCAAAAAGCTCCCCCAAACCTTCAAACTCACAGTAGGCAACTCCATGTGGACTTAGCTAAGAGAAAGTTTCAATTAACAAGGGGAAAATGTCTCTTGCTTAATTTAAATGATCATTATTATGATAGGATATGTACCAAAACACTCCTTTTTCGAAGTGCTGATTAAATTTCCATAAATGCACTAAGCCTTGAACCGGATTATAAAGGAAAAATTATATCATAAAGTAGTCGTGAGTTAAAAAAAACAGTGATTCCATTTAGGTTTTTCTGTTCAACTTTCTAACAAAAAAATGTTTTTCTTTCTTATTACACAGCCTGCAGTAATAAGTGAAATATAATCCTAATTAATTTTTCCTACAGCTGTATATAAATCAATAGCTACAGCATCCCAAAGGAAACACGCAGGCCTGGTCCTCTAGCATCCTAATGAATGCAAATAGAATGACCTTTTTCTGACAACTATGAATATTGTTTCACAATTTTACCATTAAAACCACTGCTATCAGCAATTCATACAGCAAACACGGAGACTACAATAGTTGTAAATAACTGTTCATTACGGTGAGAAACAAATGGGAAAAAAATTAAGTCCAAGTTATGTAACTTTTAAGCCCCGAGCCTGATTTTTTATATTTCATTTTCATATGGAAAACCTTAAATGTTACCAATCTTCATTTTAGTTCTTTCTTCTCTATTCTAGAAGGAAATCGATTAAAATAATTCAATGCTTTATGTCATTTAATTGAGAGGTTCTATATTGAGAGGTTTTGCAGATAAAGTTTTCCCCGTCAGTAATATCGGGAAGCTCTAAATATTACATTCAGATTATTAGGAGACTAGGATGATAGTTCATCAGAAATACCTAGAGGAAAAATGCATGTGGAAAATCCTGTGGGTGTAATGATCAAGATACAACACTTTCCATGTAATGAGCACGCTGATGAATTGAGAAGCCGTGGAAACAGATAATGTCTTGAGCGCGACACCTATGAGAACCTGAGAAAAGATAGGGAATAATTCAATGGCACTATTGTCCATTCTGATCACGTTTTCCCAGAATACCATAAACTGCGTGTACTCGTGCTAAAATTCTGTTCAGTTTTCCACGAAACTTCGTTATAGACATGAAGATAGCTCATTAAGTAGAAGTTAAACCCGAATTTTATAAGAAAAGTAGTTAAGGGTGTTAAACCTGATTCTGCTGATCATGGATCTATACACTGAAAACTCTCACTGGAATTTTCACTGAAAGCTCTCACTAGAGCCAAGAATATAATTAGCCAGGAGAATTCAAACACTCATTAAAATAAGATTCCCCAAAATGCAACAAGTTTCAAAAAAGGACTCATAACAAGAGCACTCCCCTTCCATAAAATTCCCAAAATTCCAAAAATCATTCTTTCATTCCCTATTCCACAATTAATTTTTATGCCTCTTTACAAGACCGGAGACTGGCATCAGATAATTATTTGATATCCCAAATATGTAATAATGACATGAGTTTATGTAGAATATATTTGTAGCCATATAAACTTACTTCAGTAAGCAGTTCGACTACTATTTTAGTATAAAGTCAAATCTCTGTCTTTTCAGATCCGAGGGTTGTTTCAAACCCCATTGAAACAATGTCTTGAAAATGTTAAGAAAGCATTTCTGTGACTGTCCTTTGGCACTCCCTGGCGTAGATGGCATTTTTTAACTCTATGAAACCATCCCTGCTCAATGACATCTCCTGAAGATGTCTCTACTCTCACACCTGTAATGCTTTCATGTTGGAAATGAAGCCCTGCTACATCTCACTCAATATTGATCTTTAAGGCATTTCTCCCAATCCTTTTCCCAGTGTGGTCACTGAACAGTATCCAAGTTCAATAGGAAGATCAGCTGCTCATCCACTTTTTGCTAAAGCAATTTGTATTATGGATTTATTTTAGCAGTCTACAGTGGCAGTTGCTGTTTTTACTATTTAAATGCTTTGATTATCTGACCTCGCTTACTTTATCTTTCTAAGTGCTATGCATGGGCTTTAAAATTGATCGATAAGTGGGGATTCCTCTACAGGATTATGTTGAAATCAATCTCAATTCAGACTTTTTGTATTTTATGTTTATTATTTGATCTGTCTTAATTGCCTTTCTTACTTTGGTAAATAAGTTTAAACACATACTTGATTACACAGGTAAGAGTCTTCTAAGAGCTACACACATTATAAAATTACCCTGTATTCTTTATACATTATTTTATTCGTTCTTGTAAGAAGGAAAGAATTAACTCCTAGCTATTTTATTCAAACACTTTTGCATGATAAATACAAGACCTGTTCCATTAGAAGAAAAACAGTTACATATATGCAACTGAAAATCTTGTAACACATAAATGTGCTATATTGATTGTGATAGCTGTAACTTCAACAAGCACTGTCTACACATATATTTTGTACATAAAATACCTGTAAGACTTCTTCTAGAATAAATTAATGTCTCATGGAAGAAAAAATCAAAGCAAATTCTCAATATGTGTATCTCTGAAAATTAGTATGAAACAAACTATAAACCTGATGAATATCATAAAAAAATAATATTCTATGTAATAAAAAAAAGTACCAGTTTCACATTCTCACTACTAAGATGGAGTTTTTTCTCAATTTTTTATTTTGCATTAAAAGAGAAGTAAATTAGCAGTGAAAATTGCTTTGGATATGTTTTTTAAATCAAATCTATGAATTTTAGAACCAGAATTCCATATTAATTATCAATGATCTCGAATAGAAATAAACTACTAAAATTAACTCTATAAGTTATGAACTTCATGGACTATTAACTATAACTATTAAAACTTGTTGCTAAATTTTTGGTGTAATTTAATCATATTTCGTGTCTTCTGGACTGATGTAGTCACATGAAGCTCCTGAATTCTGTGAATCAATTTACTCTAACATTAGATTTTTTCAGTTGTAAATAAAAGAAATACAGATGTGATTTTTAAAAAAGGAATTGATGTCATCTTTTTTTAAAAAAAGTCTCATTTTCAAATGCAATCTAAGTCTGAATATCTGTCACCAGCTCTTAAATAAAATTACAGTGAACTATCTTCCACATATGTAAACTAGAGTATAAAATCTGCAGTTTGCTCCAGTGACCAAAAAATGCAAGCAGTAAAGACCTTGAGGTAAATAAACACATGATTATACACAGAATATTTGCAATATGCTCACCTGTGAAAATACGATTTTTTTTACTTAAACAATCTTTTTAATCTCTCAAAGGACTAGAGAAATATCACTTATGTCCAATTGGAATATATTTACATTTTCATACTTTGAAATTATTGGCCAAAATGATTTAGTAGTTAATAGCTTTCATTCCAGACTAAATTATTGGCTATTATTACAATAATTTTTCTTCTCCTCTCGCATTAAATGATGTAAAGTATAAATGAATAAAAACAACCCATCACAAGATAATTCATTTTAACAGTTACCTGCGTGAAGTGTGGGTAGGAAAATTAAGGTTCTTAAACATGAAAAGAATGAGAAAAAATATGAAGAAGTTTAATTCCCATCATTGTCATTATGAAATTTCCAAAAACTGTTATAAGCAGTTTGCTCCTTTCTACTGTTCATGGTAGAATAGCACTTGAGAGCAATCATTTTCCAGAAAGTTTTGCATCTCTGCAGATCACAGTCCTGGCCAGACATGGCCATACTTTTTTCCTCAAGTGGGTAAATGTTAAGAGAGAAGAATTCAAGTTTCATGATGCAGCAACACAAAGCTGGGAAGTGAAAATTATGTTGCAGCGGAGTCTTGAAAATATGACTGTAAAAGTTAATCAATAAAATGTCTATTCCTGTCTATTCACCGGAGGCCCCAGCTGCATAGCTTCACTCAATCGATATTACAAATTATTACGATTTCCAGGTTCCCACTGGACAGTCAGAACAAATCTTTCAAGTGTAACAGGCTTATACTGAGTATATGGTGTGTGTTCTACATTTAGTTCAGAAAAGAGGAGAAAAATAAAATCTAAATCCTATGTGTTCTTTAAAAAGTCAGCTTTATGGAGCCAATAACTTACACGTCACATTTTAATGTTAAAAACAATCTTCCTTGTGATTGCCAATTTTTTTTGTATGCTTTTTAAACTGTTTCATATTAAGAAGTGACTTAACCTAGTCCTAGATTTTGGTGGTATATGAACCTAGTGCTGAGTGATTATTCCAAAGTAAATAAATAAAGGAAATCATTTTGAGGTAATCACTTATCAAAAAATCACTTAGGTACATTATCAATATTAGAAAGTTAAATATAGAACCCTGAAGTATATTGTGAATTGTAGCAGATCCCTTAAAATATATATTCTTGTTATTATTTTTATGATTTAGTCCTACACATTTTAAAAATCAGATTTCAGGTTTTCTATTTTTTTCTATTTTTATAAGATAAAAAAAGTATGATTTCAGAAACGATTTTCTCTTCTTTTGGAAAAAAAAAAAAATGTCCCAGAATGTTTTGTTCCAGTGAGCCTCTCTGTTCTCTGCAGCAAAATTTGTACCACGATTGCGAACTCTAGAAAGTACTCGAGTCTTTGGCCTTCGCTTTATGCTCGTACATTTCCGTCTGCATCCCTTCGTCAAAACCCAAAGACTCCTCCGAGTCTCTAAGGCTTTCACGCCTTCTGACGCCTGATGTGCTCTTTTCTTTGGGGCATGTCACGGTATCTGGTACTGCCAATGCCAAATCAATTGGTAATTTTGATCAATTCATGCCACCTGTCGATGGAGTGGGGAAAAAATTAAAATAAATAAACGAAATTTTTCTGTTTGCTAGGACAGGGAGTCTTTGATTTTATTTCACATTTAAAGAGTAGTATTTTTTTTCATGTTAAGACACATATGTCTAGCATGTCAGCATATCCTGTGACGATAGATGTTGAGGCTGTATTTTAAAAGATGTAGTTGTTTCTCCTAAGAAACCATCATTGTCTTTATTCTGATTACATATCAGTTTCTTTAAAATTTAGCGGTAATATTTTCTTATAACACCATAATAATTGTAATTTTGTGACTTTTAAGATATTAAGTCACTAAAAGCCATTGTAAATAGATTTTTTTATAATTATTGATACAATTTAAAATACTCTTTTACATGATATTTGTATATCTTTTCAGCAATTTCAATTGAGAGAATATTCAACTTATTTTCGTGATCGAGCTTTATTGAAAAATACAATAAAATCTAGATCAAGCATATAAAACTTAAGTTTGATCATTCATTGTAATTTGACTGGATGAATCACTGGTTTATTTATTTATAAAATTCAATATTGGAAGCAGGGAATTATATGCTAGTTCTCTGATCAAAAGCGATATTTTAGTGGGTATACTGAATAATGTCCCTTTAAAGTAATGTTTTACTGTAGAAAATATGTTGGCATCATTTTAATAACATTAAGTTAACATCGAACACTATCATTAGTTCACAACCATTGTCAAGTTTCTCGTTCTCTAAATATACCTTAGGCATATTATTTTCCTAATATAACTTAGCATTTTAAAAGATCATAATAGTTATAACAATAGTCTAGTACATCACTATTATTATTCCCAAAGAGACTTTGCTCAATTTGCTTTTAATCCTTGGTACCAATTTCTACCTTTTAATATTTGTTAAATGTGGTTTTTTTGCTGTCTGAATTCTGGAAGCTGACAAACAGGGTTTATCTGAGTTTAGTTTTATTTAGAAGCATGTGAAATGTCATCCTAGATTTTACCATTATTTTTAGTTCCTTATAATATTAAATCATTAGCTTAAAACACAGAAATAAATTCCTCGCGAACAAATTTCAAACTTTTATTTTAGCATTTTAACATTATCAGTTAGTTTTATAAACTATAAATCAGAGAAGAATGTTAAAGTTCATCGTATGTAATATTTTGAAATCCTATTGATAGATGTATGAAAACATGCAGTAAGTAATGTAAGTTTAGAATTTGGCTTTCAAAGATCAATTAACATCAAATGCACATTTTAGTTTGTCTCAGGACTGTGCTCAAAGATATGAATGACAGGGGAAAATATTTAAATGTGTGTGTTTTACCTAACTGTGATTATTCAATTTAACCAAAGTTCGGTAAATGAAGTATAATTCTTGACAAATCAGAGAGAGAGAGAGAGACAGAGAGAGGGAGATTGATTCATATGCTACTTTCATAATTATTTTAAAAACCAGACTAAGAAAATCAAGCACAAGTCATAGAGGATAGAATATTTAATTATCAGAGCACTCAAAAATGAAACTATTTTGTGTTTATATGAAAAGTAAATGATAAAATTTGAAAACACTGTATTAGGTCTAATAATTGCATAAAGATTTAGATGATGAAAAACAAAAATACTAGATGTCTCACTAAGAACCATTTTCATGAATGTTTCAAAACAGCATGGATCTTTGTTAGAGTTTTTCATAGTTCCTTACATACCACAATGGTCTGAGCAAAAATTCTACTCTAAATGTCTCTCAATTTAATAGTGTCTTGCTTAGGGCTGCTACTTTAACAAAAAAGAAAGGCAACAAGAGCCATATGTAACCTTTGGACTCCAAAAGGAGAAAGATGAGAAGGCCATTGGCAGATAGGTGCTACAGAAACACAGTGTATCCTTTCTCTTGCACCCTACCTTGAACCTTTCTTGATGGTTAACAAGAAAGTTGACTGTCACATCATTATTTAGAATCTGGAATAAGACAGTTACAATTTTCAACATATGCCATTTCAGTTAAAAAGTGTCACAAATCTAAAGTTTATCTATTTTGGAACCAACAATTTCTCGAACAAACTAGCACATTTACACATAACCTTTTGCAAGACATGGAGAGTTAAATATTTAACAGCGAAAGTCAGAAGGACTGATTTGATTTCAGTAGGTAAAGTAAAACTTTCTGAAAGACTAAAAAACAACTCACTTGTAATCATTTTTTTCTTCTTCAGAAGCAATAATCCTTTCTGTCACTGTCTTCAGCTCTGCCTGGGGTTTTCTACTGTTCTGTTCTTGGCGAACTGTTTCTGCTATTTGCTCAGTTAGCTGCTCTTGAGTAGCTTTCAAGCTGGATTCCATTAGAAGAAGTTTTTCATCTTGACTGGCAAGTTCTTGGGCTGAAAGATAAAACAAGAACATTGCCTTTTAAAAAACCAAGCGCGTGTATTTTTTTCCCCCTTTTGTTTTTGGTTTAAATTGTATGCAATGCAACTTTGAGGAAGATTTAAACAGATCCTTCTTGTCAAAATACAAGCTCATGCATTCGATTTTCAGATCCTTTTATTTAAAGCACAAGTAAACAAAGGTATGTATGAAGGAACACATGTCAGTCA
>NW_006443225.1:17425492-17432992 GCF_000325575.1 Pteropus alecto | reverse complement strand
TTGATCAGACTTCAGATAATTGGCTTTTGTGTTAATGCTTAAAAAAGAAAACTACCTTTAATGAACAATAAAAAGCTGCAGATCTCGTAAAGTAAATATTCTGCTCTGTGAACCATATACTAGGATGCAGTGCATCGCAGTGTCCACTCTGTGAACTCCCACAAAGTCCCTCATAGAGAGGGACTTTGCCCTATTTGTCCATCCGTGTGTCACCAGCATCTAGCATAGAGGCCTATACTTAGCTCTCTATACAATAAGTGCTTAGTGAATTCCATTGCAGAGATGGTGTTAATTTCACCTGTCAGACATGTGTCATTTTCCTCACCAGGAAAAATGTGTGGTTCGCTTTGCCTCTGAAATACAAAGTGAGTAGGAAGGATTTACACTTCCATTTCGGGCAGATTTATCTCCCAGTCATCTCCAGTCGTAAGTTAATAAATACTACAGTTTTATTTAGTTTTCATCTCCACCTAAATGAAACTCGATGGTATTTCTGTTACCACCACTTAAGGTATATATTGAATTTAGAGACACACGAGAGAAAGAGAGATTCACAAAATTTATGGTAAAACAGAGAGTTCTCAATAATTCAGAAAATAAATGAACAAAATAATGTGTCTCGAGTTCCTTCTCCTTATCAATGGCAATGTGATTTTCGAACAGATATCTGTCTCTCCATTTCTCAACATCTCAAGGGCGTAGCTGCTCTTTCTAACTATAAAGTTCCCCAGCAGCTGCAAAGTTGCTTTCAAGCTGTGTTATCTGCAGTTTTAGCTGAGCAGGGTCTGCTTGGCATTGCTGTCAGGTAGCTATTGCATCCAAATACAAAGTCTGCAAGATCTTTTCTAGCTTTTCAATTTCAAGAACAGGTCCACCCCCACCCCCCCACATATTGGTCAAGTATGCTAGCTGTTTCAGCTTTCCTTCCTCTGTGATCTCACATTCTTAAACTTTCATCGATGTTTGCATTGCATTTAAGATCGTGGATATAATGGAAAATTAACGTTCATGATACCAGATCTCTTCTGCTCATTATATTCTCTAAACATTATCAGAGACCTACTCAGAAAAAAATAAGCAAGCGTGTCTCTCCGGCCGTACGGCTAATGTAAATGTAGAAACTGAGGAATATCAAAGAGAAACCGATGATCTCAGCCCTGGGTAGTTCCATATACACTCTTTAGACATCTTAGGGAATCAAGAAACGATCATATTTTTGCAACAAGTCTAAAAGCGAGACTTCCACACACTTATTTTCTATAATCGAGATATTTCTCTTCTCTTAAGCATTATTCCAATATGCTTAGTCAATCTGATTTCTTATTTTTACAATTAATTATCAGATACGTAAGTTAAAACTTTTATTGCATTTCACAAAAACATTTCATATAATTGTTTTCTCATTTATCCCTATTTTAAACTTGTTAAGTATTATTGCTCCGTTTTATAGATAAAGAAACTAAACTCCAGATCTTTTGCTCTTTCTAGTACACTACGCTATTATTTTTCTTGAGAGATTTGAGGTTGGTGATAACGCATTAATAGGTTAATGAACTAATTTTAGAATGAAAAAAAGTGTTTGTATTACAATAATCATAATCTGAACAATGATAATGATAGTATCATACTGAAAGGAAATCACAAATTAGTACAAACTGTGAATCTAAATGATGTCATCTCTAAAGTTTTGGCCTTGTCTTTTGTGTGACAATCGCAATCCTCGCATAGCAATGGAAAATAAATCTCTCATTTTTTTAATGAGGCTGAATTTTCCCATTTGCATCGAGAGATGGCAATCGTACATAGTAGGGGATTTCACCGGAGTCAGAAATGCTATCATTATTGAAAACCAGATAACGCCGGTAGCTATTAATGTTTAGTTTGACCAGACTAGCATTGGGTCATTGGGTAAGAGGTAAGCAGAGATGGAAATGCACTTAAGAACAGAGAATAATTCAAAGAAACCTGAAGAATTGAGGGTACTAAGCTGTAAGCATAGCCCTCTGTATCCTATGTTAGAATCAGGGACACTAGAGTATAGGCAGTTAGCGCAAAGATTCTAAGATGGAATCGTGGGATGCTAGGCTGTAATCAAAAACACCGAAGCTAAAATCAAGAGACATGAGACTGTACACAGTGGATACCCAGTGTTGTAAGGTACAGATTAATGTGGTATGTCCTCTAAATCTCATTTTACAAAGGGCTTCGGCTGGAACCTGCTGCTGTTTCATGTGTAATAAAATCAGAAAATCAATATTTTGGCCAGTCTTATGACTAGGAGCTTAGGTGATCATTACTGCTTGTTGAGATTCAAAAAATGTCTTCTGTAACTTACTCGATACAATGCACTAGAGTTAGGCCATTACGTTATTGAGGCTAGGGAATGTGTTATTTATTCTTCAGTGGCTCTCATTCTGCACTGGCTTATAAGAGATGCACAAATACGTTTTGGACTGAACTGAAGCTTTCAGCATGATGATAATAGCGATAGTGATATGTTAAACACACACCAAATTTCTATATAGATATACCTTGGAGATACTGTGAGTTCAGTGCCAGAGCACTGCAGTAAAGGAAGTATTGCAATAAGTGATTCACAAATTTTTTCGGTTTCCTGGTGCATATAAAAATTATGTTTATATTATACTGTAGTCTATTAAGTGTACAATAGCATAATGTCTAAAAAAAGTATACACCTTAATTAAAAAATACTTTATTGCTAAAAAATGATAACCATCATTCGAGCCTTCACCAAGTCGATGATTTTGCTGGTGGAGAGTTGGTGGCTGGCATGGCTGCCGAAGGCTGGAGTGGCTGTGGCAATTTGTTAAAATAATATAACAATAAATTTTGCTGCATTGATTAACACTTCCTTTCACTGACAATTTCTCTGTAGCACGTGATGCTGGTTGCTGGCTTGTACCCCGGTTGAACTTCTTTCAAAGTTGGAATCAGTCCTCCCAAAGCCTGTAAATACTTTATCAACCAAATTTGTGTAATATTCTAAATCCTTTGTTGTCATTCAACAGTCTTCAGAGTATCTTCGCCAGAAATAGATTCTGTCTCAAGACACCACTTTGCTCATCCATAAGGAGCAGCGCCTCATCCATTAAAGTTTTATCATGAGATTGTGACTATTCAGTCACGAAGAGGGTCCACTTCTAATTCTAGTTCTCTTGCTATTTTCACATCTGCAATTACTTTCTCCACTGAAGTCTTGAAGTCTTTGAAGCCATCCAGGAGGGTTGGAATCAACTTCTTCCAAACTCCTGTTGATATGTTGGTATTTTGACCTCTTCCCATGAATCACGAATGTTCTTAATGGCCTCTAGAATGGTGAATCTTTTCCAAAGGTTTTCAATGGACTTTGCCCAGATCCATCAGAGGAATCAATGTCTATGCAGCTATAGCCTTATGAAATGTATTTCTTAAATAATAAGACATAAATTCAAAACAAGTCCTTGATCCATGGGCTACAGAATAGATGTGTTCACGGGAATGAAAACAACATTCATCTCATCGTCCATCTCTATCCGAGCTCTTGGGTGACCAGGTGCACTGTCAACGAGCGTTAATATTTTGAAAGGAATCTTTTTTCCTGAGCAGTAGGTCTCATCAGTGGGCTTTGACTATTCAGTAAACCATATCATAAACATGTGCTGTCATTCAGTCATTGATTGCTGTTCCATTCAGAGAGCACAGGAAGAATAGATATAGTATTATTCTTAAGGGCCCTAGGATTTTCAAAATGATAAATGAGCGTTGGCTTCCACGTAAACTCACCAGCTGCATTAGCCTCTAACAAGAGAATCAGCCTGTCCTTTGAAGCTTTGAAGCCGGGCACTGACTTCTCTTCTCTAGCGAGGGAAGTCCTACATGACGTCTCCTTCCCAAATGAGACTGTTTTGTCTACACTGAAAATCTGTTGTTCAGTGTAGTCACTGTCATGAATCATCCCAGCAAGATCTTCTGGGTGACTTGCTGTAGCTTCTCCGTCAGCACTCGCTGATTCA
Organism: Pteropus alecto; assembly: GCF_000325575.1. NCBI lineage: Eukaryota > Metazoa > Chordata > Mammalia > Chiroptera > Pteropodidae > Pteropus > Pteropus alecto. The sequence goes on along the minus strand of NW_006443225.1, from coordinate 17,428,979 downwards.
CTTTCTACTTTTATGTTAGAAAGATGGTTTCTTTACTTAAAGAGCATGAGCCAACCTCTGCTAGTCCCTGACTTTCTCCTGCAGCTTCCTCACCTTTCGGCCTTTGAAGAGCTGAAGAGAGTCAGGGCCTTGCTCTGGTCTAGGCTTTGGCTAAGGGCATGTTGTGGCTGCTTTGATCTTCTATCCAGACCAATAAAAGGCTGTTTCGCTTTCTTGTCACTCGTGTGTTCACTGGAGTGGCACTTTCAATTTCCCTCAAGAACTTTTCCTTTGCTTTTACAACTTGGCTAACTGGTGCCAAAGGCCTCACTTTAAATCTACCTCAACTTTCAACATGTCTTCTCACTATACTTAGTCGTCGCTAGCTTTCGATTTCAAATGAGAGACATGTGACTCTTCCTTTCACTTGAACACTTAGAGGTCATTTTAGGATTATTAATTGGCCTGACTTCAACATTTTGTGTCTCGGGGAGTAGGGGGTCCACGGGAGACAGAGAAAGACTGGAGAATGGCTAGTGGGTAGAGCAGTCAGAATATACACAACGATCATGGATTAAGTTGGCCATTTTATGTGGGTGTGTTTTGTGGCGCCCCAAATCACAATAGGGACATCAAAGACCACTGATCACAGATCGCCATAGCAAATATAATAATAATGGACAATTTGAAATATTGTGAAAATTACTAAAAAGTGTCACAGAGACAGAGTGAGTAAATACTGTGGGAAAATGGTGTCAACGGAGTTGTTCAATGCAGGGTTGCCACAAACCTTCAATTTGTAAAAAATACAATAAAGTGAGCTTTGCCTGTATTTGGAAAATAATATTCATAAAGAGACTATATATTATAAAAAGTGATAAATTCTCTAATTTGGAATTGGAGGCAATAAAAACCAATCAACAAATTACTTGTTTCCAAAATTTGAAAACGAGTATGTTAAGCTTGTAACTGGCATTACAGTTCCCATCTATATTCTCTTTTAAACATACAGCAAATTTTGTGAGAATAAATGGCTACTTTATGAGAAATAAACATGACAATTGATCACATTTTTCATCAAGAACACATGAATCCTTTAAAAACAAAATGGAAACCCTCATATGTAGGTTTGTTTAGAGGCTCAAAAGAGATATTCTTCATGTGTTTTCAGAAAACATTCTTTGTTACTTACGAATGTGACTGGCATATTGGGCAGTACTAATTCTCACTGGAATCTCTGTGCCACTTTGATGAGTTTTTATTGTCACATAAAGTAGTCAAAATACGGCATATGCCAACAGGTAACATATCACTGTATTGAATAAGAACCCATCGAAGCTTCATTAATTATTAGCAATGCAAATTTAATTAAATTATTAAACCTCTCTTAGTCTCAATGTTCTCACCTGTAAAATGAGGACATAATGTCTATCTCATACAAATGCCGTAAATAGAAAAGAAATAATTCATCTGCTATATTTTTGACATGGTAGACACTTGATAAAATAGTTGTTAATATGATTATACTGGGTTATTACATTTTACCTTAAAAGTTCATTTAAATGTAAGAAATCATGAAAATTATTATAGAACCATCTTGAATAAGAATTACCATATTTTAAAATCTCTTTTTTCTGCAAGATGACTTTCTTCTTATGCTCTTAAATTAAATCTTTTAAAGATTTCCTGCACAACCATGTATTTAAGTGTCTCTCTAATATTTTTTTTATAATGATAAATCAAGTCCAATAGGGACATCTATGGAATTAAAAAAAAAAAAAAAAAAAAAAACAGCCTGCTTAGATTATCTAGAAATAAATCATAAATCAACTTGAAAATTACCTTTAACAGAGTGAAAGTGTCTTCGTTATTTGGTGCTTATTTTCAAATGAAAGATTCTTTGTCTTTAGTTTTCAGAAGTTTGATTATGATGTGTTTTAGTGTGAATTTCTTTGGTTTTATTCTGTTTGGGTTGTATTCAGCTTCCTTAATTTGATGGTTTCTGCATTTAACCAAATCTGGGTGAATTTTCAACTTTTATTTCTTCGAATAATTTTTTGGCCCATGCTGTTTTATCCTCTGCTTCTGTTATTCTAATAACATGAATATTAGATCTTTTGAAATTGGGCCACATGTTACCAAAGTTATTTTTCCTTTACTATTCAAATTAGGTAATTTCTATTGTTCTATCATCAAATTCATGATTCATTTCTCTGTCATATTCAATCTACTAGTAAGCCAATCCAGTGAGATCTTATTTTATTTTTTATATTTATATTTTTAGAAGTTTTATAGTTTTTTGAATGCATATCATTTTTGCTGAATTTTTCCATTTTTTTCATTTATTACAAGAGTTTATAATTATTTCTTGAAGCAAATTAATGATTGCTACTTTCAAACTGTTATCAATTAATTCCATTGTCAGAGTTATGTCAGTGTTAGTGTCTGTTCATTGTCTTTTCTCGTTCAGGTTTTGACCTTTCTGGTTCTTGGAATGATGTGTGATTTGAGGTTGTGTCCTAGGCTTCTGGGATATCGCGAGATCCTGGATCCTGTTTCATCTTTTTTTCCAGCAGCAGTCACCCTATTTAGCCGTAGCGTACAGGTCTGGGTGGAGATGGGTGTCCACGTTCCCAATGGGCCCCACTGACAGGACACCTGCAAAGGTAGAGGTCGGCACTGTACCACCTGCTATTGCTGGATGAGGGACAGAGACTCAGCTCCCTGCTGACTAATACCACCTTATCAGGAAAAGCAGTGCCAACTAGCACCGTCTCACACCCCCTCGCACTGCCCCGGGTGACGGTAGGATGGAAGTTCATTGTTCTGCTGGGCCTCCCTGACTTTGGGGTGCTAGGGGGCGGGCTGCTGAACAGCACTAGGTTGCATTGTCTTATTCTACCTCATTGTTGCCTGTGGGGTAAAAGTTCAGTTGTTTGTTTGGCCCAACTAATAATAATCCGGTGGGGTAATCAGAGCATGGCCTGCCAGGTGGAGGGAAGGGGGGATATGTGGCTCCGTGCCCGACTCTCGCTGACACTATTGGTATTTAGATGGAGTTCGGCAGGTATTGTCAAAAAGATTACTCTTCTAGTAGGCTACCTTTTCCTTCTCCTTTGGCTGGATGGGGCAGGTTTTCCTTGGGTCTTTTTGTCTACATCTTTTGGTGGTTCCAGGTTGCAGGCCCCCAGTCCTCATCCTGACTATACAGAAAGCAAAAAGAAAACCTAGGAAAATCACTATCTTTTCATTCCTAAGTTCCATGGTCCTTAGTCAGTCTATCGTTTTCCTTCCATCATTCGGAGCCTTCCTATGGTTCCTTGTTGTATTGTGTTCAAATTTTTATGTTATAAGGAGGATGACTAGAGAAGAGGCTATTTCATTATAGCCCAAACTGAAAGTCTCCTAAAGTTATTATTTTAGTATATCCTTTGGTTCTCACGTTATTAAATTTCCTCATTAGGAAATTTGGTGAAGTTGTAGGGTTAAAAACCATGGAAAGTGGTTT
>NW_006443225.1:17415305-17425440 GCF_000325575.1 Pteropus alecto | reverse complement strand
AAATGAGTTCAAAACCTTGCTTAATTTCTGACTTGCTGGATTTCGTATTCATTATGTAACATACTTCGGTAATGATATATATTTTGCTCAAAATATATGCAGCCGTACTTTATATATTAAATGCCGAGTACAGTATTGTTTCGAAGTCTAAAACAAAAAGAATTAATGAAAGAAAAACAACTTGAAATACAAATATAAATAAAATTATGTAATTAACCCATGATTTTATATATCTAATGAACATCATGCGAAGTAGGTCAGTCTCATATTAAGTGTTCTTACTATTATAAAGAAATAAAAATAAAAAGCATGTCATGCTAATAGCTAAAAAAAAATCAGTGCTAAGTAGCTAAGGCAAACTTTCAAATTACTCAACTCTTGGATGACATATAAAAGAAAACAATTTAATTTTCCAGTTCTATTTTTCACAAGTTGTTTCTACTATAATAATTGAAGTAGTCTGTGTCAGATTAGCCAGTGTCGAGAGTAGAATTTCCATTTTCTCAACTATCGGGCCAGGGCAGTGGGGGTTATAACCCCAAACCATGTCTTTGTCAGCTTTAGAAATTGCAAACTCTGCACCCTTTATGATACTTCTTCCCTGCTATCAAGTATCAAAAGAGGTTCCCCATTTTATGTTCCTAGGAAAGGAATTACTCCTGTCTTTATCTATCTATTTATCTATCTATCTATCTATCTATCTATCTATCTATCTATCATCTATCATCTATCATCTATCGATATCAATCATCTATCATCTACCTACATACTTATACACGTATTTCTCAGTAAAAGTAGATTTATTTAATGCTGTGAATGGATTAACCCATAAGGTGGGCCAGGAACAAGATTTTCATTGTGGACATTAAAGAAATCCTGAAGCTGTTAGACCCAAAAGGTTTATACCAAGTAGCTCGGCTGTTGGATGCCACTGCCAGTGTAGTTTGGTTTGAAAGCTTTTTCTAGATGTATTGGAACTGCTGAGCCAGTACCTAAAGGCAGCTATGGTTGAGCAGTTCCATAGAAATAAGCGGACTAATCACATATCCATGAATCGCATCCTCAAGTAATAGCTATATATTAACATTATATATACACACGCACACACACATAATCATATGTGCATATATGTATGCTTATATATCTCTATATACATAAATTTACATATAAAGCTATATATTCCTATATATGCAGTGCATATATAATGGCATTATATATTTTTTATATAGTCATACAAAATGTGCCAGTACCTATGAGTTATATCCATAAGCAACTTTTTTCTTTTATTCTTTAAAAAACTGTGTTCCTGCAAGCTTAACTTAGCAAACCGTTAGCTGTTGCTGTTGATGTTTTAAAAAATAAATTAGCAATTGTAATTACCAAATTAACTCTTTATTAGCAGAAGGATTCTATATTGCATAATGAAACTAAGCTTGTGCTAGGAATTAGCAATGTGAGAATTAATTAATTAATTCTTTCATTACCACTTATGACTTTAGGCAAGTTAGAAAAATCTCCGAGTATCACATTTCTCATTTGGAAATGGTTTTCGTGGGTATGCGATAGATTATATTATCTCTACAATCCTCTCTAGTGCTCAAGTTTTTAAAAACTTAAACTTTAAAATTTGCATACTATGTTGCTAGAGATACTAGAAATGCAATATTATTCAGATCAGTCAAAAACAAACAACATTGTATATGTCTATCTAGGGAGAATGAGTGTTTTAACACTCTCTCACCCAGTACGTTTGGCTTTCCTTGGAGACACGAGCATTTATGATAAAATCCTTCCTGGCCCTCGCCTTCTCTGTGGTCACAGCTGTGCCTTCTCTGAGCCCTCTTCACTACGCTGGGTGGCCTGCTGTTCTGCTTTAGAAGGCCTCAGATAGGCTCTTGCTAAGGCTTAAGACCTATCTCTCAAACTTGAGCCTTATCTCTCTAATAAATGCCTGTTCGCCATCAGAGCTAAGTGCCCAGGGAGAACCAAACCTCTTGATCCTTGCTTTATGAACATCTACTTACTGGATCTCAGGGTCACCCACTCTGTGATGTAGTCACTCTGGCGTTGTACTCTCTCCGGGAGTCTGGGGTTCAAACAGCCCCTGCCGCCACTCACCGCCATGGTGATAGATGGCCTCAAGCTGGTTTGACTGTTCCAGACTTCAGGTGTATGAATTCCTGTAAGTCTGGACTTGCTCCTTCGCTGCACTAAAGCCACAGTGTCTCTGCTCTTCTCTCTCTGGGCGCCTGTCTCTAACGAAGTGCTTGCCTAACACCTCGGCTCCCATCTTATCGAGGCCTCTTTGAGCTCGTCCAGGCAAGGCCCAGAGAGCATCGTCCGGTTTGTAGCGCCCTGCTGCATGCAGCACTTACTCTAATCTCGTTCTTTCCTTCAATAAGAACAGAAAATGCAGATAAAAGCGATGCATTATATCCCTTTCTTATATTACATCACGATATATAGGTACAACACTGTGGCATTTTCCTCCCAATCATGTTGGACATTTGCCTCCATTAGTAAGCTAATCAGATGCTGTCTGTTGCCCACAGAAAGGCAACTAAATGTACAGCTTATCCTAAAAGCCTTTTTAAGTCTTAGGTGAGAGTAGAATTTTAAGGAAATTCAAGGAAATGGCCAGATAATAGCCCTATGGAAAGAAAGATAGATAACTGTAATAGATAGATTAAAATAACAGAGAGGAAAAAAGAGAGGTGACAGAAGCTGTTAGTCCTCTGCTATAGATGGACTAGTTTTAATAGATCCTACTCTGGATTTGAGCACCAATTGAATCAGTTTTTTTACTTTGTTTATTCTTAAAATTTGAAGTATGTTACACTCAAATATTATATTAATGTTTTGTTGGAGTTTTTTTTTTTAAATTCAAAACCACCAATATATACATTTCATTTAATGCAAAACTATACCACTAATCGGTTCGATAAATTATATACAAAAGTGAATATTTCGTGTAGAACTAAAAGACCTAACAGTTATCTTTGGTCCAGGAAAATCTTGTCCCCTTCTCACAAACACAAAACAAAGCAGAGATGAGCTGTAAAATAGAACTCAAAGGCAAATATGGCACTGGGCAGCCCTGCAACTTGTCAGAAGAAGACCTCTAGAATCAACTATTCACTGTGACATCATTTCTCAAGGCTGACAGAGATTCAAGACACCTAAGAGTTACCTGTGCATATTAGGCACTCCGTGACCATTGGTGAATAAACATCGAATATCATCAAACAGCATTTAAATGCTGAAATGTGTTTGTAGGTTCTACAGCCATCAGGTTCAGAGAGAGAGCAGGACAAGGGCACAGAATAGGACTCACTGAGTCTTGAGTAATGTTTGCTGAATTTTATTTAATATTTGCGTAAGTTAATATTCATGGGTGAGATTGGTCTAGAGTCCTTATTTATTGATTTTCTTTTGGAGGGGGCAGAGGGCTACGGAGCAGATGGGGTGTATCTTTTATTGCTGGTGTTAATACTTTGCCATATTCATAAAAAGTTAGAAGTTCTCCTTTTTTATGCTTCAGAGAATTTCAAATAGCTTTGAATTAACTGTTTCTCAAAGAATTGCTCTGGGAAACAGTTCAACTTTTGAGCATAGGTATTTGACAAATCTGTTTCTTCAGCGGTGTTAATCTGCTCAGGTTATCTATCTGTTCTATGATTGGTGGCGGCAGTTTATGTTTTCCTAAAAATATATATATATATAATCCATGTTTTCCAGTGTATTGGCATAGAACGGAGACAATTACTCTCACATGGTTTAGTTAACATTCTCTATATGTGATTATTTTTATTATCAGTGTTAATGTCATGTATTTGTGTGCCATCAATCTTCACCTGTTCAGTTTAGAAAATGAGTTATGTATTTTATTATGTTGGATTTTCCCCGTAAATAGATCATTAATTTATTTATTAAATCCATTAATTTACTTATTGTATTTTTCATGTATACATATATATTGTTTCTCTTCATTTCTATGGTAATTTTATGATTTCTAATTTACTTCGTTGGATGATTAACTCATCTACATTCACTCTTTCTTTACCAATAGTGTAAGTATCTTAGGCCATGAGTTTTCTTCCTAAAAAGTTCTAGCTTTATTTTATAAATTCAGAAGATATAATTATTTTCTATCTATTATTTATATATACACACATGATATTATACATAATATATGTTTATATGATATAGTGTATAAAATATATGATTTATCTTACATAATGAGCAAAAAACATTAACAGAGACATTTTACCAAAGAAGATGTATGAATGGCTATATTATAATTTGTAAGAAATACATATTTGGTCTCCAGTCCCCATTCCTGGTCCGGAGCTCCTAAAATTCTCAGAATTTCCTAAGTGAAGAGAGCCATAGAAGTGTCTTTTGTTATGTGAATAAGTGACTTTTGGAAAGACCCTAGGTAACCTTGGGGTCGGGGGGAGGGGGCTGGTTGGAAGGGAAGGAATCATGTACTTTATCAGTGGGTTGAAACTTTCAGAGGGGCTAGAGATTAAGTTCAATCAACAAAGGGCAATGATTTCATCAAACATACCCACGTAATGAAGCCTCTATAAAAACCTGAAAGAATGGGGTTCTGAGAGTTTCTAGTTTGGGGGACACGTGTTATTGTGGGGATCGTGGTGCACCCAGAAAGCATGGAGGCACCACAACCCGTCCCACATACTTCGTCCTGTGCATCTCCTCCATCTGGCTGTTTCTGACTTATTTCTTTTTATAATTAACCAGTAATATAGTAAGTAAAAAGATTCTCTGAGTTCAGTGTGCTGCTCTAGCAAATTAATGGAACCTGAAGAAAGGGCCTTTAGAACCTCCTCTCTGCAACTGATTGGTCAGAGGCACAGGTGACAACCTGGGCTTGAGTTTGGTCTCTGAAGTGGGGGTGGATGGGGTCAATCTTGTAGGACCAAGTTTTTAAATTGTGTCATCTGGTGCTGTCTCCAGGTAGATAGTGACAGGATGGAGAATTGCTTGATAGTGTTGGAAAAATATACATTTGAGCTGATAAGTACATGCCAAGATGATTTGGAGAAATGCAAATTGAAACAAAAAATGAGAGCCATTTTATATGCAATAGATCAGCTATATGAAATAATACCAACAATAACAAACGCTGGTGACAGTGTGGAGAAATGGGACATTACATACATTTCTAGGAAACGTAAGAATGTACAGACACTTTGGAAAACAGTTTGGTAGTTTCTCAAAAAGTTAAAAACTACCATAGGACCCAGGACTCCTGGGTGTATACCCAAGATATATGAAAACGTATGTCCACAGAAAATTTGCACGTGAATACTCACAATGGCTTTATTCATAATATCGAAACAGGGGAAAATGAGCTAAACGCCCATCAAGTGATGAATGAATAAACAAAATGTAGGATACTCATACAATGAAATACTACTCAGCAATAAAAAGGAATGAACAATCAGCTGTGCTGTGTCAGAGATTAGCTTCAGAAACAGTCTAAGTGTTAAGAAACCAGACACAATAGGCTACATGCATTAGATGGTCCCATTTGTATAGAATGTCCAACAAAGGCAATTTTAGTAGCTTAGTAGACACCTGGGGCTGGAGGTGGGAGAGGGGATAGCAATGTAGCTAAACTGTAAATGCGTTTGAGGAGTCTTTCTGGGAGATGTAAAAATGTTCTAAAACTGATTTATGGTAGTTATTGCATCCATACTTGATGGTAGTTAATCCATCAAGTTACTAAATATTATCGAATTGTACCCCTGAAATGGACTCATTTTATGATATTTAAAATATATTACAATAGAATAATTAAATACATGTATATATACACATATAGTTTTTAAATTTACACATTATTGCTTTTCATATTTTTCCATATAATTTTGTGCTTATGTCAAATCAGAGGACGTAGTTTATACTAATTTGACTTTTCAAGGCTGATTGAAGTGCTTTATGACATTACACGTAGCACATTTTTGAAAAGTTCATAGCATTTTAAGAAGAGTATTTCTATTGTTAGTGTACAGAATTTGAAAAATTACAACTACATGTTAATAATATTATTTAGATTTTTCACATATTTATTTTTGTTTTAATTTACTTTTAATAGAAAATAGAAAAGAAACATTAAAGTTTCCTGTTACAAATGTGTTTCTGTCTATTTCACCTTGGATTTCCTGAAGATTTAGCGTTATGACTGTACTATTTAATAAATGAATAGTCCCTTTGACCTTCACTGTAAATTGTATTATTTTTTCTGCTTTAAAATTGCTAAATCTCACTTTTTGGTTTTTATTTATTTGCATATAATGAGGATGACAGTATCTGTCTTTCCTATGTCTGGGTTATTTTGTAATGTGCATATTTTTGTATACAATATATTATTAGGTTTTGTTCTTGGTTCTAATAAAGAAGTCTTTTACTTTAAATGGCTGAGTTAAGCCTATTATTATTTATTTAACCAATATGTATGTTTGGTTAATTATGTCATTTATTTTTTCCCACCGTTTCCTTTTAATCTTTCAACTACATGAACAATGTTTATTTTTTGTGTTTGTGTTTTTCTCCTCATAATTGGGAATGCTTATACAGGTTCTAGTGTTTTTCTTGAAAGCTATCACTTCTAGCAGGGTTCTTAGTTATCTAAGTCATTGGACAGGCTTCATTGACTTCCTCTTCTACTTATGTCCCAACCACTGTTTATTTTGTGTCAATCAGAAAAGACCAGGTTATACCGCAATAAAAAAGAACACCTCATTTCAGTGACTTATCACAACAAAGTTTATTTCTTGCTCAAAATGCCCTACAGTCTGGGCATCTCTCCAAAGCAGCTGTTCTCCGTGTGGCAGCTCAGGATCCCAGGCTGCTTCAATCATGTGGCACCTACTTCTCAACACAATGCTTCAGAGTCCACTCTGCAGGGGAGGGGAGCATGGAGCAGTCCCCATCTGGAATTCAGTTCATCAGCCAGGAAGTTACAGCAGTCATTTCAATCGACGTCCTTTTGGCTATAAACTCAGTTCTAGGAAGGAGAGAGAATATTCCTTGCAGGTACCACGAAGGAGAAATGAGTGAGAGATGAGTAGTACCTATAATACCTACTATATAATTGTGATATTTATTTTATGTCGACCTTTATATCTTTAAATATATACTCATTCTTATATTAACACTTCTCACTTGGATATAATAGTTGATCAGAAGATGATTAATGATTATAAAATACAAGGAAACCAGGCTATTTATTCTATCTTCCACCTTCTTTCCCCTTTCAGTCTTTACGATTTACATCATTTCTACAAGGTCGAAGGTTACAAAATTCCTCACTGTCTTTTGAAATGAGAGGTCTAAGTTTAAATTCCACAACCTCTTCACGGACATAACTAATACTTATAATATGGACCACTACTTTGCTCTTCTAGAACAGAAGGACAACTGAAACACAACGAAACTGATTACATTCTAATACTATTGGAATTAGTTATTTGAGTTTTTTGGTCACTTTCAGTCTTATTTCCACAATCATATTGTAAGCTCTTTGTGGTGGGAAGAAAACTGACATATTCTAGAGTGCCTAAGAACTAACGAGGCACAAAAAAATTGTTTTTCAGAATGTTTTCAAAAAATTAGTATGTTCAGTTCTGAAGCTCCTTCCAGAAGAAATACCCATAAGTTCTGGAGTAATGCAGAGTGAATACATCAGACTAGTACGTGTGATGTTACCGAAATATGATAAATGAAGGGGAATATAAATTAAATTTAATTTAGATTTTATCTTATTATTACTACATGGAATCGAAATGGAAATTAGAATGTGAAATAACATATTTTGTTTTAAATCAGTGCTTGCTAAATTTCATTTTCTTTTTTATTTTGCTTTTTTCAAATACACTCTTCAAATTGGAGACTTGTTCAAATAAATACATTGAATAAAATTGTGGTAAGGGTTGAGTTGGTTTAGAGTAACAGTGAATATATCACATGTTAGAAAATTCTCCTTATGAAGAAAATAGAAAAACAGTTATTCCAGGGAGATAGGTGGATGTAGATAGATGATAGATGATTAGATGATAGATGATAGATGGTAGATAAATAGATAATCTCCCAATGTGAAGAAAACAATACTGAAAGTAAATTTTTATCACATAAAAATATCGAATGTTGCATATCTACATTATTAGAACTACAAATTTAATACATAAAATAGTATTTTCAATATTATACTGTCAGATAACACTAAAATTTACTAAAAATATTTTTTCATATCTGGTACCAGCAATATAAAACAGAATATAAAGGACTTTAAAATATATCCAGCAATGTCCAATATAACTTCTAAAGTTAAAGCCAAAACTTCTGACTATTGAAATAATGACAATGGAATTTTAGAAATGCTAATGAATGCAGAAAAGCTCTCTATATTATTACATACTATCCACCTAGTCACCTATGAAAACATAATTCTAAAGCCTTAGATATTGTCATTTATTTAAGTGACAATGAGTATTTTTTTATAAGAAATGAGAGGTCATAGAGCTTAAATGAAACTTTTTACTGAACCAAATCATACATAAAGAGACCAGGATCTGTTTTATCATTGGACAAAGAGATTTCAACAAATTTTTAGAAGTTAAAAGGACCATCTTAGTCAATTTCACAGACTGATTTAAAACATAATAGACACAGCTAAAGAAAGGATTAATGAACTAGAAAATAATATACTAGAAAGTACAAACTAGAAAATTGTAGATAGAAGCACAGAGAGACAACATGATTTTAAAAAAGGACAGAGAGATAAAATAAAGGACCTCATGAAAACGTCTAATATACAATCAATTGGAATCCTAGAAGCAAAAGAGAGACAGAAAGGACAGAAACTTAATAGAAAGAAATAATGGCTAAGAATTTGCAAAACTCTTTATGATATCAACCTACATAGTCAAGAATCTATAAAATTAAAACAGAGTAAAGAAATCATATTGAAGTTTAACATATTAAAAATTATGTGAATAAACCAAATAGAAAAATGTTAAAAACAACCAAAAGAAAAAAACTAATTTATAGGAACAAAAATAGGACTAAAAGCTGATATAGTAACAAAATTGATGAAAAACCAAAAGCCAATGGAATAACATTAATAGAGTCTTTGCCCATTTTCTTCATTATGAACCAGCTTTCATACAATTTAAACTTCATGAATTTGCACAGACTAATCCTTAAAATTCAACAACTTGCTTATTTAGTTAAATTTAGTACCACGATTTAATCTTCTCACGAGATGAATTTTTGCAACTATTTTATTCTCTGTGATTTTGAATTTTTAAAATTTTCATTTTGGTTTATGGATCTATTTTGTTTGTATTTCTTCCATTTTAAAGAACAAACCCACATAATTAAACTAATTTTTAAGCTGACATTTAAAATTATATTGCACTGCATCATCCTTGTAGTATTTCCCTGAGCCCTTTTCCATAGCAGAATTAAATGCTCTTGCATTTGGGTACCCAGCGAGTACAGTAGAATATTTCTATTTCAATGTTGATTTTATTATTCTGAAACTACTTAATCATGCTTTTTCTAATAAACTGTAAGCTCTTTGAGGGTGTAACGGCTTCTTCTATTCATCTACCAAAGTGCCTGGTACAGATTAAGTGCTCAGTAAATGTGTGATTCATGATTAAATGAATGAAGATCTGTTAATCCAATCCCCAGCTTATTTTACAGTCTTTTAAGATTCAAATCACTATGACTAATCTTCCAATCCATATTGCAATTCTTCCCAATATAAAGTAATGTTTATATTACCTTCCAAGAAATCTGGATTAAAGTCATCTAATAATCTAGTACAGGAGGAATGCCATACGAAATGAGTAAATAGGATGACAGGAACATTCTAAGGGTGGATAAATTCTATCGCCTTTTTTAGAAATTGCCCCTAATTATTGTAATATAGTAAGAATCAATGTCACATATTAATTGAGAAGGAGAAAGAAATAGCATTAAGGCTGGTCCCACTTTGGAGTAAAACAATTTTAAAAACTAGATTTCCCAATTTGCTGATTCACCACCCTAATTTTTCTACTCATCTAGAATGTCCCCTCCCTCAAATACACCATCAAGG
>NW_006443225.1:17404800-17415257 GCF_000325575.1 Pteropus alecto | reverse complement strand
AAAAAAAAATTACTTAAATGAAAACATATTGAAAGTTCAAATTTATTAGAACTAAGACCCCAGCACCTAATTAAAATCCCTTCTTGCAAAGTTGGAAATAGGAGACTAAAGGAATAAAGCCTGTCCCCTACATCATCAGCGCCACAGCAGCTCCCACTTACAAACGTGGCAGCTTTATTTTCGGCCTTGTCCCTGGCTCTGAGAGGCCTGCAGCTCCCATTACGGCCACTGTCAAGGGTAAGAGTTTCTTCCAGCAATGGTGCCCCCATCAGCAGCACGTATCACAGGAGCCCAGTGTTTCTTGATTTTTTTTAGCAGTTTATGGACATGATACACAAGAAAGCTCAGGGCCACACACCACCAGAGCACTTGTGGGAGCTTCCTCGAGGGGAGTCCCAGTGGCAGTTTTATGCAGCTGGCCAGCTCCTTTTAAAAACTTGGAGTTGTGTTAGAAAGTCAGACTGTCAAGTCAGAATGTATGTCACATTCTCTCCCACTGCCACTGTCTCCTGTCCCGTGGGTAGAAATAGTAACCTAGTTTTTCCTGGCTTAGAGTAAGCACAGGTGTTTCACCGCTGAAACACCTGAGGGAGTGTGATCTCTGCTTTACGACTATGTGACCTTGGGCCTAACACCCCGCACTCTGTGTAAAAGAGAGCAATGTAATTTACCTGATAAAACTGTCATGGAAATAAAATGAAGTAACACATTAGAGTGCTGAAACATTTCTAACGAATAGCAAGCCCTCCGAAAATGTTACCTATTATATATAAGTCACAAAAGATTAATGAAAGTTCATTAAGTAAATGGAGTTTTTATTAACATGTTTCTGCAAAAAAAAAAATCCTGCAATACATATGTATGATTTAAATCAATGGCAAATAGTGTTCTTAAACTTTTAAAAATATATAGGAAATGATGAATATACCGAAATATCTTAAAAATATATGACATTCTAAAATTAATAAATGAATTAACTAAAATAATTTTTATCAGCAGATGGTCCTAGATGGCAAAATACGTCAACTGACATGCAAGGATTAGCATCTGAACACATAGCTCAATATGTTTGAGTTAAATAAAAGAACCCTTCTTATATAAGTGTCTATAACTAAAGGGAAACAAGTATAGTTGTTTAAAGTGTAGGCAGTAGTTTGTCATATTTGACTGATTCTCTCTTTTTCATCTGAGAAGCTCAAATAGTACAAATTATCCTGGAATTTCTCAGATCCATGTCCCCTGAAGTCAGCCTCTGGACTATACTCATGGTAGGTTTACTTGAAGCTTTCATAAGATTACCTTCTTCAACAGCAGTAACCTGTGTGAGGGCACAGTGGCCTGGCCCACCATCAACTTCGAGAACTTTCCCACCATCACATCCTACTTCCAACCCACCAACGTCGCCATGGGCCAGGAGCAGAGGCAAACATGTTCAATGACGAGGAGCAGCTGCGCAGGAGGGAGAAGCTGATATTTCTGTCCCACATATGTGATCCAGGCCGAAGAATAGTGACAGGTGTATCTCCGGTCAGGACACCCCCCACATCTAGAAGGAGCCCCCAGCTCCGTCACCGAAGGGGCCGTGAGGGAGGCGGGCAGGGCCTGCGTAGAGCTGATAGAACCTGGTCAGGTATACGAGGTGATCGCCTTCATTGACTTCCTGAAGATCTGGCGGGGGATAGACATCGAGGCCCAGATGCTCTTCGTCCCCGACCGACCACCTCCCCATCGGAGCAACTGTGCCTTGCTCAGAGCCGGGAGCAGCCGGGCCCACGTGGTCCTTCTGCTAAAGCTCTTGCAGGCTTCCTTGCTGATATGGTCTTATTCTGCGACTATGCACAGGATTCATGTGTTGGACGCTGCGGGAGGCATGAGAGGGATGGGTCATCGGCCCGTTAGTTCATACAGTACCTGGGCGGGACATTGTGGGTGACTCCCTTCGGAACAGTCAAGTAACATTCGATACTTAAAAGAAGAAAAGTGTAAACTGTAGCAGAGCCTACTGTCTGTCCTCTAATATCTATTCTTTCTTCTATATTAATAAAAGTTTTAGTTGGGCACGTGGCTCTCGTTGAAAGACTACATTTCTCAAGATTACCTGCAGTCACGCATGGCCTGGATCTTCTGCTCCACAGCTTCGGAGCAGAAGTTACAGGTGCGGTTCCTGGTTGGTGTTCGTACCATGAATAAGCTTGTCTTCCTATTTCTTCTTTCTGTCACTGGAATGGAGCCAATGTGGCAGCAACTAAAGTAAGCATTTCAGACCAGAAAGTAGAAGCTAGATATTGAGGGTGACTAACAACATAGATTGTGTCTGGGCCCCTGATGACTTCATGGAGAGAAGACTCAATAACTGAGGAACTTTTACATGAAAGAGAAAAAAAATAAGAAACTTTTCTAAAATAGAAGCTCCTGACTGTTTGAATAGCAAGACCAATATCCTAACTCATCCCATCAGATTTCACAGATTAAATTGGTTTACTGTGTAGCAGGTAAATTATTTTAAAATAATTCTGTGATAAAGAAACAAGTCTCCAAGTGGATGAGCAAGAAAAGTAAAAATGTCCACAAAGGAAGTACAAACAGTCTGACTTCAGAATCAGATGATTATGGGGTATCTTCTCAGCATTTTTGTCTACAAGATGGTTCAGAAATTTTATGGCCAGCCAAATGGTTGTGTGTATATGCGAGGAACTAAAAAGCAGTCTCAGCTGGGATAGGAGAGAAAACATAAAAGCCACATTACCGCACAAATAGGGTTTTTGTTGTTGTTGTTGTAATTAAAGGTATGCTTACTGCTATACGAATATGAATTGCATCAACCCCAAATTCGTGTGTTGAAGCCCTCATCCCTCGGCACCTCAGGATGTGAACTTATTTGGAAACGGGGTCATCATGGATACAGTTAGTTAAGACGAGTAGTGTGGGTCCCTAATCCAATATGACTGGCATCCTTATTAAAAGGGGAAATGTGGATGCAGACACACACACACACACACACACACACACACAGAGGAAGGATGCTGTGTGAAGATGAAGGCTATGCAGCAGAAGCCGAGGAAGGCTGGATTGCCAGCAAATCACCAGCAGCTCGGAGAGACGTAGGGCATCACCACTCTCAGAAGGTACCAGCCCTGCCAATACCTGATCTCAAACTCCTAGCCTTCAGAACTATAAGACAGCAAATGTCTGCTGTTTAAGACATCCAGTTCGTGGTGTTTTGTTACAGCAGCCTTAGCAAACTAATACACATACTCAGTTGAGATAATGAAAAAAATAAAGAACTAATGAATGGAAAATCCATCTATGAAAGGACTAATTATGAACACTGAAACCAGTTAAACATGGAAGTTATCTCTAAATGATTATTGTAAATACAGTTATAGAACAGAATACAAATGGCAAAGCGTTTTCTTGAAGGAAAACTAATAATGTAAGGCAAAATGCACATGCATGCATGTAAATGATAATTTAAATACCTTTATCGATGCCAATTGCCTTTGAAATTTTTGCCCTTAACTCAGAAGCCTTCCTCCATAAGTATGTGAGCATGGAAATGTAAATGTTTCTTTCATGAAACATGACTATTTCAGAATTTACTGAGTAATAAAGCTCATGGTCGTTGGAAACTTTGATTTTTAAAAAACAGAGACATTAATGAATTGGATGTGTGACCTTTGTGAGCTTTGGTTCTACTTCAGAACTTTAAATGCGAAGCCTAAAAATTTAAATGTTGGGCTTTGAAATTATTTTTAAAGGGTAATGTATAACTGAATGTACAGGCATTTTATTCATACTTGATTTATGCAGCACATTTAACATTTATTCAACAAAGCTTTGCATATAATCATGAATACACTTAATGTTTTTAAAGGCTTACTGAATACCACCTAAATTTTAAAAAAAGGTGTT
This sequence comes from Pteropus alecto, assembly GCF_000325575.1. Lineage (NCBI taxonomy): Eukaryota > Metazoa > Chordata > Mammalia > Chiroptera > Pteropodidae > Pteropus > Pteropus alecto. Next base: position 17,411,345 of record NW_006443225.1, on the reverse strand, counting down.
GGAATTCAACTCCAATATTTAGCTCATTCCACACTACGTGCTTCTCCGCCTAAAACAGGCTTTATTTGAACTGGAAAACACAAAAATATTTTGTGCACTTTATATAAATATTTTATTTTACGTATATATTTATTATAAAAAAATAAATAAAACACATAGTTAAATTATTTCCCCTCACCTATTTATTTCTTTTTCATGAAGCAATTTATTTTTTTGTTCAGGTTTTGCTTCAACTCTGAGTTTGATTCCTTTGATATTCTTTCAAATGTAAGTAAATTCCCCTGCCATTCCCCAGTGACAGAGTAACTTATTTCTGCAGTAGCAATATTTTGTTATTCTACTAAGCTCAGGCGGTAACCTGACACTGTTCAACTGAGTCTGCTCCAAATATAAGTACTGCATAACTTTCAACTTTTTATAAGCCTAAAAGGTTCAGATTTTTTTTTCCCTTTTGTGGCCCCTCAGGAATTCTAAAAACCCAAAACTTACAATCACTTTATACTTTAAACAAAAAGCTTGGCAGGGATTTCAAAATGTGGGTAAAACAAAATTTTAAAATATAGTCTCTGTGATTTTTGCTCAAGACCAAATGACAGCATAAAACAAATATAAAAAAAGATTTTTTGCTAATGAATCATCATTGTCACTTCCAAAAGGATTGTATAACTTAGTTAATAAAAGATTCGCTCGTGCTCATGTGAATGTTTTTTTTCTAAAGAGTCGTTACTGGACAAAGTAACATTTATTTGGGAATGATGACAAAGCCACACCTTTGTCCCTGTATTGATCATGCTTATTTAATGAACATGATAATATCTGTTTTTAGAAACTGTCAGATTTTAAGTGGAGAAGTTACTGCCTGTGTGGAAGGGAAAGGAATTGTTTTCAACAGAAAGCTTTTTCTGTTTTCTTTTCTTTTTTTTTTTTAAGGTGATAAATCTTGTTTCTTGATTAAAAGGAAAATCTCCATTTCATTGTAACACACGATAGGAGAAGCTGAATTTCCCAGGGACCATCACTCCATTGTGAATTTCACGACTTCATTCCTTAGTTCCAGGAGATACTAGTCGTATAACTTCTCTAGTGATGTATATGATATCAACTGGGTCAGTAATCAGGGTTAATATCCCAATTTTAGTGAAAGAAAACCCAGAAATAGGATATTCATATTCTAGCTGTTAATTAAATGATATATTTTTTTATATTTGTGTCACTCCATACTACTGTTTCTATTTTTTTTGTTTTAGTTCAGTTATTTTTAATTGGTTAATAACATTAGTTCCATTTATTCACTAAAAGCTAGACTTACACTTCCCGGTGTAAAGAACCATTTAGATTCATTTGAACCCTTAGTTATTAACTATTTGAGTTGAGACTAACATAGAAAACACTTGTCTATTTTAAAACATATTTCTATTCTTTTATTCTTCTAAAAGTCATCAAAGCAAAATTCTCAAAATGTGAATGATCACCAACTTTTAATTTGAATACATTTGTTTTAAACACAGCACAAAATACGTGTGTTATACAGAAGCTATTAATGCATGAAAAGAAATCAAGATAACTGAATGTGCGTTTTTTTAATCTTCTAATGGAACATAACCACTGGCAATATTTTAATGTAAAATTTTCACTCTTTTGATTCCTATAACAACAAAAACAAAAACTTCAAAATTTCCTGACCATGTAGTTTACTGTACTTGTACAGACGGAAGATAATATTGCATGTTCATGACTGATAACCTCATTTAAAGATTTAAAATTTGACCGATTTTGAATATCCTTTTTAAAATCTTATTTTTAACATTAAAATAGATAAATGCTGATCTGAAAATGGGCATGTACTTGATTTTTATATATCGCAGTGCATTTTTTAGATTCTTCGGCATACTCTTGCAAATAAATGCATAGGCCGGATGAACTTAAATTAATGAAATTTCAGAAAAATCACCAAACATTGTTCAGATGAGTTTTCTCCCGTGTGTTTCCACAGCCTCGTCATTGATTCGTATTGTTTTATAATCATGAACATTTTGTGAGAAAAGACTGTTATTAAGAATTCATCTGTTCTTAATTTACTTCTTACCGAAAGCTAGAGCACAATGTTCTATTTGTAATATCAGGGCAGTTGGTCGAGGTAAAAAAGGACTGATATTAATTACAGAAAATTGTCATCAAATGGAAAAGAAAAATGAAGAGTCTTATGGAGTCTTAATCCTGATTACAGCTTAAAATTGCTCTCTCCATTAACACAATCGACACTCCCAACTAGCAAATTTTATAGAGGAACAAGTAACCAGATATTTTCTATGGAAGATCTGTTTTCACTTTTTATGCTTTTTTATTTCTCTTTTTCTGCCAGTGCAGCAATTGTTAACTTTTAAAGTCTTGTATAAAATTTCATTTCGAGAGTATTAGGAGAAAAAGCCTCTCTAATTATTAACATTTTTCATTTTTTACTACGCATATATCCAGTGGTCGTAAGACAGCAGCTACACGATTCCACTAACACAAATATTTTAAATATAAATTTAACGTGAAAAGATGGTATTAGCCAATGTAAATAGTCACTAGATATACACGTTTTAACCATGTGAATTGGATTGACTTCAAAGGATCAGGATGGCGTTCGGTAAATAATCACTGCCAGTACATTAGTGCCCAGGAACCTCCGTGTTTCGGGAAGAGATAATTCACCCCATTGTGGTGAGTAATTTTCTCACTATAGAGTTGAATTACTGTACAATCAGATCCAGTACTCTATATTCATGGGACACCTGGTTTGCGAAATTAAAGGTATTTCAAAAACATTATTTCAGCTACCTCTGCAGCTCCATATGCTGCATTAGTCACTAGTCCATTCCATCATCTACTCATCAGTTTGCTAAGTGGATTCTAATTTTCCTCCCTGGGCAAACTAGAATATGAATTTTCACAAACTAAGTAGGAGAATGCAATCTTTGTACAATATCACACAGTATCAGTTCATCTATTTACCCTTATATCCGGAGCTTTCTGTAGGCAAAGGATAAGAAAACAAAACTATAGTATTGATACTGGAAATGATGAAAGTTTTAAAAGCTTTTTCTCATCAGAAAATAAAGTAAAATGATTTAAAGACAGCTTTGTATTTTCTAAGAACATCAGTAGTTAATTTTTGTATTAAATATTGGGTTTCACCTTAAAACATTTGAGATTTAATCTCTTTACTCAATAGCTTCAAGGTGTTCACCTATAATTCACTGTCACCATTTCCAGCTGAGATTATGATTAAGCATGAATCAAGGAGAAAATTTATGGTTAGAGAAAATGATATTCCAGTACGAGCATCGTTGGCATTCTTCTTCTAGATCAACAGTTATTTCCGCAGTTGCTGGGGTGCTAATGCCTTTGTTTTTCCATGAAATTTTTTTGGAGGTAGGAGGGTTTGATATGCCTTTTTTATCGAGATATAAGTTCTATACCATAAAATCGATCTGTTTTACATATACAGTTCATTGAATTTTAATATATTTATAGACTTGTACAGCTATACCACAATCCAATTTCAGAACATATACATCGCCCTGAAAAGAAATCTTGTCTACAACCACACCCCACTCTCACCCTCAGTACTGGGTGACTGATCGTCTATTTTGTCTCTTCTGGACATTTCATATAAATGGAATCATAGGATATGTGTTCTTTTCTGGCTGGCTTCTTTCACTCAGCATAATCTTTATTAGGTCCCTGTATATTGTAATATTTCTCATTACTTTGTTCCCTCTTATTTTTACTTGTCCACATGGATTTTAACATGATTTAAGTACTTTTGTTTCCAGTAGAAATAGCTGTGTAGAGTTATGTGTAATTATCACCTCTTAGGCTACTTTTTGATGGAACTGTTAACCTAAAAGAGATAAAACTTATATTTTTTGTAACTTTAAAAAATAAAACATGTAAAATCTCATGATGAGGACAAACAAACGAAAAATTTAAATCATGATGAAGAATTTTATAAAGCAGGTAGTGGGGGGTAGTGATTGCTTGCTTTAAATTTTATTTTAAATAGTTAGTTACTTTTATGAATGCCTTCTAAGATTAATTGTGCTGCAGTAGTTGTTGATTATGTGTAAGGAAAATCATCTTTTATGGACTAGTTGCTGTTTATATCTTCAATAGCAAAGTCTAATCTCCTTCCCTTTATTTATAAGTTGAGTGTTTTTAGTTTCTCACGTAAAAGAATTGTGTGATCAGAACAGATACATGGTGTTACCAGGACAAATATTTAGATATGTACAGATTTGGGGCAATTCTGCAGATTTCAGAAAAGAAGTATTTATTTTATAAATACATAAATATTTATATGTTCAAGAAATAAAGTTTATGAATAATATACTTGAAAGGGTTACGATGACTAAGGAAGATTGGTATCTCAGCTCCTGGAAGAAATTATGGGAAGAGTGTGTGTATTTTCTATGTTAGTTCAAACATTTTTATAGGCATATTTTTAAATAGGGCATAAAAACATTCAAAATGAAAACTTTGATTATAATAATTTAATTCGAAATGGACTAATGGAGAATGAAACAGAGAATGTAAGAGCTTCATATATTTGCAAAAATACTACTACTACTGGTATAAATACAATATAAAATGGAGACTTTATTGAAGAGTAGAAACAATTTTTGGACAGAAAAAGTGTGAAATTTAAGATTTTTATGAGATAAATATACATATTGAATTTGTTAAATAAAATAAAGAGAAATGTGCACAAAAAGATTTAGATTAACTAAAACTTTTGTTTTCTCTAAATGATGTCAACAATTGATTAAAATTTTGGAGAGGATATGTAGAATTTGAATCCTGTTTGTTTTGACTGGATTATGTAAAATATGCAATGGTAAATATTTTAATTTAAAAAATAACTTTGAAAACCATTTGTAAGGTAAAGCTCTATATTATTTTCCCATATACCAGCAGCATATGTTTTTAAAAAATACATTTCCAGTTTTGAATATCTTACACAATCCAACTAGGTGGCATTGGACTCAAAAATTTTCATGATAATAAGCACATATTATTTTCCTGTCAATTGTATAATCTTATATATTTCCATGTGTTATATGCAGCTGAGTCGCCTCCAAATTCTGGTGATCCTAGGAATAAGTGACATCCACACTGTCCTGTCCTCAATTTTTAATGCACCCAACACAATATTATCATAATAAAATAGTTGTGATCTCTGCAGACTAGTTAAAAACAATTTGTCAGTGTGACTTCATCACCATTTGGACAAAAGATACCCTGATCTAAATTAGTAGACAATTAAGTGTTCATAATGTTTTTCTGCCAAGGTACAAGGAAAGAATGTCCTCTCTTACCACTCCTTTTAAGCATTGTACTGGAAGTACTAGCTAATGCAATAAAAACAAACAAAAGGAATAAAAGGTATATAGATTGGGAAGGAAAAAATAAATGTCTTTGTTCCCAGATGTCATGACAGTTTATGTGAAAATCTGAAAGTATTGACAAAAAAACAAAAACCCACCTAAAACTAATAAATGATTATAGCAGCACTGCAAGAAACAAGGTTAACATACCAAAGGCAGTCATGTTCTTATATACAAGCAATGAACAAGTGGAATTTGAACTTAAAAACACAATGTTTTTTGCATTAGCACCCCCCAAAATAAAATACTTAGGTCTAAATCTAACAAAATATGTACAAGATTTATATAAGAAAAACAAACAAAAGCTTGGTGAAAGAAATCAAAGAACTAAATAAATGAGTCATTTCATGTTCTTGGATAGAAAGATTCAATATTGTCAAGATGTCAGTTCTTTCCAACTTAATCTATAGATTCAATGTAATTTCAATCTAAATCCCTGCAAGTTATTTTGTAGATTTCAACAAATGGGTTCTAAAGTTTCTAAGAAGAGGCAAAGGAGCCTGAATTGCCACAACTATATTGAAAGATGAGAACAAAGATGGAAGACTGACAACACCCAACTTCAAAACTCACTATAAAGTTACAGAAATCAAGACAGCATGGTGTTGGTGAAAGAATAGACAAATAGTTTAATAGAACACGAGAGAGAGCCTAGAAATAGATCGCCATCAATATAGAATACTGATCTCAGACAGAGGAGCAAAAGCAATACAATGGAGCCAAAAACAGTCTCTTCAACAAATGGTACAGGAACAACTGGACGTCCACATGCAAAAAAAAAAAAATAATAATAATAATCATCATCATCTAAACAGTAACCTTACACCTTTCATAAAAATTAACTCAAAATGGATCAGAGACTTAAATGTAGTCAGTCCATCCAGACAATAAAATGTTATCCAACACTAAAAAGATATGAGCAACAAGCCATGAAAAGACATGGAGGAAACTTATGCTACATAACATTGCTCTAAAAGTATACATTCTTAATAAAAATGTGTAAGATGTCACCTTATACTTCACCTTTAAACACTAAAAATAAATATAACATCAACTTGAGAAATTAGAAAATAAAATAACAAAAACAAGAGAGAATGCTCAAATTAGAAAGCA
>NW_006443225.1:17393392-17404739 GCF_000325575.1 Pteropus alecto | reverse complement strand
AAGAGTCAGAAAAAAATATATAACACTATTACAGGAACAATTTGGTTAAGTTTTAAATTTTAAAAATATTCAATTACTTTTTGAGAAAAGACATCAGTTGTAGAGAAATTGAATGAACTGAAAGAGAATTCTTTGTATAACACTGCCAGTAAGGATGAAAATGAACAGAAGATGGAAGATTTTATAAATTACTCAAAAAGGCTCCAGAAAGAGCTGGAAACTTCAACTCTCCGAAGGGCATTTTTTTAGTGTAAACTGATGCAATTAAATAAATGGAAAAAATAAAATTTAAATATTAGGAAGAAATAGTAATGTATATGACTTGCATAAAAGAGTATTAAAATAGAGTGACAATTTAAACTCATGGAAAGACATAAAGCTATTCGTGGTTTTTACCATTGTTTACTAATATTGTTAGAATTTTCCCTATTGAATTACAAGGAATCCAGATCTTATGACATTTAGATCAACTTTTGTATTTTCTATTATTATTTTAATTGTGTATGACAATTTTTGAACTCAAGAAACTAAAGTTTTATTTGCTCAAAGTTTTTTCTTTTATTTATCTATATACATCATTTGTATGCTTAGATTTATTTCCAATATATGATCTTATCTTTTTTCCTAGATTTTTCTTTAGTGCTCTATAAATATTTGACTGTCTTTTTCTTTAAAAAAATTTTTTGTTTGCATGGAGTAAGGTGAAAGGTCCCTTGATTTTTATTTTATTTTTAAAATAGCTAATTCTTTTATCTCCTGTTGTTGCAAAGTATATTTTATCTCTACCACTTTGTCACATTTTTTCTCAATTATTAAAGTTAATAAGTGAGAACTATTTCAAAGCAATCACTTTCATTTCATTAATATTAATATTATCTCAACATAGTATACATTAATATATTTAACCTTTTAAAATTAAATTTAAAGATAAATGAAAATAAAAGTAGAAATTAAAACATGGAGTACTACTCTATAGGTATAAATTTGTTATAATTGAATAAGAAAAAAATTAATAATGGCAGTTCAAAAAATAGTAAGAACATAAACACACTTTATCCATTATTAGAGAAAATGTAATTGGAAAAAAGCCACTTATCTCTTTTTTCTCATCATTCTGCTTGCAGATATTTGTATTATTTTCTATTCTAAAGCTTTCTGAATTTTTGATGTATATAAAGCTACCTAAATTCATACATTTGACAGTTTCTAGAACTAATTCTTACTTCCTTACTGGTAACCATCTATTCTGTATTAGAATTAGAAAAATCTCAATTCACAATTTTAGGCCACAACAAAAGATAGTGGCAATAAACCATAGATAACTCTGTCAGAGAGTTAAACACATTGAGAACCAAACCTGATCCAGAGATGATGGTTTAATATACAACTGCTTACTCACTCTGATTGTGACTAAAGTATGAAAGGGGGCAGTTTTAAAATGTCCAATAATGTACTGACAGGTAGAATCCTAAGATGATTCTCACAGCCTCATCTCCACACCTTTGTGCATCTCCTCCCTTGAAGTCTGAGAGGACGTGTGTGACTCGTTTCAAACCAATAGAATATCGAGAAGATGACAGAGGATGACTCTCGTGATTAGATCAGATTATACAGCAAGGTGAAATGATTTCACAGATATAATTAAGGTGACTAATAAGTTGACCTCAAATTAATCAAAGGGAGGTTCTCCTGCCAGCCCTGAAGAAGTCAGCTCCCACGTGGGAGATGGCCAAGGACATGAGGATGATATCTAGCTCAGAGCAGTCGCCCGCTGACAGCTGGCCAGAAAACCAGAGCTTCGGTCATTCAGCTGCAAGGAAATAAATTCTGCCAACAACCTGAACAAATTCAAAATCAGGTTCTTCCCTGGTCAAGCCTCCAGATAGGAACAATCTGGCTAACATTGATCGTACCCTTCCGAGACCCTAAGCAGAGAATCCGGCTAAGCTTTGCCTGGACTCCTTATCTGCAGAAACCAAAATATATGTGTTATTTTAAGGGGGTAGGTGTGTAGTAATTTGTTAGCAGCAATTGATTTATATATATTGATAGATGTTTATTTTTTTCCTCCAGAGATTGAAAAATAGAATTAACTTTTTGGAAGAGTTGTCATTGATCAAGCTATTTGCTTATCTCCTTAAAATGCTCAAATGTAGTTGTTGACATTAAAAACATAATATATGGACCCTAGAGTAACAGAGTCAGGCATTTTAAGGTGCCGTATTTATTACCGAGTTATGCCACTTAGATGTAATATGGAAATGGAATTTCCTGACAATATCAGTGTCACAAAGAAATGTTTGTATTTTATCCATTTTACATGCTAGCACGAGGATTTTTCATGAGATGCAGACTTCAAAATGGAAGAGCAAAACCTTGAACTCTCTGGAAGTCAAAAAATGTACTCTTGTTAGCTGTGACTGGAATTTAGTCTGTTCTAATACACGAGATTCACTATTTCTCTTAACATTAAAACTGTACTACAAAGCTCTATCGATGCCTTCCCAGTATTCTGTTTGGAGGACAATCTGAAGGGTTCATTTAGGGTAGACCCTTCTTGAGTGATCGGTGTCCCCTTAGAAGACCCCAAGGACCTTTTCCAGTTAGTATCATGACTCCAAAAATAAAATATTTGTAATTATTCATTCCTTCACTCAAATGAAGAAAACAACGAATCCCTCTCAGGCTATGACTATTCATTTACAAAATAGCAAAAAAAAAAAAAAAATCATCCTCTTGCGTACTATTTTTCTCCCATCTGTTTTTGGCAAATTGCTAAGAGAGGTCTATACTCTTTGCTTTGGTGGAGTCATCCACCTATAAAGAGAGATTATCTGTCACCCCATCTATCTCAAGGCCAGTTCTCTTCCGCTACATAAGCTACCAGTGTTATACACTGTGCAACAGTGTGACTTGGTGAAGGGATTCTACCAATACCCAATGCACCATGTTCTCTGGGCATGTTTGTCATTCATGTCACGCTAGCTTCATGGACTTCTCAGAAATACTGTATTTGTCTTGTTTTGCTACAAGGAAAATGACTTTGAGTGATGCTGCTATAGTTTTGGTCTATTCTTTACCTTTTTTGGATAATATTCATTTAATATAAGAAAGCTTTTTTTGGAAGTATTCTAGGATGTCTCAACCAGATTACTAGAAAGTGCTCTTTAAGATACAGATGCAACTAATTGACAACAATTTATGACCAAAACATACTGGATACTAGGGTATCCAGATGATTAGATGGATAAAATACAGTATTTTGATACTAAGTTTGTATTTCTTATTTTTACTTTCTTTCCCTTTCAGTTACTTGTGGAAAATAATGACAATCTATGTTCACTGCAAAATCATTTCAAAAATTCACAATTCATAGTTTTACTGATGTCTGTTCTTATTAACACTTACTTTAAGTTATTTTAAATTTGATGTTTATATTCATATTTTTATAATTAAAATTGTTTCAATTAGTGCCATTAGAATCTTTAACCCATTATTGTGAATGAGAACTCTAGCACAATAGAGACATAAGAAACAAATTTATGAGACATAAACAATTGCACGCAAGTGATGTGAGAATAAGTTAACCGAATACAATTGCATCTTGATAATTGCCTGTTAAAGTAAAAAAAAAAAAAAAAATACAAAAAAACTGAGTAATGCAAGTCTTATAGCACAATGACAGCTCAGAAGACTGCAGTGATTGTTACGGTTGTGCTGTTTCTGAGAACATCTGCTTCTAAAGACCTTATATATTATTTAATTCTTATAATGACATTATGAATAGAGCACAATTGTAATTCTCATTTTATAGTTGTAAGAACAAAGGCAGGTAGAGATGAAGTAACTTTTCCAGCATCACGTAGTTTACGGGACAAAGCCAGATTTTAATCCAGGCACCGACTCGAGAGTTGGACCCTTAACCAATACATACTCCCTCCCTCTTGGGTTTTATTCAACCACACAGATATACAGGAGCTCAATATACAGAAGCAGTAATGAAACTATCGTTTCTATGAATTGTAGCAATGCTTTTGTCGCAATGATCCTTCTTATTTGGAGATAAGGCTAAGATTTCCTCTCAAGAGCCTGCACCCTCTCGTGCGCTGTTACCCAGGGCTAAAAGTGGCTCCTCTACTAATGAACCAGAAACGAAGAATTCAAAATGAGCGTGGCAGTTTGCTTACAGGAATGAAATGGTTAAACAGAAGATGTTTTACACATATTTCCCGGCTGAAGAGGGTGGAGGGGTGAGGTCTCAGGGACAGAAAGAATTTGACACAGTCACATTTTCTTTCAAAAAGGCTAACTGTAGACCTCTTGTTAAAAGAAAATGTGGTTCTTGCTAATAAGAGAATCGTTATCTATGACTACACCAGGACATACAGCTGCTTAGCTGGGTTGGCAAACCTGGAACCTACAAATTCACGTGGCCTCCAGGAGAACGTTACATGAGCTCTGTAGTGAAGGATAAAACAGAGGTAGCTCATGACCAGAATGCCAACGATGTTGCTGTGTGTGTCACTAAAGCCTGGATTACCCTGCGAAGTCTTTAATGCAACAGGCTGGAATCTGGGAGAGGCGCTGGAGATCCCAGACCACTTTCCATTCTGCTTGCGACTCGTGATGTGTATCCTTGAAATCATTAGGAAAGTTTGCTCCTGGCTAAGATCTCTGATTCACCTGAGTCTGATTGGGCAATAGAAGATTTTGTATCTCAGCTTACAATGTGTAAAACCAAGTACTTTTTCCTGTTGAAAATAGATCAGTCGTCTGTATTCATTTATTGGCCAACAAAGATTATTCTCTGCTCCTCAGAAGGAAGCCTTAAATGTCACATAGAAACTCAAGAGGAGAGGACATAATCGTTATCATGTAGACTTCAAAAAACAAAAACCACTTTAAAGCAATGCATGTTCTTTTGTACAATACGTGATGGAATTTTGAATAATTTTATAATTATTTTCCTATAAATCTTATAATTTACATAAAAACATAATGACAACATTTAGCAAGTGAAAACATTCATCTGTTACATTAACTTCTAAAATTAAACTTAGAAAATTATCACATTAAACATTTTCTTTAAACTTGTATTGCAAGCAATGTAAGAATTCGAGAAAACAGTTATGTTCTGTAATCTATAAGATTAGTCAATAAACAAAAACTACCTTTTCCTTTTGGAAGAAGAAATAATGAAAATAAGTAAAAATCAGTATTTGGTTCAGTTGGAGAAATGGCTTTGGGAAGAATGCAATCAGTGACCAAAACTTCAGTTAATTACTCCTTAGATGACATAGGTTTCTCAATTATAATAGCCTCGCAGGCGAGAGTACTTTATTCAAAGTTTCCTTGGCCACACTGTGTAAAATGGACCCCTCTGCTCCAATTTCACATTATCTATCACCCTGTTTAGCAGCGTTTGGAATCAAATTATTTATGTATTTGCTTATATACTTTTTCGTCTGTCCACAGCGGGACCTCCACAAGGACAAGATGCTGTCTGTCTTGTCCCCTGGCTGTATCCCCAGTACCTAGAGCAACCTCTAACACATAGCAGAGCCCCAAGACTTCAATATTAAAGGAATAATTAAGTAAGTAAGTGGAAAATAAAATGCCTAACTCTTTGAACTAGTGTCGCACGCATTTGTAATGCTTATAACTTTGCAACTACGTGTCACAATGGACTTATTCATAAGTATAGTATAAGTCTTGTGTTATCTTAAGGTACCTATAAATGTAATTTTAGCCAGTGGCTGTGCTGTTATATATTCCATAAGTTGATGACAGCTTGATTACTGTGACCTTTTATATGGAAAACTAAGAAAAAGTGAGTATTGTAAAAAATCTGAATTTGTTAAAGCAAACATCTTAGTTCTGAACTGAAACTTTTTAAATGTATTTTAACTGTTACTCAAAAACAACCATTTTTAAGAATATCAGATAGGAACAAATATTCAAAAATTAAGATCTTGCTTCCATTCCCCTTATGGCTTTCTAATGTAAGTGCCAAAGTCGTGGACTCCTTTTCCTCTGGTTAGAAATTATTTAAGTATTTTAAAGGAGGTATTATCATTCTCCCACAGACCCACGTTGTTTTTTTCTTAAAACTTAGGCAAAACTCATTTAACAAGAAGAACAATGTCTGATACATAACGCAAAACTGATGTTTTTCTCCACATGAGATGGTTAATGCAAATGAGATCGTAGCTTGAACAAGCTTTGGGAGCTGAATGGGCTGTCCAAAGGGAGTCAACACAGAGGCACCTTCTGCAATAGGAAAGGTTTCAATTTTGCCATTTTCTAAACACAGAAAAATGTATCCCTCCGATTCAGAATATTGAATGTCTTATGGAAAGCGAAAGGTCATTTGTAACTGTCCAAAGGATTGATGGAGTTGAGATACCTCCTTGACCTTCACCCTGCACTCATAAAGAATAGTTTCAGATGACAGAGCATCAGGCAAGTCTTCAGAAAATGTCTTTTCTTCTTTTATATTGCATAGAGAGATTGTTACCTGATATTTTCTTTCATAATTGTATGTCAAGATTTAATTACCTCGTGTCTTCCCTCATTAAAAGTTAACTGTCATCTAATGCTGCCGAGCAATGTCTGTGATTTGGACTAATTCAAAGAGTTCTATCTGCTTTTTGCCATTTTTTCCATCTCCGTTTCTACAGTAATTGCTTTGGAGGCCTCACAAACTAGGTCAAGGTCATCCTTTACAAATACTAACCACTACGCCCACCCCCCAACACATACATGCTCCAATTAATTATTGTCTATTAAGGATGCATATTAGAAAGAGCCCTTACTTTATTCTAATTCAGGGATTTTTTTTTATCCCTACGACTTAATTTAAAATATGAATAAAAATGTGATTGCAGCTCTTAAAAATCCAATAAAAATGTGATATACCACTGTACTGATAGCTATTGAAATTGTGTGTGTGTGTTCCACATTTGTCAGTTGTGAAATCTCTATGACCTAGAGTAGCTTCATGATCTCTAATCTTACTTGCATGATGGGAAATATAAGCATATTGTGTGATACTTTCTATGTGATATGACGCTACCGACACACTATGTGAAGAGCATGTGCTTCCAGCTGTTTTACGCATAATAAGGATGGATTTGAGCTGATCCTTCCGCCACTATTGCCATTGAAGCTTCCTTAATATTTCAGCTTGTACAAGGCAGCAGCTTCCTGACTGTTCTTCTTGTTTTCAGTATTATCTGCTCCAATTTGCAATCCACAGTTCTCACCAAATAATGAGAATGATGAAGGAAAGATCCAAAAATATTCCAGAAACAACAAGAGACTGCAATAATAGAAGGCAATGAGAATCTCCCCAGAATTGAAAACAAAGATGTCAAAAATAAAGGAAATGAATCTCAACACTTGGCTTTGAAATTTAAATAGTCGAATATATAATAATATGATAATAGCCACACATAAAATAATGCAAACATTTGTTGAGTTTCAGCCATTTAAATGAACCTATAGACTAAGCATAAAAATAATTACACTAAAAAGGATTTTGAAAATGTAAAAGTAAATGCAAATATGGTTAAATTTAGTTGTTTTAGCAATAAAAGAGATAGAGCTAGATATTACTATTTTCATACTCTAAAGTTGAGAATCGAAAGATACTATCTATGACTGAAGAAATATAAAATGACTATTTATATGGAAATGATTTAAGTTACAATGTTTCCCAACCGAGAGATGAAAAAAAGTGCTAAGTCTGTATTGGAAGAAGGAGAAAGAAAGAGAGTTGGTAAAAATAAGCTAAATCTTCATTTTTCCTATCAGAGTGCCAATCGATTAAAATCTAGAGCTGTTAGATTTTAAAATAGCTTTATAAAAACTTACTTTAGAAGAATTAGAATATGAATAATTAAAAGTTATTGTCTCTCGGGAATAGACACATATTTGTTGAATGAACAGTGCTTCTAGTCTGTTTTTTTCCTCTGTGTAATGAAGCCCTGCCATAATTTTTTAAAACAACGTGTGTTACTTTTTTAAACATGCTATGAAAACAAATATTGTTTCTCATAATTAAAAATGAGAATAATTGTCTTAGCTCAGAACACAGGCAGAGTGAAAACTAAGAAACAAGTCGTTTAAGAGGACAGTGGCCTGCATTCCAGGGGCAAGAAAACAGAAAAAAGGGATCCAAAGTTGAAAGAAATTTTAGACAAAGACTGAATGCAATGAAGGGAGGTGGCAGCAATATATGTCTTCAAAACAAAAATCTAAATCTTTGAGTTTTATTTGACTGTTACCAACCGATTGACCATAATTTTACTATGTACGGAAATGCAGTATAATCTATTTGAAAAAAAAAAAGGTAACCAAAAGATATCAATGATAATTCTTAGTTAATGTACCGTTGTGAGAGGCCGATTCCAAGAGAAATTAGCAGATATTTTGATTTTTAACCATTTCTCCATGGCCCAGGGTGAGGATCTTCACTTTTTATCTTATACATTGAGCATCCTTATACTTCTCAACCAATTTGCACCTTACTTATTATTACAAAATTCAACCTTACCCCCAAAAAGATTGTGATTTTTTGAGTATTATTTGGCTCAGTCAAAAAGTAGGAGGATATGGCACAGTATAAATCATTTAATACATACTAAAATCGGATATAATAATGTCCACATTAGACATGTTTTTCCATGTTTTACCTTCTAATTCTAATCTCCCTTGTCTTCCCCCGGCTCTCCTCCCATGTGGTCCTCACGTTTGAATCTTCCTTTCTCTACATCCCTTTTATTATATAGTTTCTTCTTTCTTTTGCTTCACCTTTATGTAAACTTCAAGGGCTCCTTTCTACCCAATCGAAGGCTTATAAAAACATCTTCCAAACAATTCCAGTATGTACCTCTGAAAGGATTGTCATATGAGTGGGTAAGCATATATTTTTTTGTAGAAATCATATTATTTATATGCAGGGAGGATTTGAGATAAATTCTCTGGCTTTAGGTATTTTTTTGGTTCTCTCAATCATCAAGTGAAATATGTAATGATGTGAATATTTAATTTATTTTCAATTCTTTACAGTTCGTGAAAGCATTTGACAGAGTCTTATGGGTTGAATTGTGTCCTGCCCGCCCCCCCCATATTTTTATATTAGAGTTCTAACCCCCTTTAGCTCAGAATGTGACCATATTTGAAGATAAATAAGGTCTTTACTGCAGTAATCAAAGCCATATCATCAATGTGGTGTTCTTATAAAAATGGGAAATTTGGACATGGATTTACAGACAGGGGAAGGATGATATGAAGAGACACAGGGAATGAGAGGCGTCTACAAGCCAAAGACAGAGGCCTGGGACATCTTCTTCCCTCACAGTCCTCAGAAGGAACCAAATCTGCCAATATCTCGATTTTGGTCTGTTAGTCTCCAGAACTGTGAGACAATAAATTTCTGTCATTTAAGCCACACTGCAGCTCTAGAAAACTAATACACATACTCACATCTGATGATTTCATGTCCGGCATATTTTTCATTGCAATTTTCATTGAAGTATCAAAGAATATAGCCAGTAGTAATTTTCCAAACAAGCCCAGTATTTTCTAATTTTGTTCCCTCTGCCAATAATACCTTTCTTTATCTTTCCTCCAATTTCACTCCTATTTATCCTTCAAAACGTTTTTTCCAGGAGCGACATTTCTGGTTTTCTACAGGTAATAAGGAAGAAGAGAGGGGCTGAAAGGGAGGGTTTGAGATAAATTCTCTGGCTTTAGGTATTTTTTTATGAAAATCTTTTTAGCAATGCCTTGACTTCAAAAAATATGTTACCAACGTACGGAAGTCTCTCTATGTTCCCTGAGGGAAAAACAAAAGACAAAAGAAAGAAAAAAAAGGGAGAAACAAAACACACTCAGCTTTGCCTTGTGGAATAACTCTCGGTAGAAGGGGAAGCAGGCTCTTCAGACCGTATGCAAAAGCACGTGACGAAAGGAGTCTACATAGTAGACTCTCCATAGCGTTCCAGTTACGTCTTATTCACAGCTGCCTCCCTGGTGTCTACCGTAGGACGGTACCTGGCACTTATTTTTGGTGACTAAAAAGTATCTGTTGGATGGATCAACACTTTCATATTTGTTTCCTTTCAATCTTGACGGCAGATACTATGCGCTCAGCAACTATCAATATCTGACACAAAATGCTTTTCCCAACCGACCTGTGAAATCGTTCATTTATTTAATACAGATGTTGAATATCCATAACATGCCAGACACTAGGCTTAGCCCTGGGGGACATTTCTGTGAATAAGACCAACGAAATTCTTGCCTCTTGAAAATTAAAACCTTACAGATTGCCAGAATAAATAATTAAATAAATCTGTAAATAGCAGTTACCTTAAGTACTACGGAAGAAATAGCTTAATGACGCAATATAGAGAAACCAGCCAGGACCAGCCAGGTTCATAGGTGCTGTATTAGTCAGTTTAGGCTGCAGTAACAAAAATATTGTAGACCGAGTGACTTCAAGAACAAACAATCATTCGCTGTTCCGGAGGCTGGGAATTCTGAGTCCAAGGTGCCGGCACATATGTCTGATGAAGCCCACCTCCTGGCTTCTATGGATCGTCTTCTGTCCTCACGTGGCTGAGGGGGAAAAAGGTAGACAACTCTCTTCCTTTAGTTATAAGGGTGCTAATCCTCTCTTGAGGGCTCCAAACTCATGAACTAACTGCCACCCAGAGTTTCCACCTCTAAACACTATCAAATTAGGACGTTGGCCTATGAATTTGCGGGGGCACATTCAGATCATGGCAGACACTCAGTTGATATTTGTTGAAAAACAAGGTGGGCCCACAGGCCGTGTGGTAGAAGAAGGGGCCTCTGAGGAGACAAAATTAAGCCCAGAGTGGGACATGGCCCCCAGAAATGAACCCGGCTATGCAGGAGTTAGTGAAACACACTTCGGGCAGAGACAACTGGAAGTTTATCAGTGCCAAGACCGAAATAAGTGAATCTGCTCAAGTGATAGAAAGGGAGCCCGTGTCCCAAATCCAGGTGGTGTAAAATGAATCTAGAGAATTAGGTAGCAAAATCACCTATGTGCCCACAGGCCACAAGTCACAGTCAGTGCACTGGTGACCACGGGAGGGTGTAAGATTGCAACGTAATCCGACTGATTTGTTCGTTCAAAAGAATACTCTGACTTCTTTGTGCCAAATAGAATGCAAAGGGCCAAAAGTTGAAGCAGAAACTATTGTGCTTAGGAAGATGTTGTATAGTATCTTATTAAAGGTGATGATAACATCTCTTAGGTAGTATGAGTTAGATGGAAAGAAGACTGATTTGTTGGGAGTTTTGAGCCAGC
>NW_006443225.1:17382138-17393370 GCF_000325575.1 Pteropus alecto | reverse complement strand
TACCTGTGGCTTAAACAAAAGGCAGGAATCAAGTTTAACTTCTGCCCCAAATCTCTGCTCATTTATACTTTCTTCCTCTGATTACGTAGCATCTACTGTGAAATGAGTATGATCTGTGACTGTGAAAAGTTTATGAATGAAAGTAGTAGGAATTTGAACACAGTCCCACTGAGTAAAATAATCTCTAAACAGAAAGTAACCTCTTTTTTAGCTTTACATCTCCGGTACTGACTGTCGTGTTTGGTATATGGCTTGCGTTCATTGTTTTTCAATGAATGACTACATGTTAAATTAAGAGAAATCAGAAAAATGCCCAAGTAGAAAATGATGACTAAATAATTGAATTTAGTTTGGGAACTCATTTTTATACTACATAAGTATAAAATTGAATGCATTTGCATTTAGAAAATATTTTCTAGAGTTCAATTCCCTTTCATAGAGAGTACATTACTTAATGATTGTATCTGCTTTGACATTCCAGGATAGATGGGATAATTTTGATTTTGTACATGTAGAAACTGAGGCTATAGAATTAATGAGTTTTAAGATCATCTTCGAAGCAAACAATGAAATGTTCACCCAAAGTTCCAATTGAGAGAAACAATCAAACTGTGTTTCTTCCCACCATGTGTCCTCCACATACACTTTTCTCCTAATTTCCTGTTCATTTGATTTCAGTATTTTTTATTAATATAGATTTATTAAGGATCTATTGATTCCCACAAAGTACCAAAGTACTTCTGATAAAATAAATAAAATTAGTCCATAACTAAGACCTTTTCGTACAATCGATGCATGTTGTAAAAGCTTTGTGCTGAGAACATTACTTGGAGCTAGCAATACAATGGTGAAATAAGTAGATAAAATTGCTGCCTTTATTTTTACAGTGTAATGAATAAATATATTTTCAAGCTCTATCAACAGCAAGCAATGACACAAATAGAGAATTTTTATCATGCCTACTCCCACGTTTCAAACAACACATGAACTAAATTTAATTACTCAAGTTTGCTTCATCTTAGTGGTCACCTCTCCTAGACTTAAGAAAAAGTCTAAGAATGGTTGGATATGTAGATGTGTATATCTTCCCACAGGTAAGACACTGTTTTTAAAATAGTTTGGCATGTGAATTCAGACTAGGGGAGGGATACTTATGGTTTTAGCTCAGAAAGACATCTCAGAGCATATGAAGCACATAAGGACTCACTTTAACATAAGTAAGGAAACTAGCAAGTACTGATCATTTTTCATGGTCTGAAAAATAAATAATCTAATCGAAGCCAACCTATTGTCAATTATTTTATCAAAAAGTATCCACTGTGTGTGTTTAATATAGAATTTGAAAAACAAAGTTGGTGCACCTATATTTATTATAGCTCTGGGTTTACAAAAACCGCATTCAAAGATAAAATGCTTTAGATTCGGGGTTTAATGGCAAAGTAACATGGATTGTACGTACTCTGTTTAAAATTTTAATAAAGACGAGGTTGGGGATAATAAGGAAACAAAAGGAAGAAAAAGAGAAGAAAAAAGGAAGCGAGAAACAAAAAGGAGAAGGCTGCATATTGTGAAGGAAAAAGGGATGCGGGCTTCAACATGGTTTCCTAGTGAGTGCAGGAACGCCTCTAGCCTGATGCACCAAGTGTTTGCCACAGTTTGCGGCTGTTTCTACCAAGTGCGAATTTATACAAGTTCTATTGAATTAAATTTCATCAGTTTATAACAGTTGCTGATGAGAGCCGTTGTAATTATTTGACAGGTTTAATTAGGTATCAGTAGTTCATTTGAAAGTATCCCCACTATTTATGCATTGATAATAATTTATTTACGGTTACCTAATCTTGATCATTTCTATCCTATGTAAAGCTGTAAGTTACATTAACAACACATATCCATGTTTAATGTAATAGAAATGGGTGCCTACGCTGAATTATATATTAATATAATACCAATGCATATGAAATCACCTACGTATATCATCATAGGCAAAAATTCATTGACTTCAGAAAATAATGTTGGCTTGATCTATATGGGCCAATGGGAGTGTGTGTGTGTGTGTGTGTGTGTGTGCGCGCGCGCGTGTGTGTGTCAATTCAAATAAAATAATTTAATTAAACATGAAATGGAAAACTAAAAGATAGTAAATAGTGATGATAACAAAAAATAGTAGACCCATGTTATCAAAAAAAAAATTGATTTGGCAAAAGGAAGTCAGCATGAAAAAGAGCCAAGTTATTGTCCATTATATTGATAGCCCACCGCCTGGGTTACCTGCATCTGGTATAAGTAAAGGTGTACTGCTCTATATATTCTTTTGTAAACATTGTGATTTAACTTGTAAATTTATCTACACCGGTTCTAAAATTACTGTGACTCCCACATTGTTTAGAATGTGCACTCTCTGAGATAAACAAACCTAAGCACAAATTCAGCCAACACTGAGGTTTTTTTTTTTTTTTTTTTTGGATGAAAAGAGTTACATTTGCTTCCCACCCCCACCCCCACTCCCGCTCACCATGGAGAATTTCCCATAGCCAGAGCCAAATGTTTTAATTTATAGAACATTCTGTGTTTTGCCACTGGCAATGAAATCACAAGTAATAAGTTGCACAGACTGCAATAAAGCCCCAGAGAGAACTATATGCTATCTGTCAAGCATATAATTTTAAGGTTTAATAATGCATAATATGTTTATACAGTTTATCAAAGCACATCTCTTTTTTTTTTTTCAAAAGAAGGAAAAAGAAAATAAGGAAGATGCTTAAAAATAGTTGTTCCTAAAGGCACTGCTTTTTAAACAAATTAATGTTAATTGCTCAAGAATGAAAAATATTACAATTTAAAACAACTGATTAAGCTATGTGTTCATTTAATTGAGGTCTGTCTTATCGAAAACATTAACAATGACATGGTTTTAATCTTCGTAAACAGACTATATTTACCTCACAGGAGAAATTTGCCAAATAGATTTAACTTGATGGGTGTCCTTGTTTACAAAATATCGAAATATTTGGTATTTTGAATAATCATTCAGTGATTATGCTATGAACGTCTGAGTTTCTTTAAATTTGTCTAATCTTTTGCTTAAAATGTAAGCATACTCTGCTTTGCGGTGTTAAGATAAAGAGGGAAGAGAGTATTTTTAATGGCATACCTTTATGATCTTGTTTTTTTCTCATTTATTAATGCTGCTAAGCTCATATATCATTCACTGCCAGGAAGTCTGCATAGGAGATACGATCTGACAGAGTCAGGGAGAAGTCCTATTCTACAGGAAATCTCCTGGGAATTAGGCAGTAACACAGGTCTTTCGTTCCCCAGATATCTGTATTAGTAAGAATTCTTAGTATTGAACTCTTAACATTTACTATTCAACTATTAATGATTTAGAAATTACATAATTTTCCACATGTAAATATTTTCCCAGGATCGTATATTTGGGGACTTCTTAGACTTTTAGGTTTATAAAGCTAAATGGGAAATAATGTGGATTTTGGGGAAAAAAAGAACATGATAAAAAAGAAAAAAGGGAAAGTACGTGTTAGGATGTTGGTAAAAGGCTATTTGTATGCAACGAGAGAGGAAAGAATAGAGAAAGAACTAAGGCAGAATAGCAGAATCCTTTCCTTCCTCCATTCCTTTACTCTCTTCACTCTCCTTGTATTTTTTTAAAAAAAAAGAATGCATGGACATGAGAAGTGGAACATGCGAGAGATGGAATTAGAGAGTGAATTACCTCAACTTTGCAATAAAAGAATAAACGTATATATTTAGGGCATGGGGTTACAGTAATTTGGATTTATTAAGTACAGCTTTCATATGGATGATGAAATCCTTTGGATATTTTTGTTTTACTGATATAAAATCTTTTCTATATCCTTCATCAAAGAAAGCCAAAGGATGTCAACCACACGCATACACGCATACACAGACTGAATACAAGCATCGCTTTGTCTGTTTCTAATAGAAAAACACAAAACTAAGTCAGAGGGATAAAACGTTTAACTGTTATACAAATAAATGAAGGTTTTCACAGTGAGACGTTATGGAATTAATTCTTACATGAGATCATGGCATCACGGAACCAAGGTGGCTTTCTACTGATAATGCAGCATGTGACGAGTTAACTTTCCATATATTTTGCACACAAAAAAATAGCTCCAGATCATAATCGTTAGTTGAGTTTCCCTCTTGGTTATAACGGAAAAATAGTGAGGCAGGGGTAAGCGGTGAGCAAGGAAACCCTTTACACTGGAGTTGGAGTTTTCGAGCTTTGCTGATTTTTCCAGTATTGGAAGCATCAGGGCTGTAGGTAGATATTTGACCTAAATATTGCCTAAAGGAATCAAAGAAAAGTGACCTATGAAGAAAATCACCCTGCAAATTTCAATGTATGGCAATTAACAAATGATAAATACATACCGTGGAGTAGATGGGGCTCTGACAAATCCTAGGTGAACCATTATTAGCTCTGTGGTTTTGGATGTGTTACTTAACGTGCCTGCATGTTGGTATCCTCATCTTTAAAATTAAGATAAGGGTTCTCACTTTAGAGAGTTTTGAAAATTAGAAATGATGTTATGAAGTAACGTACTTAGCAGAAGAATCTTCAGCTTACGGTCAAAACTCCTCGTAAAGTAGGGGTTCTCATTGCCAACGCGGTGTCACAGACGAACTTTTGTTTCCTCCGCAGCGTCCCGCAATCATCCGCAGGGCTCCCTTCCGTGGGTGACCGGTGACCTGTCCGACTCAGGTAGGACTCCTATTCCTGATTCTTACGGTTGTACAAAAACTTAGTGTCTATGCCCCATTACCTCATGGCCTTGCCCTTAGCTCACGATAGCTGCTTGATTTTATAGCCTGCGATAATGTTAATGAGTTAGAAGATTTATACGGGTCTTGCTTAGAATGTGTATGAACTGTGTTGACTAATGTGTAATTTCCCAGCAAATACGATTTGAATCGGCCTTAGAAATTTGAAATCGCTGGAAGAGATACTCCTGGTGAGTGAAGTCTTTGAATATGAACAATGTAGCGTGATTGGTCATTGGTGTAAGAGAATTCTGCTTGCGGGGGTCCTGCATTTCAGGGTTAACAGCATATTCAAAACAGCATAGATGCTGAGAGCTCTTAGGAGACCCAGTAATGTGATGTCTGTGGTGGGGTGTATTGAATCTTAATTACACAATGTGATAATAATTTTAAAGACAATATTATTATTTAAAATAATAATTTTAAAGAAAATGAATCAAACTTTTCTGATTTAGCTTGGCCCAGCCTTTCTTACGTGTAGCCCTCTGCTGCATACTCTGTTCCAGGTAGGTACAAACAGAACTATTTGATGCGTATAACTGATATTGACTGATGACGGAGGATGTAGATTGCATGATCGTTTCTCTGGAGTGGCTAGGCACTGACCTGTTCTGGATTAATAATATTTATGTTTGGATGTCATAATACCAAAAAAAAAGAAAAGGCATCTTAGCATATTGGAATATCAGGTATGGTAAAGAGCTAAACAAGTTTAATTTGAACTTAATATAAAAATATATACAGTAAATGTTTAATGTATAATGCATAAAATATTTAAATGCCCTATAAATATTTTATAAAATAATTGAAGACCTCAGTAAGCATATAACATCAATCAAAATTAGAAAATAGGAAAGCACTTTTTAACATATATATTAGTAATTTAAATTTAATAAATGGACTGGACTCATGGGTTCTTTCACAGGAAAAAAAAAATCACAGTTTGTAATTCATTCTAATTTCCTTCAAAATGTCAAAACAAAGGTTTTACAATGATAAAAAAATTAGCCATTTTTAATATCTTGAAGATCTTTTTGACTAGCCAATAAGAGTTCATTCAAGTGATTTATTATGAGAAAATAAGGTGCCAAAACTGTTCGGAAAATGTCTGAGAGAGTCACGTGAGTGCCTTGTGATGTCTTTTCCTTTGCACATTGTCCCCTCAGTCTGCAAATCTGCAGTATTATCTGCTCATTAGTAAACATCACTCATAATACCCATTCCTTCCACTGAGCTTGAGATTTTTTCCAACACTAAATAGCGACCAAGAAATACGTGCCGATCTGCCTTTTCTGATCCAACCCGTCCCTCCTCCACTTTGTGGCTTGTACTTCTTCAATGCCACAGTCTCCTTGGTTTGTATCATGAGTGTCATGCCTTTATGATGGCTGTTTATTATATGTTACAGCAGCATGTTTTTGAAATATTGATTAGCAATTTAAAAACAGCATTTGAATTATTTTATTGTTGGCTATTTTGTGCGCCTAGACTCCTAGATACATATTCTTCTGCTGTAAGTCAAAATAATCATACAAAACGTTGGCTCTGGAATCAGATATAACTGGGATCCAGTCCTGGTGGTATTCTTTATTAACAGAGCAATCTTGAGGATGTTATGGATTGTCTTGAAGCTTCGGTTTCCTTATATGTTAATATAGATGGTAACTATAACTGGGGTTATAGTTACCATCTATATTATTGTGGAAAAGATTAAATGAGATGCTTATGTAAAGAAATCAACAAATACCAAGTTCTCAATGATTTAGGTCATGGACTGATTTAATTGATAGAGAAAAGAGGACATTCTATATCAATTTTCAAAATTTTGCCTCTCTGAGCTTGAAAAGGAGCTTATAGGTAGAATTGTCTGTCCGGGTCTTCTGCCTGTTTTTTAATTTGATTGTTTCTTTTATTTATGGTTGAGTTATATGAGTTCTTTATATATTTTGGATATTAGTCCCTTATTGGCACTGTTGTTTGCAAATAATCTCTCATTCGGTTGGTTGCCTCTTTGCCTTGTTAATGATTTCTTTTGTTGTGTAGAAGCTTTTTAGTTTGATATAGTCCCATTCAGTTATTTTTGCTTTTACTTCCCTTGACTTGGAGCTCAAATTCATAAAATCCTCTCTGAATTGAAGGTCTATGAATTTGGTACCTATGCTTTCTTCTGTGTAATTTACTGATTCAGGTCTTATATTCAGATCTTTGATCCATTTTGAGTTAATTTTCGTGTATGGTGACAGGTAGCAGTCTAGTTTCATTCTTTTGCATATGGCTTTCCAATTTTAACCAATATCACCCCCAATAAATTTCATTTGCAAAAGAGCTTACAGATAAGTTTAAGTGAGAGGGATTTTGCTTTCTAGCTTTGCTTCAATTCTCAAACCAGTTCTCGAAATCATCCAAAAGAGACATGTTATTGCCAGCCTACGAACTTCTGCCAGCCATTCTTGGTACTGATCCTGATATAATTTCTCCCCGGTTTATATGTTTTGAATCTAAAGAGGTATTTTGCATTTTGGGTAGAATCTGGTCTCTGTGTAATCTGTGCTTTGGACTCATACAAAAGAAAAAATAGAGATATAGACATTTAGTAACATTTCATTACAAAATATATTTTATTAAAAAAAATCTCAATATAAAAATACTAACATCACAGGTAATAACTCACAACTTTAAAGTAATATTTATAAATAACAAATGGCCAGTGAGCACAAGACTGTGTATTTTTTCTTTTAATTTTACTATAATGATGTTTATATCAAAGATGTAGAAATATGAAGTTGGATTTTCTTATAGCCACCTGAATTTAGAGTATAACAAAATTTTTCTCTATGCAATGAAAATATAAAAATCCGTGTTCAATTTCTCAATTCTGCGAACTGCTTCAGAACTATACACAGCCCACGTGGCGTCGCTTAAATCGCACACAATCTTATTAAGGCTTATTTCAAAACAGCAATCCATGGAATTAAGATTCGCTTTCCATGAAAGTTGCTACTCTTAATTTATTATTTTTATAGTCGTAACCTGCTGGCTAAAGGAGACAACTAAACTTTTTTAGTAAATTTTACCTCTATATTTAGATTTCATAGGTGTTCATGTTGTTATGACACTTTAAGATTTTATAAAAATGTAACCCAACGGTGGCTGTGTTATTGTTGTGGGTTTTCTGTCGTTATGGTCTCCGTAATGTTTACACTGTGGGGCTGCACCACGGAGACGCAATCAGTCCTGAGGAGAGTGGAGAGGATTCCATTACTCTGAGGATAGATTTGCTGGATTCTATCATGGGAATTCATTTAAACTCGCTTAATCATTTTGGTCAGTTCCAACCTTGACTATTTTCGGAGATGCCTGGTATTTTAAAATAAAACTTCACAAAGGTAAACATTTGAATATCAGGGCTTATTTTTAGAACTAAATTTTCATACCATATGTATAAAGGATGGCGCTCTTGAATTCATTTGGGAAATAAGTATTGACTTCCATAAAAAATAATATAGGAGATACAGGCACACACACACAATATATATATAATCTTTAAAAAATTTCAGATATTATCAAATATAATAAAAAACAGAAAGGTAACTATAATCTAACCACATAGGAAAATCAACTTTTAAAAATGTTTCTATCATCTTCTCTAATGTTTGTTTATATACACACATAATCTTGATTGATTTCAACTTTTCGCCAGTAAACATAATGCTGCAGTAATTTTTTTGAGTGGAATATTTATTAATTTCTTAGTGTTCCCCTGAACAAAAAATCTCAGAAATTAGATTACTACATTTCAGTTTGTGAATATTTCTACAATTTAAAACACTTACTGTGTCATTTATTTTTATAATTTTAAACCAATTTACTTCGCCCTAAACCATATAAGTACATACATGGAGGCATTGTGAACTCCAGAATAATTGTCGAAAAGAACATATTTTGACATGTTTGAAATAGTAACAGAGTAAATATGGTAAACAAATGTTGCAATCCCAGCATACAGTCTGAATGGAGAAATTAAGAAGACAAGCAAAAACTTAGATGTTGAAAATATGGTGAGGGGTCAATGATTTCTTATTCTCATGCCATGCTAGTGATTTATAAAAATAGCACCAATCAGTTCTCATTGCTAATTCTATTTGACCCACCAGGAATGTCACTCAGATTTTTTAGGCACTTTTTGACATTGAATCCGGTTGAATCTTTAGGGTTCATTTTTTTTCCTTCACCATCGCTGGAATTTCAGGCTGGACTCTGTAGATATCCAAATCCAGAGTGATGCCAACTCTTTCAAGGGGGAGAAAAAAAAGCAAACATAAACGAATACCCTAGAGGCATTTATTAATATCAAATAGCAAGATTAATGAATCCTATAACACAATAAGTCCTCTAGTGTTTAAACATTACTTGATATAAAATAGGTCCACTGAGCTAGATTTATGAAGAAAATTGATGATAGAAGAATGCCTAATAAGATCTGGATAGCAAGCCAAAGTCAAAAGAAGCAGGGCAGACAGAAAAAATGTCATAAGAACTTGCTGAAATACAACTTTAAGCGATACATCATTCCTGGAGGGCAGTAGGTAACACTGACATTGGGGACACGGAGGTGGTAGAGGAAGAGGAGACCTATTCGATTTTTAGAGCCCTTTGGGTAAAGCACTGGCAAAAAAAAAATGAAAAAAAGTTTGTTTTCACAATCCATGGAACCTTGAGGACAGGCAGTGATAATTAGGACTGCTGATAACTCTTTTCCAGGCCCTCCACTTTGGGGTTAAATTGAAATGTGAACTATGAACAAACTAGGGAAATGTGGATGAAAAAAGAAAAAACTATTATTTGTTGATTACCAGGCACTACAGGGCATTCTAAGTCAATTATTTGATGTAGTACCCTTTTAATTCTTGCAATATTATCTATATTTTATAAGTGGAAAAATTTAGGCTTAGAAAAGTTAAATAATTTGACCAGAGGCATGTAACTAATGTGAGAAAACAGCCTGATTAGCCCCAAAGCTCAAGGTTTGGCTCTAAAACCTCTATACTATGTTCATACAAGATTAATAGTAAGAGCAGGAGAACTGACACGTAGTTTAATTTTATATACGATTGTTATACGCAATCCAGTATAATGCTTCATCTGTTTTCGGTTGATGCATCTGAAATCCCCACATAAATGTTTAATCAAGCATCTTGCTTTAGTCCTTACTCTGTCTTCCATTTTTGTGATCTATACTTTGAAAGGCATTTTATAAAAAGGAAGAAGTAGAAGAAGAAGAAGAAGAAGAAGAAGAGGTGGAGGAGGAGGAGGAGGAGGAGGAAGAGGAGGAAGAAACAATGTAACTAAACCTTGCCTAATTAAGAATACATTAACATGACATAAAATTTACATTAAATTATATTTAAATTTAGGCAGAGTGTTCTATAGAGAGCGATAAATTAAATGCGATTGTTCGGCTAACTTTTACAAAACATTTATTTCTCCAAGACTAAATGCACTGTTCATCCTGAAGATTCATTCCGAGGATGCTACGATTTGAGATCAGAATCGCTAGTGACCTATGGGTGGCAATCACTGAAAAAAAGTATGCTAGTAACCACAAGGGATGCTTGGAAGATTTCAAGCAACAGCTGGAATGTAGATCTCATTTTCAGACAACTGGGTGCAACTACATACATGTCTGTCATTTAGGTTCCATGGATCCAGTATTTTAGGGAGTTTTTTCTTTAAAACCACGCTGAAATACACTTTTAAAATACAATGAAAGGTCTAGCATCTAACCATGATTTGACATTTAAAAATGGTACCTTAGAAATGAAATGAGATAATTTAATCAACTCCTTACCCAACCTGACACTAGAGCTCAAAATCCAAATCAAAGTCAGAGCTTCCTGCCAATACTGTTCAGGAAACCCATCACTGCCTGGAAGGCCGACTGAAACAGAGAGAATCTATTTTAATACGGAATAATCCATTCGAAGGAAAGAACCAGGGTAGCAAATCTGTTTTGTCCCATGGATCTCCATGGCTCTACCTGCCTCGGAGAAAAATAAAGGTGCTGATGTCTGGCTTACATGCCAAAATTAACATATCAAATTAGTAACATTTGCTGAAAACTTGGCCACTGTTATGACGCTTTGCAAAACTACTTTCCAGGAAATCCTCAAATGCAAATGAGCTATATTCCAAATCTGTATTTGGAAACCAATTGGTAGGAATTGAGATAAGTGGTTATCTTTCGTTCCTTCCTTCCTTGTTTTTTCACCCTTGACAGACAGTATAATATGCTATTTGTATGGGAGGGGGGTCAGGACGGGTTGTATTTTTTCCAGAGAGATACTTTTGGTGACTTTTCTAGATTTATCTACTAAAGATGGTTTTGTTCCCAATATTTACTGGAAGACTGAAGGGGTGTGT
>NW_006443225.1:17369991-17382102 GCF_000325575.1 Pteropus alecto | reverse complement strand
GGCATTTCGGAAGCAAAATAATCTCTCAGGTGTGTCATGAAAAGTTGCAATTCTATACTTTTTGTGTGTTTGCGTATGAAAGACTATAAATCGAGATTATAATCTCGGTGAGGGCACAGCTCATATCTGCATTCACTTGCTGATGAAATTTCAGTGCCTAGCACAGACTTCTTGAATAAATAAATAAACAACAGAAAGGACAGGAAATTGGGGAAGATGGATTCAGTCCCAGCATATGTCTCTAAGAACCCATGTTAGACCTTGGAATCTCTGAGAGCCACTGAAGGAGCTTGCTCACCCTGGGAATAATTCTAGCTGTGTCATCCCAGCACCATGTTGAACTTGGATGTAGAAATAAGCAGACACATTAGTCAACATCCCTCACTGCCCAGCAGGTTGGCACGTGAACATCCGTGTTCCCAGTCCAAAAATACAAATGATGTTTGTGTTCTGTGTTCACGTGTGCTACCAAATTGAAGATTCTCAGAGGGGACTATCACTTAATTGCATGAGTTTTCAGGCTCTTTACCCATTAGTAATTTTTGAAATACATTTAATGAATTGTGACCAGAATTTTTAAAAATAAGATAATCTAGACTAGAATAAACTAGGAATGAATAGGATGATAAAGAAAAGTGTCTGCATGCATTAGCAAAAATTTAAAAATCTCATACTCTCACTTATGGATCTCTCAGATATCCCTGACAGATGACCACAAGTGACTTTATTATATTTTTTAGTTTTATTCTATTTTGTTTTGTGTTGTGTTGTGTTTCTAGTGAATCTGGAACTATAAGAATAACTACATCCTGAGGCAGAATCTTCTATTACTCAGCAGGCCCAACTGTTGGAAAATTATGTTTTCGAGGCAGCATATGAATTGGTTAGAATCAGCAATCAGGCCTCAAAATCTGGTCTCCTTCAAAAGATATTTAATCTTTTGAGCCCAAGTCTCTTCATCTGTATAATTAGAATAAAAAAAATCCTGCATGTTAACTGATAAGAATTAAAGAAAATTTAAAGCGTGCAGCACGAGCTGGCACATAATTTGTAAGTGGTAATTGCCATCATTCCGGTCTTCAATGCTGTTCAGAAACTGCATCATGCAGCGTATTCCGTTAGTATATAGTTTGGGGAACTTTCATACGTCAGACTTTCACCACAGATCAGAGTATCTTAGAGATTCTTGTAACTACCCAACTCTATAAATATTAAAACTATATTACCACAGACTTAAAGTTGTAAACCCTACTTCGTTCTTTTCGGTTCGTTTTTTTTTTTTTTTCAAAGATTTGATCTTGAAAAGGAACATGAGAAAGGAAGTCATTTAGCAGGAAGCTGTGACTGGACGAAGTAAAGAATTAGAAGGATTGCAAAGAACGGTAACAAATAAACATAGCATTTTTAAATTAATTCACTATAAGCGATAAGTTAGTTCTCTTTGCTGTGAAACATTACCATGCAATGAGTTAGTGACATATACATAAAATCAACTTTTGATTGTAAAGAAAATAGTAGGAAGGAGATATGATGATATTATGAAACTGTTGCATATTTGAGATCCTTTCTTATTTAGCCTCTGACAAGTGATACAGAAAATAAAATTAACTGCACACTAACAGAGAAGCCACCAGAATTGGTGTGTATGGAGCTACAGAGTTTTTGATGTCACGCTAAGATAAATAACTAGAACAATGCTCACCACTAAAGAATAATGCTCGACCCAGAGATTCATGGTAAGTTGAAGAAACATTCTATCCACATTTCAAGGATGAGGGAAGTGTGAGGTGTTCAGTGAGAGCTCCAAAGCTAAATAAATCTGGATTCGTGAAATAGTTATTAAATTATTGTAAGACATATTATAATCGTAAGTCA
Organism: Pteropus alecto; assembly: GCF_000325575.1. Classification (NCBI taxonomy): domain Eukaryota; kingdom Metazoa; phylum Chordata; class Mammalia; order Chiroptera; family Pteropodidae; genus Pteropus; species Pteropus alecto. The sequence continues at coordinate 17,380,227 of NW_006443225.1, read as the reverse complement.
TGTTTTTGGTTATAAGTGACAATGATTAGACTATTACAATATTACTAATCATAAATAAGTAGCATATAAAATTTTAAGAATGTAACATCAATGAGAACACAGTTGAGTTGCAAAATATATCTATGTCATACCTATGACAAAATGGCTGTCAAAATAAAAAACCATTGTTATGCATTTGAATTGCGTCCCCCTTCCCCCACAAAAATGTTGCTGTCCAAACTCCTAGCAGCTCATAATATAATCTTATTTGGAGATAGAGTATTTACAGAGGTAATCAAGTTAAAATGGGGTCATTAGGGTGAGTCCTAACCTAACACGACTGGTGTTCTTATAAAAAGGACAAGTTTAGGACACAGTGAGAGGACATCCAGACAAAGGGAACACCCTGTGAAGAATGGAATTACGCTGCCACAAGCCAAATTACTACCAGAAGCTCGCAGAGGGGCCTAAAACAGCTCCCTGCCTAGCACCGCCAAGGGGAGTATGGCCCAGTCGACACCTCGTTTTAGACTTCTGCCCTCCGGTACCGTGACACAATACATTTCTGGTGTCCTGAGCCACTCAGTTTGTGCTGTTTCGTTACAGCAATCTTCGCCGCCTAAAACAGCCATAATTTCATTATTTTCGGAATCAGGATATACTATAACCAAGAAAGTGATTATTCCTTAAAGGAGCTGAATTTTAATGAAACGTTTGCCTCTCGAACGCTGATATTGCAAACTCAGACCTTAAAAGTGACAGTTAATACCACTTCACTCGTAGGTTGTAAGGTATGAATGTAAATTGAAAACGTTAGGGGTCCTGAGCTTTCTAGATAGTCTGTTATTAAACGTTGGGTCTGCTGGATACCGGAATGACTAGCTACAGGTTTTGGTTTTCAGTGGGGTGTTGCAGTGACCCAGTTCTAAATTATAATTCCTAAATTTCAGAAGAGTTTTGTGTGCTAAAAAGAGAAAAAAATCCAAACTGTTGCCACTGCAAATGATTTAAAACTGATTTTTAAGTAACTTATTTTTCTTCCATTTAAACGGTGTTTTTATTTGTCTTATTTAATCAGTGCATGACTTATTCCATGTCTGGGCTACTAAAGTTTGTGTAATAAGATACTGTGTGGAATGGGGGTTAGGCTTGCTCTGTGTCGCTCGGCCTACCTTTAAGTTAAGTCGTCTGGAGTGTGTTGAACTAAGCAGAATGCATTAAAATTTATATCATTACAAATCTATAGTTATTATTTCTTAGGTAACAAAGGAGCAAAGAGAGTTATTTTGATGGTTTAAATGCCAAATTATTTAATCTTTTAATGTTATTTGTAAAATGTGCGGCCTTGGATGGAAATTTTCACTAAGTTTGTTAATAAAGGGGATTTTTAACCACTTCTACTCCTATGTACCAAACTATACACAAAATAAGATGATGAATTAGGAAGGAAATGCTTTTAAGAGAATTACTGTAAGCATGAGGAAACTATTAGACCGGGGTTTTCAGTAGTCCAAAATTCTGAGATTTGATTTTTAAATGATGAAACATCCAATAAGCCAAATGACTCTGCATAAACATATACATGGTATAAATTATTCCAAATGAAAGCACGGATACTATTTGTTCAGCTGTTTTAGTGGTTGGAGCACGAGGAACAAAAGCTATTATTGTTCAGTGTATTTTTTCACAGGAAATAGACAGTGGCAAACATACAGTAGTTCAACACATGAGATCAGAGACATGGTTTTTATAGTAAACCAAGAACAGATGCTGGACTGATTCAAAACCTTCACCGAAATTATTAGTTATGTTTGCCTTTGAAAGCAAAGAAAGTTTATAGAGACTCACATATCTGATTATATTAAGAAACAGGCAGGTTTTCAAATCTAAAAGCTTTAATTCATTCAAGCTAAAAGGTTCTGCTGCATAAATTTTGAATGTGCTACTCAACAGTATTGCAAATAATTACAATAGGTTCCATGTTACTCTATATAAAAACTAGTGATTCCTCACCTACAACCTAAGTAGCCCCATTCACCAAAAAATCACATAAAAATAGGATTTATGCCGCAGGCAAAAGTCACTATTTACCAGCAATCACTGAAATCAATTGATTCACATACATTAGAAAAACAGAATTTTCTAGGTAACCGAAAGGCATATTTTTTAAGGTTGAACTAAACGCCAACAAGTAGCCTTTTTATCCGATGTGAAACACCTGTGTAATAGAATTTTGCCTCGACAGTCCCTCTAAGTTGTTGGCCCATAAGCTTTAAGTTTTCCTTTGCTCCTCTTTTTCTTCAAGACCTCCATCCCTCTCCCTTCGCTCATATTCCATGGTACACGGAGTACCACGATGTCGTGATGACCCCCCTCGACAGACATTCTCAGTGCGTGTGCTTCTCCCCACTCTGGAGCATCCCTTGGACAAAGCCATCCCTGGGTTAAAACCGGATTAACTCCAATTCAGTTCTTACTCTGACCCATCTGCAGCTCCATTTACGATTGGAGAAAATGTACAAAAGTGCTGATTGGCCTTATTTTAAAGTTATGACCTCTAACTTCAGACGGGCCCTTAGTGTTACCTAACGACCATTTTCTTAGTTCATTCTCCTAGGGATGATTTCATATCTTTTCGATCCTAGTAAAATTTCCAGAGTCCCTCCCCCACCCACACATAGACATACTTACACTTTTATTGATGACGTTGCCTCTGATTTCACTGAGAAAATAGAACAAATCTATTAGAGACTTTATGAAAGCTCCACCACCAACTGCACCGACTTACCTGTATCTCTACCTACATATGCCACCTCTCTTCTCGTTGCATGGGACACATTGCCTTTAGTCTTAGGTAAGACTAAACCTGGATGCTATCCTCTCTAGCTCACAGCAGACTGGCACTTGTTCCCCTTTCCGTTTGAATGACTTGGAGCATTCCCATCATTATATCTACATAGTGAAAAATCTCTAACCGGAAGCACAAATGAATTAATTTTAAATACCTCTCTTCATCTCATGTTCTATTCCAGCCACTCTTTCAATCCTGTGCTCCCATTTACAACAAAAACTCAAAAATATTGTCTATTTTATGATAGGGAAAATATTCCTTGATAGGATTGTTAAATTGTGTTGGCTAAACTTACTGTCTATACTTTCTCACTTAAACCCATTGACTATGGGCATTTTTGTGTATAAAGCTCAAAGGTCTCCAAATGGGTTCAATCGAAAGAGGAATTCACTGAGTCACTATAATAAAACTGTGGATTGAAGGGAGGAGGTGTTGCAGGAAGAATAGATATTGCAGGTATATGAGCGACCTGCTCATACAATTACTTTTGTCTTTCAGAACAGCTCAAGATAGATATGTGTGCATGCATGCACACGCGCACACACACACACACACGTGTGCAGGAGCAACCTATCATTCAAAAATAGTAAATAAGAAATTGGTCTTGAGCAGTTCTGACAGATACGTGTGTTTGTATATAATATATATTCAATAATACCCAATTCATGGTCGGAACTCAGACTGTATGATCACTTGATGTCCTAGAGCAGGTATTCAGTCTCCACCAAGACCAGTTAATTTAAAAAAATAGTCATTTTCCAAAAGAATGATAGCTTTCTGTAAATGACTACAGGGCTTTGCTCTAAATCCCTGGGAATAGGTAGCATTATTCTCTAATTGAAGCTTTCCGGATCTGAATAAAGCATCTCTACTTGCCACAGACTCTAGAAATATTACTGGATCTTCAAGGCCTCCAGTTGCGAGTAGCAAAGCAATGTGGAGTATGACCTGGATCTGCTGCTCTGGTGGCCTGTGGCTTCCTCAGTAAGTGGGTCATAGCAACGCCTCACAATGATGTATGTTCTCTTCAGTAGTCAGAAGCCTTTCAAATACTGGGCCTGAGACTGAATAGCAGATAATGTAATGTACGTAAGATTTCCCTTTACTTTGGTGAGAATATACCATAGGCAAATAAGCACCTCAAAGCTTTGGGCCTCTGAACTTGCATAGTGTTCATTTCCTTCCTTCAGGCATAAAAGTGTCTTACTAAGGCATCCAAGATACTTGCCGCTTTCTGTTCATAAGGTCTAATTGTTATAATATAATCAATATATTAGAATAGGGGATGTTTCAGAATGTCAAAACAATTGTGATCTCTTCAGATCGCTTTATGACAGAAAGCGGGAGAGCCGAAACAATCCTGAGTCAACACTACAAAAGTATACTATTGAGCCTGCTAGGTAAAAGCAGATTGCTTCTGGCAATCTTTATAAATAGGTATAGAGAAAAAGAAGAAACTGTCAAATCAATAATCATACATTGGTCACCTATAGTTGTAGTGTTTTGTGCTATTAAATTTCTGGAACGTCAGTGGCAGCTAAATCAGCTCCTGATTAAGTTTGCAAACATCCTCAGGTGCTCTCCAGATACACCTACTGTCTTTTCTAATCACACCAGGTAAATGGGAATAGCGGTCAAAATTACTTCCTCCCCTCATCGCTCCAATTCTTCCAGGGAAGCAATATTGCCACAGGTGTGCTATGCTTACACCTAGTCCTTTCCAGAATAATGGCCCTCAGTGCATGGGAAGCCAAAGTGGGAATTCTGCTTATTGCTCAGAATGTCTATTCCATTTAATAATCAAGAACTGAAGAAATAACCACAGGGGGTTCGCTCCGTGGGAGTTAAACACAGATTAAAACCCTACTTATTAACCGATTGCTGTAAACCTCCATTTTGACAAGTCTAGCATAATACAGCCCCATAAATAATGTGATTTTTCTTTCAGAGCTACATTAATATATCAATAGAAATCAACATGAATGATTATATTTATTTGTAAATTTTGTCTCAATTTTAATTATGAAATAAAAACAAAATATCCTATTTGTGTACTATGTATATCATTCAACTTTATTTTTCTATGAAAAGAAAAACGTAAATCTTTTAGTGAGTTTCAAACCCTGTACCAAAATTTAGATTTTCAAGTAAAATTCTCAATGTACATAGCAATTCATCTTACTTTAACTATATTGGAGTTGGTGTTGGGCGAAGTGATGATATACAGGCAAAAAGTGAACTTTGATGACATATTTTGGAATAGAGAAAATAAAGTTGTATTTCAACTAAAATTAATTATGAGAAACATGTAATGTGAAAGAAAAGGGCTGTAACTTTTAAAAAGAATAACATCAAGAAAATAGTTATGACTGGAAAAATATTGTTCGAATTTTTCAAATAATATCTTAATAATTCTGGCACTATTTTAAGTAACTGTATCTAATTTATTAAAGTCTCTCTCTAAAATATGCTGTAGTATCAAATTTGTATCATAAAAACAAGAATACTTTAGAAAAATTAGAAATAACCTAATTCAGACTGTGATCTTAAAACACATTTTGAGTATGGAAATATTTTGTTTCCATTATGTTGATAAATTTGGATTAAATTATTAATATCTGTTAATTAAAAAAAACACTAGACATTATCAAAAAATCTCCAAGCAAATACTAACCTATATAGAAGCTATCTTTCCATAAAGATTATTCCCATTAAAAAAAAAAGTCATGGGTAAATTAAATTATATTTTTCCATTAATCATCATTAGTAATTGAGAAATACATGCTATGAAAACCTAAATTTAATTGGAAGATAATAAATACAATAGTAAAAAATGCTATTTTTGACATCTTCTGCCTTTGTACATTCAATAAATACTCGAGAGTTCCAAGAAAACAAAGATTAAAATAAAATGTCATAATCTAGTATTTAGAGCGTTACAAACATGTAAATAAATCCTGTTGTTTTCCAATTTCTTGAGCAACTTACTTTCATATTAAGTATACGATAATCGAAGTTGCATTCATCAATCTTCAATATATTCTTTATTGACCTTGAATATCTTGAGATATAAATAAAATAGAATATCATTATACTTACTTTTTTCTCTTACTTTCTCCTGATAGTAATCACCAGATACTTAGGTACAAATGTATGTATTAAGGAGACAGTGTTTAAATTATAAACCAGATGACATAAGAAAATACAGCAATCGTGCCAACCGCATAAATGAGAAACTAACTCCTGAGTATTTTGTGACTAGTTAGAGCAAGGTCAGCAGGATTTTTTTCTGCAAAGGGCCGGATAGTAAACATTGGAGACTTTATAGGCATGGAGTCTCTCTCTCAACTACTCAACTCCGCCACTGTAGTGAGTTAGCAGCCACAGACATATGGGCATGACTCCATTCCAGTAAAAACTTATTTTCAAAACAGGCAATGGGCTGGATTTGCCCTCTGGGACATGATTTGCCAACCTCCGAGTTAGAATAAAAAGAATCATGTCTATAGTTTTTTGAAGTTTTTAGAAGTATCAGTAAATGAAAATAAGTAAATAATATAGCAACAGAGTCCATTATTTATTTCCCGTAGGAACTCTGAAACCAAGATTCTAGGTAATTATAATATTCTTTTATTTTACATTTTAATGTATTATCAGAATAAAATGTTGTTTGTATATATCAACAAGTATCAGATGGCTTATCTCTGGGACATTCATTATGAATAAAATAAAAATTAATAATTAATGGTTTGTAATATTGCAGCTGACGCTGACATGAATGATCAAAGTCACAGGACTTGGTTGTTTTGGGGCTTTTGTTTAGCACGTCTCTGAGTGACAATGAGACAGGGACCGAAGAGAGCGCTTGTGAAACTCCCTCGCTCACGACTACACTTTTCTACCCTACGTGTTATGAATGAAATTGAGACCAAGTTTTCCTGTTCAATGAAAAAAATATTTTTCCATAAGATATTTGTCCAAGAACAGAAAAAATGTACCCAGGATATGACTGCTAGGTGAATAAACCTTTTTAAATCCATCTTTCTCTTGGCAGCAGAACTGGGGAGACAGCACCATGAATACCACACAAAAAAAGACACACTGAACAGTTATAAATAGACGGCAATTGAATGATGGCATCTTAAAATATATGGAAAATCAATTTGATCTTTACCTTATACAAGAGATTTCTAATAACTGAACTCTGGAAAAACTTTCAGGTGAAACAAACAGGCAGTGACAGTGTCAGAGAACATCTGGTCATCTGTTTGGCATGTCATTTAAAGAGTAACTATAAACGCACCAGCAATTACATGTATGCTGAGAAAAAAACGCATCTCTAAGATAATGTTTTATCAGACCAATGCAAGTATTAAGGTCAATAATTTTAAAATAGTCATTAAGAAAAAAAAATTAAAATGCCTTTCGATAACTTAATGAGTGTTCTAAGCCCCAATAAACAAATTACCCTTTAAATATTTTCACAGGAATGAGAAACTAAGGGAAAGCTTCTTAGATCAATTTTAGAAAATATACTTTTTTATTAAAAGTGAACACAATAATATATTTGTCTAGCTCTGCGTTTGATGACAAACTCTATAGAAAACACTGAATTATTTTACCACTCACCCAACAACTAGAATCCTAATATTTCAAGGTTGTTATATGCCAAACAATAAAAACAAGTAAGAAGTGGCAAAACTGTAAGTAAATTTTGATTAGGGGGAGAAAAGAAGTGAGAAGTAAATATGTGCCTGTAAGTGCAATAATTGACTGCAGGCTTAGTTTCGGTTCTTCAGGCATCTCTCTCTCTCTCTCTCTCTCTCTCTCTCTCTCTCTCTCTCTCTCTGATCTTCAGAGCTATTTGCTTTAGGTTATATTATTGCTTTTCTTTGCAGTGGTTTCATTCTTCAGAAAATTTTCCACACGCGGTGAGGAAACATTTTACATATTCAGAATATTAGGATCCTTGTCGTTTGTGATCTGTAAAAGAGAGACACTCATTTTTGCGGACACCTGTTTAACCCATACGAAAAGAACTCCTGCTTGAGAAATATGTGTGTTGCTAGAAAATTGCTCTCTCCAGACAGACGGGGTTGATGGGACTTCATCATTCTTTGACATTGCTCTTCGGTCAATCAAATTTACTTCCAATTCATCTGGGTAGAAATGTGGACTTCCTGTAATATCATTTCTTCCATCCCTGCATTTCTAACCAGGCTTCACGTTCAGTTTCCCCTGACACCACAATCTGTGTTCTGGTCATTTTGTTTGTAGACACTTCAGAATTTGAGTTTTGTGACCTGATCTGGTCTGGGCTTCTTCAGATCTGACTTCAGATATATTTGTGTGTTTTCCCTCAATCTATCTCTTCTGTCGTAGGTCTGATCCACCCCTCTTGTGAACCACACTCAGGCCATGGACAGGTCCAGGCTTATCCAAAAAAAGGATTAGGGAACGTTAGTTTAGTTTCCTGATTTTTCTTCCTTTGTCCCCACTGCGTTTTTGTGTAGTGCACCCTTAGTACCAAGATGCATTAGTTTATTACTGATGAAATGCTAATGGAGTAAACAGATTATAATACTAATGGAATAAATAGATTTTATTACCTAGAGGAAACTTTCTCTGCCACGTAGTTGATGACACCTGTACCCTCCATCTTACGCTTGTCACGTTTTATGTCACGTATTCCATGAAGTGAAACATCCTCACAGAAATGAACGACTAAGATATCTTTGTCTATGAATTAGACCCTTTTTAAATGTACACTCAAAAATAAATAATGTTGAATTAACAATATATATGTTCGGCTTTATCACTGAAATTTGAAGGATCGATTTTTTCTATCCTTCTCCTACTTGCTACTATTCAACCAGTGAATGTCGTACACTAAAATGTTTTTAATACTAAATTTATGAACTTGTTCTAGATCACTTTCCTCTTCTAATCCTATATTCCCATCCATATGTAAAGGTAATTACATACTTTTTTATTATACGTTTTAGGGGGGAAAGCACTATTCAGTAGTATATACTTGTGAACAAGAAAACTCATTACATTGTCAAACACTCTGTAGCTTGCAACTACCCATATCCAGATTATTATGCTTTCTTGGTTGATGTGTAATTAAAACACTGTTTCTGGTGGGAAACTGAGGCGGGCAAGGTTTCAATGGTCTCTAAGGACCAAGACCTCCCTTGAAGATTGTCGGGCTGAAAAGCAAAGCACAATGTGTACTTCACTTCTCCTGTCCCAAAATATTTATGTGTATCTGAATGGATGGACACATAGAACAGAAGTGATAGAAATTTCAGAAAGAGAAGAGGCTTGGGATTGGGATAGAGAAGCATTTTCTCCTAAGTCATTCTAGAATAGTCATTTATATTATTCATTCATTCAGTAGATTGGTGTATGAGTTCCTACTAGGTAGACCAGATAGTCATCGATTCAGTAGCAAACACTAAAGACGGTAGTCACAATTTCATGTGTTTTCTGTCTAGTGGGAGAGACAGCAAATGAACAAGTAAATAAACAAGTAAAACAAGCAAAATAATTTTAAAGGCTGGCAAAGGCTCAGAGAAATAAAACAGTTATGAGATAGAGATCTTCTGGAGCAAAGGTTTATTTTAGATTGAGTGTTCAGAGAAAGGTTCTCAAAGGAGATCATTTCCACTGAGATTAGAGTGACAAGGAGGGAGCCATTTGTGTTAAAATCTGGAGCGGAAAATTCACTGTGTTTCATGCGCCTTGACCTTCAAATATATCAAACTCATTCCAAGTTCAGAGTCTCTTTGCCGGCGTTTCTCTCTGTCTGAAATTGCAACCTATTAGGAGATTAGATATCTTGGAAAAAAATGAAATGAGTATATATGGAGAGAAGGACGTATGGAAAAATGAATATTAAATGTTGCTAAATATAGTCAAGAGTATTGCTGGAAATTGCGTAGAGTGTTAGAGCCACAGAGATATTAAAAATTACTCCCGGTTTTTGGTGAAAGGAAATGAGTATTCCTGTGTACTGAAATAGGAAATATTAACTAAGATGACTATGGGGGTCCCTTATGGAGGTTGTAGCTTGATGTGGGGTGGGAATGCAGGTTTCTTTATGGAATTTTTAAATTAAAGATATCTATTAGACATCTTATCTTTCTGCTCTGTCGTATCTAACCACTGTTATTAATTACTTGATGATCCAGTCCTATCTTATTTCATCTTACCAACATTACAATTTTGCAACAGAGAAAGCCTTCTCCTTCCCAAGCCGCAGACGTGTTTCTTGACTAGTCTATGCCATCAACACATGACAACAACTATCTTTGGTCGAGGCATGGACCATGACCTAAATTGGACCAGTGAGACTAAGTTAAAGATCATATATTTCATGGTTGGAGGCAAGCTAGCTCAGG
>NW_006443225.1:17363826-17369972 GCF_000325575.1 Pteropus alecto | reverse complement strand
AAAGACCACAGCGGAGGGGGCCAAAATATAGGTCTTTGATGCAACTGAATCCGCAGACTCTGGAGCCATAATGCCACGGGACTTCCTGTTATGTATGATATTAAACTTCAAAAGACCACAGCGGAGGGGGCCAAAATATAGGTCTTTGATGCAACTGAATCAGCAGACTCTGGAGCCATAATGCCACTGGACTTCCTGTTATGTATGATATTAAACTTCTCTGTTATTTATCCAGTTAGAATGGGGAATTCTGTTACTTGGAGCCAAAAAGCCTGATATACAGCCTCTAAGATATGAAAGCAATCTGCTATTGTGGCCATCATTCGTCTCCAAAAGTCATGTGTGTAGGACACTTAACAGGTGATAAGAACATACTTTAATTGTAATGAGAATGTAAACATGGATATCAAATTTGTCATTTTTCCTGGGAAATAGGTTATTTCCCTCTGATCGAAAGGCATTTTTTATTTCTCTAGTTCAGGGTTTCTTTACCTCACAATACTGACATTTCTAATAATTCCTGGTCATTGGGGGCTGTCCCGTACCTTGTGACTGTTTAGTAAAACCCTTGGCTTTCACCCACTAATTGTCATAGGATTTCCCCCTCCCCTAGTTGCGACAACAAAAACTTTCTCCAGATATTCTTAAATGAACCCTGGATGACAAAATTGTGTGCTGCTTCAGATTAATCCAGAGCACCTGGAAAGTGAGTCACTAGTAACAGTTTGTGATATTTACTTTCCTTGGTACCTCCCAAATATTTTATTATATTTGGAATAATTTCCTTAAGAATCACCAGTGAGGAATGATGTGAACAAGGAACAGAAAATAGCAGCTCTACCTGCGTGGTCCAAATGCTCATAAAGTGGTTGGTTTACAGGCTGACTGGACATACCCAGGGCTCAGTCCGATTAAGTGGACTCTCCCACCTCACACTTCACACGTGTCTCTGCCAGCATTTGATGCTCTCCAAATGCAAGTCGCAGGACAGTCACTCTCATTCAAAAGACTGAAAGGACAATCAAATGCCAAGTCAATCCACGCCACGGGTGCCACTCTTAGGGTGGTGACCATTTTAGAATCGACTTTTTTATACAATGCATCTCTGGTCACACAATCTGAGAGCACCATCAACACACAGAAAATTTTCACTCTACCAAGCATGGACTTGTCAATGTCATTGAGAAAATCTGAGGCTGAATATTTGCATGCAAAACACGTACAAAAAGACATTATTTTTCTAAAAACAATTTCTCATACATTTTAAACAGTAAAAACCTACTTAATAAAGCAGTTAATTCTTTCATCAGGTGAGCCTATGACCATATAAACCCAACTAACAAATAAATGGGCTATTTAAATCGACAGCAGAAGTGACACAAAGAAAAATAACTTAAATCTCTGGACTTATATGTGCAGATGCAGACATCTCCATTTTTATTATCAGTTCCTTCTATTTTTTGCCTTATGAATTATGTCCTTTTTATAAGAGATCTTCAAGGTCACAAAATGAAAAGATAAAAGTCTACTTCTGTGAAATCAGCTCAGAAATTTCACAAAAAGCCATAAAGTAATAAATCATGACTCAGAAAATGTCAGGAAGTTGAAGTAGTATTCACCTCATTTGAAAGTACATCTTGTTCATTCTGAGAAGTTATAACGAGGCTCTCAGTTTTAGCTTAAAATCGACTATTTTTCGCCTCTGTTTCTTGGTACAGATGTCATGGAGCTGTTTAATGCCATCTTTTTTCTATTCTTACAGCAAACTCTTTTAATGATAATCTGCTTCAAATTTAAAATAGTCAATAGTGGTATTTTAGGGTAGCAAAGAGCATAGTCCTATTATAAAAATCTATTCAAAGACTAAAAGTTTCAAAATCTAAAAAAAAACTTTCGTTTTTTAAAAAAGTCCATTACAGTTTTGCAATTGCTGTGTTTTGAGTATCTAATTTGAAATTTTAAAATTATTTTAATAAAGTTTTCAAGTTAAAGATTAAATTCAGATAATTCAAATACATTGTCTTTCTCTTATTTAAAATTTTACGTAAAGCTTATATTTCGCCCAACTAATCATACAATAAAGAATATCGGGCACAAGTAAGAATCTTTTAAGCCTCAAGTGACCCTTGGAGAAGAGAAAGACAATATATTTATTTCTTATTAATTCATGACATAACTGAGAAATGAGAACTTTAAATAAGCAAAACATTAAAGAGAGACTTCAAGAAGAAAGTGGAATTCGAAAGATAAATAAAATGTGAAAGATAAGTAAGATTTTAATAGTAAGAGGGGAATGTGTGTATGTGTGTGTGTGTTATGTGCATAAGTAGGGGGGGGAATGTGGTAAAGGTGAAAAGTTGTGTGTGTGTGTGTGTGTGTGTGTTATGTGCATAGTGGGGGGGGAATGTGGTAAAGGTGAAAAGTAAAATAAAATTCCATTTGGAAAGTCAAAGAAAGGGGAAATTTTTCTAATGCAACAACAGTAGAAGTCATGGAGGTAGGATTTGGGTAATTCGGTGACGTCTGGTGACTGAATGTGTGTAATATAGAAGAACAGACAAGAAACACAGGATTTCAGAACCGACTCCCTTGTGCATTGTGAAAACAAGAGTAGGAGAAACCCATTTTCAGGGGAGATGAGTGTGGTAGTTTGTTTTAGATTTCTTACATTTCTTGGGTTTAGGCACCAGTGAAACAACTACTGGTTATGGGCAAGATATGGTTAAAGATAAATAATAAAAATAAAACTAAAATGAAGGTTCTTTTCTTTCAAAATTATTATTTGAATATTAATGTTGATTACTTCACAGGAAAGCATGTTCAATATTGGATGCTTTCCAAACTAAGGAAGCTTTGTCAATAAAGGTAAAACCTCTATATTGTAAGTTAGCTGTTGCTCTAAGATAATTATACAAACTTAATTCTTGTACTTTAAGATTTATTCTTTAACATGGATAGACTTATTGGAGTTCATGGAACACATATCAAGATGACCTGGAAGTTTTAAGTCCTGTGGAAGTCCAACACCCTTATATGAATTTTTTAGTGGGAGGAAGTTTGACTCAGATTCTCCCATCATGTGAGTCATTGTGTCTCTACTCCTAGTTCCCCAATAAAACAAGAAGCATTAATAATATCGATGAGTGCAGTAGATTTTACTTAGTGTTTTGAGGGTGTAGAAAAGAGACATTACATTATAATTATATTATAATTACATTTATAATTATAAACAACTTCAGTAACAATTATTTCTTTATAATGTAAAGAAATTACATTATAATTATAAACAACTTCAGTAACAAACTTAGTTCTTAAACTATCTTTTGGTTCTTTCAAAAAACATTCCAAGAAAGTTTACCTGTCCATTTGTTTCCTAGCAACCACTTCCCATTTATTCCATTAACAGTGGCTGGAGTTCGCTTTGGGGTAACACTCCCTTCTCATTTCCTGTTATATCTGTGAAAGGAATTGAACTCAGGCAACCATACTCTTGGCTACAGGAATGAGCAAATGATATCCGATGGTAAAAGAGGAGCTGTGTGCTGTAGTTTCTGGGTTAGAGAAAATCACTCTGTTTTAGGATTTCTTAGAAGCTGCTAGGTAGACCCGCTTCATTGGAATTGGGTCATATAAATGCAAAGACACTTTCAAACCATAGAGAGAGAGTCAGCAACTCTGAGGGAGCTTCTGCATGAACTCACGAAGCAAACCCTGCAAAGGCAGAACATAGAGACGGAGAAAAACTGGGTATCTGGTACCCTGCAAGGGCCACCAAATCAAGCCACATTTGATATCCCGTTATTTTGGGGGATTTTAGTTACATGAGTTAATAAGTTCCCCCTTTATAATTTAAGTTACTGTGAGTTGGGTTTTGACCATTTGCAATCACGAGAATTTCAACTAATTTGGCTGCTATTACGTCTTCCAGAGGTAGGAAGAGTAGGAACATAGGGGAGAAGCAAAACTGTCATGATTCTGGAAGCTGTCACCATCCGCAATGAGAATGATCTGCAGGTTGCTTGATTGATCCCCCCTCCTCCTCTTAGCGCTCAGTAGAACATCACTGTACGTGCTCAGCCTCAGCCTCCTTCGCCACCGCCTTGCTCCTGACTCACAGAATCAAACCTGAGTGGAAAAGGGGTGGTGTTGGTGACGTGTGGGGTTCGGGGGGCTGCAGTGGGCAGACGTGGCTCTGAATCCATAGCGTCCGATCGTCAGAGCAGTTCTGTGTTTATACCCATATGTATTAGAGATCCCATTAAGATTCCTTTGAGAGAAAAGGAACATTCGGTTACTTAAAAAATAAAAGAGACTTTTAAATTAAACTTATGAAAATTACTGTATCCAAATTCTATACCTTTTAGGTGTTCATTTTTCTGCTAATGACTCACATCTAAATGCTTGAAAGTTATGAAACCAGGACGGACGCCCAGACAAGATCTAAGATGGTAACCATTTTGAACGTGTTGGGATGTGGATAGAGCTGTAAATCTGCACAGGTTGAAGTTTGGGCGTTCGTGAGAGAGCACCCACATTTTGTTCTCATTGCCTCATCCTTTGGAATCACTTTGACTTACCTGCCTCCTAGGAAAATTCGCCTCTTACAGATAATCAATCAATCAAGAACCAACCTGAGGATACTTGCTGGGGACACACTTGAATCCATACAAGCGAGTCAAGCTCAGCTTCTCGGTAGCTCCTCCTTCGACCCTGAATTAGATGTTGGACCACTGAATTTAATGTCGACTGTAGAGGCTTTGCACTGAAAAATATAAAGCTAAAACCTCTTTAGAGCTATGGAATTCACATAAAACTTTATTGGAGTTTAAATGCAACAAATAAAAGACCTGAAGTTAGAAAAATTATTTCCCTATAATTGAATCCTTGAATTAACTTTACTTGTTTCCTAAAGGCTCTGTGACCCTCCAATGTGGCAGATATTCTCACGGTGCCCACTCGGGGTGCTGAGGACATAATCTGGCAGTTCAGTGCCAAGCTGAGGCTCCTACATACAGCTCCTCAGCCCAGGCTAACTGTGAGTTCTTTACTTTTTGCTGAGGCCCCTGGCCACCAACGCTTGTTGGTTAACCAAGGCCCCAGACTTTCCTTTGTGCCAGGGGACTGGCAACCTGACTGAAGCCCTTTCAAATCTTTGCTTACGGCCAGCTCCTGGTGGAATCTCACGTGCCCTAGGTTAAGGCCAAGACTTTTGAGGTCTTTGGAATTTTAATCAACGTCTAGTAAGTGCAGTCATTCTTCTATAGAAATAGAAAAGCATCTATACAGAAACAGTGGCTCACCTGTGTCCCAGCCCACCCTGTAGCCTAAATAATAGGAGGTCTAATGCTTAACCCAGCTCAGAAGAAGCCCGCACACCACCAAACTCAAAATGCCTGCCCACACCCTTACGTCCAGTGTCCAAGGCCAAAGCCATGAACCTGACCCAAACAAATTCATGTAGATTTTGCTTTCCATGTGTCCTGACACTCTGCATTGGACTGAGGCCTTCCGACCTCCAAATACGCAGGCCTTCTCCCAACACAGGTTTACTGTCAGCAGACAAGAGTTCTGACAGGGACAAACAGAAGACAATTTCTCCCGACGGTTAGTGTGTTTCCAAGAGAGAGGAAATGAAAGGGGCATGTATGCATGCTCAGATACCCCTTCTCACCACACCGATCTTCCTCCTCTGGGAAGAAGGGAGACTTGGAGAAAGTCCAGAAATGTCTACCCTTGGGATCGCTGTGGATTAAAAACCTCCAGAGTAGGGGCAGAATTTTCATTATGCCCTATAGTACTTTTGTACTATAGGGCATAATGAAAATTAGTTTTAATTCTTGCATCCTCAGGACTTACTGGTTTAGTTTTTTTAGATATTGTAATGTTGTAAAGAAATTTGTCATAATGAATAATAAATGCCTTTTTAAATGGATATTTTCTAGGTCATAGAAAAAAAAATCAGTGATCAAGGAATCATTTAAAATTCAACTCTTCTCTAGAAAGGTACACACCAATCTCAGAGTCTCCAAGGGGCAGGATTACAAGTATTCTTCTATTATTAAATAGAAAGGCTATATATATAGAGAGAGACACATATATATCCACATATATCAAAGGATATATTAACTCAAAGGCTATATATACAA
>NW_006443225.1:17345454-17363559 GCF_000325575.1 Pteropus alecto | reverse complement strand
TATTTATTACTTTATATTTTAAATATATACTTATATAAGGTATTCTCAATAGGGAAAAAAATTTATT
This sequence comes from Pteropus alecto, assembly GCF_000325575.1. Taxonomy (NCBI): domain Eukaryota; kingdom Metazoa; phylum Chordata; class Mammalia; order Chiroptera; family Pteropodidae; genus Pteropus; species Pteropus alecto. The sequence continues at coordinate 17,363,492 of NW_006443225.1, read as the reverse complement.
TTAAAATTAATGTCTTTCCTAAATGAAGCTTCTCAGAGCTGTCGATACGCCAGAGTATTTAAAATGAAACGCCCTAAATGAGTACTAACAGGAAATAATTTACATAGTCCATCCTGTAGCTCTGTGTACTCACATACTCCTTTTACTTATTAACTTGCTTTATTTTAATTGCAGTTTGTCATATTTAGCCCATGGGTGTGCCAACATAATTTAAAATATACAACAAAAATGTAATGCTATTTAGAAGTTTTACTTCTATGGATAAGTTTTCTTCTCTTTATTCTCAATTTTCACTGACTGAGAAAATTGCAATCAATGTGCTTGCACTGATTACTATATGATTATACATTATACATATATAGTTATATATATACACTATATATATATCTATATATAGATATACATATACATATATAAAGGAGTAAGGGAGACATGGAGAACGTTATATATATATGTACATATATGTAATCCGATACACACAGATCTCACCGAACAATGTAAAATGCAAGGACGAACACCGTGCCATATAATTCCTTTGAACTCCATACTTCAGATACTGTGAAATCAAAGTATGTACATTAGATGGTACACTTTTTAGTAGTCTCTTCATTGTCAAACACCTACTTTAATAAGTAGGCTACTTTCAAATATATGACAATAAAATCACACAGATTAACACACAAAGACAAATTGAGAGTAATAATTGCAGTAGATTTGAGATGGCTGCAAGTTTTACCCCATCTGCTGAGAGACAGCATCGAATTCCCTTTCTCTTGAATCTATTCTGACTTTAATGACAAGCTGTGCCGATGGAATGCAAATGAAGTGACAGTCTGAGACTTGGGACTCTGTTTCTGGGGCTCCAGAGCTTCTCTGTAGGAAGCCCGATCCCCCTAAGATGGCCATGTTGATGAGGCTACGTGCAAATATCTCGATAACTCAGTGAAGACTCCTTTTCCAGCCACTGCTATCAAGGTACAAGACACATGGTGAAGCCATCTTGAATCTGCCAGAGATCTAGCTGACATTTTTCAATCTCGACTCCCCAATATCATTAGAAACATTAGAAATTCCCTGACGAAAGCAAGACCAATCGTATCCGTAAAATTGCTGTTAGGAAGTTAGATTTTAGTAACTTTCATTCATGATCAATCATTTGTTGAATTCGCATTATTGCCCTGTATTCTAGTTAAAAATATGTATAAGATAGGAATAATACATGCAGTTCTTACTATACCTATTATGTAAAAAAATGATTACGATAAAATGGTAACAGTGCTGTAATTGTAGTTGGAGCAAAGTTTTATGGAGAGAAGGAAGATTAGTTCAGGTTGGTGTGGTGCAGTGATGGCAGAGCTGGCATATGAATTAACATTTAAACTTTAATAATTCGCCAAACTTCGAAAAGCTAGGCCCAGGAAGCATTAACGAATGAGCAATATTTTTTAAATGTGGCTAATTCTGGTACTAGTGAAGAGCCAAGTGTAAATAGAGAGATCCCCTGATTGGCAGTGTGAAAGAGAAAGTGACTGAAAATAAACCATAAAATGTATATATGAATATAGGTCTTTCGTTTTATCAATATTATGGTAGAAAAGGTTTCATCAAGTTTTGCTCACAGCGTATTATGTTTCAGAGTGTGGTTTTAGCTAACGAAGCACATTCTCAAGGCTGTCGAGGAATATAGAATAGGTATGGAAAAGAAATTTTTGGTGCTTGCAAAGTGCTGTCCAGCTTGTCTAGAAGATTAATTTCCTAGGCTGCGCTACACATAGAATTTCTCTGTATGTGTCCATTCCTTCAGCTCTTGTTTGTTTGTTTTGCTTTGTTTTGTCCATTTTAGTTGACAAAATTTAGTAAAGCACTTCCGTGTCACGTGGACTCTACATGGTGTTGGAGATAGAGCTGTTAATGGGATAACATGGTCCCATCCTTGTGGAGCTTATAATCTAGAAGAAGAGAGAATTATTTAAAAAATGATTGAAAATATATAAGTGCTACCAGTAAAAATGGAATGTTAAGAAGCATAGTAAACTTTTCTCGCTTAATTCCTTCCTTTTCCCTCTGTATGAGTAATTTACTCTCATCAGTCTGATTCTACTTTTGGCCAGCATGGAGTAATAGGAAACTGTTCAACAGTCTGCAGAATTGGCCACATTCTAGATTTTGCTCACTGCATCCCAGAGGTGTTCACAGTTTTCTCTGACTTACGTAATTTCTTTTAACGGCAGTTAGATCTAGAGGCTATTTGTTTATTTAATAACTTATTTTTTTTTTTGCAGAATATTTTTTTTTTGCAGAATGGAAGTGTTGAGGACTTCCATTGTATCATAGTCAAAGGTCCATAAAAGCTTGTTTCTTTTTACATTATGTTAAGATCGATCAGTATGTTTGGGTTTAGTTTATCATCAGCTTTGCACCTAAGAATTTTCCTAGCCATTAAGGATTATAAAATGGGATATTGTATGATTTTTCTTTATTTATTAGCTGGCATTCTTTTATTAAGTATCTTCTATTGTCAATAATTTGATTATTCTCAAGTATTGTTTTACAGGAAGACAGAACAAATATTTTACTCTCTCCCTTCATTTACTGGTATTAAGAATGTTAGTCTCCTAGCAATCTCCAAGAATAAGCAATGAAGGTTCCTTTTAATATCGAATTATGGTTTCGATTCGAATATTTGTCTTTCAATAAACTCCTGTTATTTTTAGTTTTATGCTCCAATTGTCCAATCTATTGGCCAGAGTGAGCCCCTTCAAGGTGGCTTCCATCCTTGTGTGTGTGTGTGCCAGAGAAAAGGGACACTTTCTTTCAGTTCCTTGAACAAACGTTTTTATTTCCAGCATTTTGAACAGGGGACCATATTTTAATTTTGCACCAGGCTTTATGAATTAAGTAGCCCATGTTCCGGCTGCTTCCTATCCCGCAGTCGGTGACCCCAAGCCTCAGCTCACGGGGCCACGACAGGAGCAGGAATCATGGTCTCCTTGGGGAACTGGGAACCCCAGTCCTTCTAACACGATCTCAGGAATTTTTGATAATTTCCTTGTTTTCTAAAGCAACACGATGATCTAGGCTCATTTTGAACATTTATTACTCTTTATCATAAGTCAGCCACTCCCTTCAACATTAGTAATTGCTTTTAGGTCTTTATATTGTTTTGAGATAGAGATGCTATTTTTCAAGAGAACAGATCAAGCAATCCTACTGATTTTTAATTCAAATTTAGAAATACAGAGTTTTTCATAAGGTATTGATTTTATATTTGTTTGTTTTTGTTTTGTTGAAATTCTTAGTTCCTAGTGACATTAACATAAATACTTATTTGTTCTATTACTGTATAATAGCTTCAAAACTACGGTAACCATGTTATTACTGACAAAAAGATCACTAAAAACGGCTTAAAATTTCCTTGCAGTCGTGTTTTGTCCTATTATATAAATCGTTTGAAATCATTTCTCTCTGTGTGGTTAAGTGACTACCCACAGGGAATTGTTTTTAAGAAATTTTGGTTTATCATTCTATTGATTATTTATTTAAATACACACACCTCCTTCTTTCTCTGAAAAAAGTTTGCATAATCTACACACAGTTGTGCCTCATTTATTTGCGTGTATACCGGTTTGTTTTGCCAAATTATATACGCTGGAATTCAGCTCATGATAGTCGATAGATGTTCCTCATTCTTTTTACACCTTTACCACTGAGAGGATGCACTATAGTTCATTCAGACTACATCGATGGTCTGAATGTAACATAAGCCACAGGATGAAACATTTATTTTCAATAAATGAAATATTTTCAAAAGAGCTATTGCAATGTAAGCATCTCCTTGTCCTGCGCTCCCACCTGATTAGTGACCATCGACTCATTATTAAAAATGTTTCCATTTCTTGAACATGTTCCAGACCTTTACAAGTAAGTACATATAGGTCTTCTTCCTCTGAACCCCTTATCCTCCCATGACGTTCTATGTATAAACCATTACATGTAAGACCCACCATACTGCGTTGTGCTAACTACCTTCCTTGTCAGTTCCTGCTAATAGATTATGAAGACTTTGAGGTTAGGGTCTTTACTTTTATATTCTCACTGCCAAATTGTTGAATAAGAGAATTAAAAACAAAGGTGACAAATCTACTTGAAAATACTTTTAAATAATTCCTATCCCCACATTAAAATGATAAGTAGTAATATTGAAACTAACATTTTAAAAACTTCATGATAGAGGAAACCACTGTTACACTTGCATTGGGCTCTACGACAAAGATACTAAGGCATATTTGTTAGATCTCATGATTTTCAATATTATATTTCACATTCTCAATATTATATTAAATTCTACCCACATGAAACAGAGAGCTCTTTTTATTAAGATGCAACTGTATACGAAACGTTAGCCAATAACATGTGTTCGGTTCGCCCAAGGCTTTATCGTCTTGATGTTACCGGAGTGTGAGTGTCAGATGCCCCCCAGTCATGAATTTAAAGAAGAGTTTGCAAGTGCAACTTCCAGGCTATGTCATGGTTCGGATTTGAATCTCTTAGCTTTAAGGTCAACACAATAGTCCTCTCAACCTGCCTCGCATACCTTCAGTCCCCTCTCTATTACCTACATGGCCCACGGCATAAACTTGCAGAGTTTCCCACTTACAAATTTTGCCCCCACTTAGTTTCCAAGGATTTAAAAAAATGTTTTAAGTGGGTTTCATGGTCTTCTGTGCCTCATAGGGATGTTTTAAATTAACTTTTTCAGCACTCTGAAGTTGAAAAAAATGCTACTTATAGAATCATATAATTTCTTCATCTCATGCTCACCAAAACCTATATAATGCATAGGATTTCGTATCTTGTTCTTATTGCATAATCCTGGTGGAACATATCCTCAATTTAACATAAGCCATTTATTTACTCTATGAAAACAAATTGTCAGATAAGTTCACTGTTGTCTAAATGAATATCTTTATCTCTAATAGAGTTAGTCATGTTTCCTCCTTATTAAGCAATATTACCCTTATTCAAATATACTAATATTTATGAGTACATTGTACATCACTAATCACACATTAAATGTTCTCAAGGTATGGAAGATGAGCATGTATTTTTGCAATGTTAAATGTGGTGCTTGTGATCTTAGCTGCCTCCCTGCCCTCAACATCACCCTCTCACTATCGACTCTTCCTTTCCTTTTTGCTGGAATAAATGTACTGTTTTTTAATTGATGTAAATGTATAGGACCACATTAACAGTGGTCTATCACAAAGATATAATGAAGTCAGGATGTTTCACAGAAAAATATAAATCACATATGTCAAATCAATGATTTGTGGGTTTTGATAGAATTAGTTTTTTGATTGTTACCAAACAATGTTAATAAAGTAATTACAAATTAACTATTAGGAGAAACAGATTATAATTCTTGTCATTGAAATAATGGTATAACCAAGTTGCTTAAAAATCATTCAAAATTTTAATATCAGAATTAGAGCATTTGTCTCTAAAAGTGTTATGGAATTTCAAAATAACACTTAAAAATTCCACCATTTAGAGAAATATATTGAATAGTTTCTCTAAACTAGCAATGTAAGCTTTTATATATTGCAATAGCTGTGCAGATTATAAGCTATTTAAGACATATTAATGTGTATACTTTCTATTTAGTTAACAGATAATATATACTAAATGTGTAACTTAATGTTAGCGTACCGATTAATATAAACATTTGATGGTTACATTAGTATATACATCAATTAATGTAAATATTTTATTAGAAAAAGCTAATAAAATTTAGACACTTTAGAATAATTTTTGTTTAAAATGCTATACCTCAAAAGTTATTTTTATCTCTCAGCATAATCTAGGTACTCTAATTAAATGGCATGCAAGCTTATCTCCTTATGATTCTCTTCATCAAAACAGCAGAGAGATATTACATAATAATTTATTGAGAAAATAAAGTCTCATTGATTTAAAAAATATATTCACAATCACATTACATAGGCAGAATTCTTGAAAAAATATGAAAGCTTTTTAATCCTACAATTTGTTTTTGCCTACACATTTCATAAACTTCATTTCAATTAATGGTTGTAATGCATATGGAGAATTTTAACAGTTCTTCTATTCAATTTTATAGCAAAATTATAATTATGTTTTCATTGACACGTGCTATAAATATAACAATTAAAATCACAATCACCACTGTTAGATCAAAAATTGTTTTTAAAAAGTTGAGAAAATATGAACAAAGAAACATTTTATATATTTGAAAATGTAAATGCTAAAAAAATAAAAATATTGAAGAATATTGACTTACATGTTACAAAACAAAATTAAGTTGTTTTTGCATATAAATTGGAAGTGGGGGACTAGGGACATAAATCAAAAGACAGTTTGACACTTTGCCCTATTATCTGACCTTTTTGCCTCACACTCTCTGTATATAAATCCAGAAATCTGAGCTACCTGGCCACTAAGCAGGTAGATGTAACCCCCACGAACATGTAAAAGCTTCGTGTTCATTCGGGATGGAAAGCCTTGCCCGCCTCTCATCGCAATCTTTTCCTGACCCCCGCCTTGCTGGGTCAACTGACCTCTCTTTATTATTACTTACTGGGATGGTAAACTTGATTCTATCGGGTGAACGATCAACTAGGGTGCTAGATATTTGGATTAGCCCAGACCCTGGTGGAAAACGGATGGCATATTCTAAGTGGGCAATTCAAGGAAAGTCTAGTATAGTTAAGAGAAGATTTACATAGGTGTGGCTGGTGTTCAAAACAAAACAAAACAAAACAAATAAACAAAAACCCAGTAAATGGTTGATAGCAAGAGAAAGGAAGCCCTATCTAGCACTCCTGAGCCTAATGCTACCAGGGAAGGGGTGCTTACCAGCACCCCAAGAGTGTGGCTGTATGGAAAGAAACACTTGACAGAGGCTGTGATCTTCAGAAGAAGGCCACAGCCAACCCACAATGAACCATCAGGAGGAATGAATACCCTGAACCAAGGGCAAAAGAGGCTTCATGCAAGCCAACCAGATCAGTAGCGGCTGGTAGGCTGAAGGCAGTCAAACTTGTCCAAAGGGACAAATAAAAGGAATGTAGCATAATATTCTAATTGATCATTTAAATACATAACTAAAAAATAGTAATAAAGAGAGGTCAGTTGACAAAAACACATTTAGTATCATTTTATAATAGAAATATAATAATCAATACCGTGCTCCCCCCACTCCTGGTTTATTATTTTCCATAGACTTATCACCATTTACCTTGTATTTTAGTGGCTTATTTTGTTATTGTTTTTGCCCTCATTAAAAGGTATGCTCCACAGGGGTATAGATGATTCTGTTTTGCTTACTGCTGTGTTTCCAGCACCCAGAACTCTGCTTGGCTTATAGTAGATACCGAAATAGTTTTTGAATGACTGGAGACTATGAAGACATTTTAATGTAAAAACTATAATTTCATAAAAACAAAAACCTGTGAAAGTAAACAAATTCATGTGATACAAAAACTTCACACCTATAGAGGACTGCTTAGTGTTCTTACATGTTTATAAACTACTTTCGACTTAAAAAGCCTTAAAAAATAAGAAATTTCTCTTACATTTGTATTTCTTCTCAAAAATTGTGTTCACAAAAGAAGATGGACAGATATGTAAAATGTACAGCAGCAGGAAGTGCCAATTAATACCTTACTTATTTTGCAATAATTAATGTTTTTGCTTAGAAATATGAGCTGATATATTTTCTAGGTTGGCTAAAGCTAAGACTCTGATTTTAAGACTCAGAGCACTTCTGTCACTTGCCATCTATTCAATTTGAGGAGTTCTTTCGTTGCCTCTAGACTTCGGCTTCCCTGTCTATGCGATCAGGTTAGTAATATCTATTTCTCTGAGTCGTGCAAATTGGAAGAGATAACCTATGTATCTCATGCAGACCTCCCACCGTCATTCCTGCATTTTGTAAAGGCCCATTAGCTTCTGAAACTCCTTTCTTGTTTATTAATTAAGAGCCAAATAGTACAAATTTCCAGGTTCTTAAATCGAATTAAAATCAACCGGCACTAATTCTTAGCCATCCCACATGTCATCTGCCATCTTCTCGGGGATCTGGTTAAAGTCAATACAGTGAGAATGACCTTTATGCCATCTCCAAACACAATTCCAGGCTACCACATTGAGGAGAGTCTGGTTTACAGGAAGTACACCAATTTAGATACCTTTTCGCTCTCGCCCATCTCTATGCTCCTTCTTCCTTGCCAAGTCTAGTAGATGACAGGAAAGGATTATATGCCTTGGTTTACTGTTCATTATTTCCTATCAACATTCTATTATAATTAGTAGGTCTTCCGTTGTTTTCCTCTTTCAAGAAATGAGGGATTAATTAAGTCCATGCAATTAGTCTTCCTCGGAACTCTTGGTTAATCTATCATCTTACAAAATACTGTTGGATCATGTTTCTATCTGGTTATGAATTCAGACCAGAGGGGCTGATATGGTAGATCTTTTAGTTTTATACATTTGCTATTTTTCCAGGACTGTCTGGTTTATTCTCAGTTCCCTGTATGCACTCTTCTCTATTTACATAGAGATAAAATATTTGCAGAAAATTGTGAACAGATGTGTGCTTAATATAACACTGATTTATTTGACAAATATTTATTGGGTGTCTAATACATAAACCAGAAATTATTCTAAATGCTTGGGATACATCAAAAAACAAATTGTCAAAAATTCTTGCCTGCCTGAAAATTACCATCTAGTAAAAGTAGAACAACCATTTATTTCTATGGAGAAATACATGTGTATCTTTACAGACAGAGATCTGCACATTCATATATGTCAGGGGAATCACTCAAGAGAATGATGAAAAAGTTTTCTATCCATATTCATTTTAATGCATAATCTTATCCAAATATGGACCACTCCAGAGAAGGATGAGGTCCTTAAAATTCTAGAGAGGGCGGAGATTCCTAAACACAGTGAACAAAATCAATGGTTCATTGAATGGTAGCCAGTCTGTGAAGAGGAACAGGGCAAAAAGAAAGAAGTAGGAACATTAGAGACAAACAGCAGAGAAGGAGTTCAGAACTGAAAATGGATACAGGAATCAAAAACGTTCTAGGAATCAGAACAGAGCAGAAGCATCTGCAAAAAAAATGCACTAAGCATCTGGGTGACTGCAAAACGTACCATTACATTTTGTTCACTTTTAAGATCTAGAGGTTCGGGGTGGGGATTTTGGGGGGTGGTTGGGAGCAGGGGTGTTGAATAAGAATGACAAGTATAAATGTACAGAATTTACTGGAACTCTCACTTCCATTATGTGATACTGGTCTTTACTGGAACTCTCACTTCCATTATGTGATACTGGTCTTGCCTGGAGACAGCAGTCTTAGTCAACAGCTAAAAGGCCCTTAACACATAAGGCAGAGAGGACACTACAGGACCGTGAATAATTATGCCAGCTTCCCCTATCTTCTGATTATAGCTAAAACAAAGTATTTTTGCTACTTCTTCCCCTGTGTTTGGCATCGATCTCATCTTCAACAAACAGGGCTCTGCACATATCCGTTACCTGAATGTAGCCAATCAAAACACAGCTATGAACAAACTTACACTCCTACTGGATATGATGGTACCTGAACTTCTAAAACACACTTTTCATAAACTACATTTCCAAATGCTTTCTTATTGTAGGTAAATCGTAGTTTTGAAAATATCCATACTTTTTTCTTGAAAAAAAAAAAATGCCTGTCTTATAAAAATGCCTGTGTCCACAGGAGAGTGTCCACAAAAAATAAAATAAAATAAAATAAAATAAAATAAAATGGTTTCAGATAACTACTAGTAATAATAATAATAATAATAATAATAAAATGAACTCCTTTTATTTCACCAAGTCCTACCAAGAACCAGGAAGAACAGAATCACTATCATAGAACTGATATATTCATAAAGTAGAGAAAGTAGAATGTTAATATTAATTACACCATTAAAAAAAAATCTTCCTTTTTCTTTCCCTTGAGAAACAATAGAACTTCACATGTTAAGAATCTGAAGCTTAAAATGAAAAAACGTGGCTAACCTTTCTAAAACAATTGTCTCTCCTAAGGGTTTGGTTCTGCCTCTGTGATCTTATAATTTCCACGTCGTTTAATGCATTCCCTATGGCTGAATCAACTCCAGTATCATTGCATATTAAAATTTCAGCACAGAAACACACATTTAAATTCCATGCTTCATAGGAAAGTCAGGAAGAGACTGGAGGCAACTTGGAGAAACAACTGAGTTTAATAAAGAGATCAATACAGCTGAGTGGACACATTACAGCCCATTGCCAACACTTCTCACATACACACACGCAAAAGAAACCAAAAAAAAACAAAACCAACAACCCGTTTTTTCAGAATACTTTAGTGGGAGAACAGAACTCCTTATGAATCAATAATGGATACATTATTTTTAGTATCCATCTGATTTTTGAAATAATTTTAATCTGGGATACCTAATTTTAGCACTCCGGTAACTCTTAAAAGTAAACGCACAATATATAAATCGATCCCTGAGAGTTTTTATCATCGAGTTGTAAATTCCTAATAGAATAAATCAATTTATTATGGATGGCATCTGAAAATTATATTTGAGATAATGGGTATATAAAAAGTTAATCTTTCAAAAATATCTGTTATACCCATTTATATATATTCACACATATAAAAAAAATGGCCCTTTTCTCAGAAATTATTTAAAGGGTTATTTAAACTAGCACTCTGTTCAAAAATAAATATAGTTCCAAATTGTGACGGACTCCGCTTCACTTCCTCAGTACCCAACTCATTTTGGAAAAACAATTTTCATTGAGCACAAACATGTAAGTTTAACTTCTAAACAGATATCTCCTGTGTATTAATGGAGGAAATACCTCCCTTCGGACCTTCTATAAGTGCATTAGATTTAAATATAACAAAGAGTGAAATGTACTTCATTTGTTTAGGCTTTTGAAAATGTACAGTATGAGTTATGGTACTTACATGTTTCCATCGATTCAAAGTCACCATGTGAAGCCTTTTTCTCATGCTCACATTGTCAAAGAGCATTCTTTCCTGAGAGGGTAGCACCCCAATAGCATAAATGCGTAGTAAGCACCATGAGGCCAAGTAGACAGACAGTGAGGAGAGTCAAAGGGGAGGACAAAGATATTAAAATAATTTTTCTCTGGTAATATGCAGATGGCATCAAAAAGGGGCCAAAAACGGTTGTTCAAGATTTTACATTAAGCACTATTAAAATCAGTTCTTCTGCATGAATTTTAAATATCAAGAGCATCTCCTTGAATCTTGGCAAAAATCTAAATTTGCTTTAAGAAATCAGTAATACTTTTTTACCCAAAAAAAAGTACTCAGTTAAAACAGGTGCCATCGTATATTTATATATATTTGTTCGGATATTCATAGTATGATTATATAGCATCACAAATATGATTTTTTTCTAAATAAGTAAATAAAGTGTTATAAGGCTGTTCCTTTGAAGCTTTATATTATCAAAAAATAGACACAACATAAATGGATAGTAATAACAAATTGGTTAACTACTTCATGGCTAAATTATTTATAGAATATAAAAACTGAAGAATTTTAAATAACAGGAAAGCTTTCTCACAGTTAAGAAAAAAGATACCATGTAAATTTTATAAACAAAAGTATCTCAATTGTTCATACCCCCACACACACATACACATGTCATAATGGTTTGAGGTTATTCAAATTTTTATTTTATTTATATACTTGACAGTTTCTTAGACATTCAGTACTGAATCTATATTAGAAAAATAAGTGCTACGTTAAAAACAAAAAGAACATTTGAGATGATGGCTTCCAAGAGCCAAGTGCTTTTATATTTATATTCCATAATAACCACAAATATTGCTTTCAAAATACATCAAAGACAATATGGATTTTTGGAAAAGCCACTGATTAAGAATAGGGTGACTATTTTAAATGCTTCACTTCTAGGCTTACTTATACTTAAATGATACATAGTATGTTAAATTATCTTTTAAAAGGAATAAACCTTTATTTAGCCCACTGTTTTTCAAATCAAAGGGTATAGGTTCTTCTTTTAAGGTAGAAAGATATTCTGTCTTTGAGAAAAACTATTTAGAGTCGAGACTGAGGAACAGTGATTAAGAAACTAAAATATTTTCATGGATAACTTTCAATTAGGCTTCTAAAAATAATTTATATTTAAAATTAGTTCTTATGTTAGCTATAAAAATAAAAATGCAATGTTAAAATATTCTGTTAGAACAATTGGACCTCAGAGAATATAGCCACTTATCATACTATGGAAAACACTGAATTGAAATCCTAAAGCTCATACTAGGAAATGTCTTCCAATTACAAATCATTTCTTAAAAAGAGATGCTTTTATTATTGATGAAATTTTCCCGGAGATATAATCAAAATGAGAAATCTGAACTTTAAAAATGTCTTAGAAATCTCCATTTTCCAGACTGTCTTCGGACTGATTTAGACTATATGATGAAAATAATTGCATTGGGTAGGATGCCAATTCCACTATAATAATGAGAAAAACAAAATTTAAATATTTGTATCTATGCCTCAATATGGCCCATGGTGATTTTATAACTATATTTTCTAATTAATGCAGAATTTAGGGCATGCAAAATATTGCTCCAGACTAGCCAGATGAGTTTTGACTACTTGGAATGATATCTTGTAGTTTCATTCCTGTACGTAATTTTCACTTGCTTGAATTATCTAGATAATTGAAGTCAGAGGTCGTTTTTGGTTCAATATCCAGAAAATTTATGCATAGATTCGACTGCTGCTAATTTATAGTAGAGAAAGAAAATGTGTTTTTCAAAAATGTATGAAGACATATAAGATTCAATCTGTGGCTGTGCGTGGGTCTTAATGCACCCCCAAATCTGGGATGTGAACCTTGATAACCATTGAGCGGTGCCACGTATGCACTACTTTTTGTTATATGATGGGGAAAAAGATTGTTCACTACCACAAGAAAATTATATACAACTATTGCATACACACAACAATTTATTTGTTTAAATTTATATCTAAACCTACTTTAATTATCTCATTGCTGCTCACCTTAAGCTACATGTGCCCAAACCACATGCAGATGATTTGTTACAGAAAAACCTTTCCATTGTGTTTTTTATTAGGAAATATGCAGAAAAGATATTCAACATGGCTTTAAGAACTAGAATACTAATTCTTTTTTACAATGCATTGCTGTCAACAGCAATATGGAGGCAGAGCTACACAGAAAATGATTCAACCTCCACAAGCTGCCAGTGTGAATACCGTACACCACATTCACAAATATGAAGACTGAAAGCATCATTATTCAATGTCCCGGAGAAAATGAAAACACGAGATTTTTCCAGGATCCATCTTTTATGTGGAATAATTTAATATAATTTTATCATATACATTATTTTCTCTTAGTGAAGTCACATTTAAACTCTTTTGATTCCAGTTACACAAAAAAATGAATATTGAATCAGCAAGAAAATATTCAGATATGTTCTATTTTGCTTTTTTCATTCTGGTAAAACCATTTATGATATGTGTGCCAAAGAGAGCTGTAAATTCAGCTCCGATTATTGTCATAATTTGATAATTAAATTTTTTGGTCTTAAATAATAAGAATATTCTATAAAATAAGTAATTATTTCATATGACAAGTTGAGTAATATTATTTTCTATAAAGAAATACTATATACATGCACAACAGGGCACATACAAGTCAAAAGGTCATTATTTTTCTGAAAATTACATATTCTCATGCAAAATCTGATAGTCTTTATTGATGGACAATGTCATAAAGCCATCACTGTGTTTATAGACATTTAATTGAAGACAGCATAAAACGATAAACTAAGAAACATGCATGGTTGACTCCTCCAATTCAAACCATAAATCATACTGATGTTCAGACAAGTCGCCCAGACACAAATTCTGATGATAGATGAACCATTTAACTTTGATTTTTGAAAGCAATGAGCTTGCTAGCAATACCTCACACTGACTAATACCACATATGGTCATATAAGAACTCATCAAAAATCCATTTTTCCCTTGTGTGGATGCTAAAATTATCTTCTAAATGATCATTATTAAAAGTATGCAGTGTGTAACATCTTTCTAACGTGCATAGCTAGATCCAATGTCTACTTGCTTCAGTAAGCAATGATTTTATCACTATTTCTGTCTTAAAAAGTTCTTAAAGAGATGATAGTGTATAAAATTAATAAATGAAAAACAGTATAAACAAGTTAATTGAAAAAATGTGAAAAGGAAAACATCTTGAATTTCTCAACATACTGCATATTTTTCCACGGTCACATATATAGCAGGGTAAACACAAATGCTGCATCTAATAATTTCATCACATATCACCCTAATAATCAATATGTTGTGAGAAAAAGAAAATTTCTCTCTTGTAGTGTTTTCTAATTTTCAAATTCCAAGTAAAGGAAATACAAATGTATAAAATTTCCTTAATGATTTCAGCGATCTATATTTTTAAAATAGTTTAAGTAATTTAATTTTGATTCAACGTAAATATGTTCCCTGAACCCGAGAAGAAGTTATATATCACTTCTAAATAGTTGACAACATACATTGCTAAATTAGTATTTTAGAACTATTTAACGTATTCTGAACTATGGTTCTGTAAAAAACATTAACATATAGTTTAAGATAAATAAAAGAAACGATTTGATTTTTTTTAAATACACGAGTATACTTTCTCTAAACCTTGCTAGACATTGTTAAGTAAGCATTTCGAACAGAATAATTTCATGCTTCTGTATAATAAGTAATCAAAGTGACTTAGCAAATGAGGAAAATACTTGAATATCCCAAATAAAACCTCCTCTTGCTAAATAATCAGAATTAACCTCATTTCATCTCAATTGCCCATTTCAATCCACATAGCACATGATTTTTAAAAAATATGCTACACAGATGAACACCTCCTTAACTACAAATTTATTTTTAATTCTTCCGAAATATTAATCCCATTGTCAATTACATTACAGGTAACACTTTATGAATATAAAAATTGAGGGAGATTGAGATACATAATTAGAACACAGTTTTATCTTATACTTTACAATAGATAAGATTTCTCCATGTATGCTGCAGGCTCCAGCTGGTGGCTCTCTCCAACTAGCTGAATATATCTGCTGAGGACTCAACATTTTAATGCTGGGCCAAAGGATCAGGAATTTCCTCTGGGACTTGTTTAGCTGTGTAGTGCAATGTCAGGTTTCAGTCTTGTTAGTAGGCAGTACGGGAGTATAGTAGGCAGTATAGTTTTGGCATAACCGGTATTCTTTAAAATTCATTAATCTAACCTGTTTTATTTTTCTTCTGTGTTATCCAAATGCCATCTGCCATACTTAAAGGGGTTTTTGTTATCAACGTAACAAAAGATTTGGAATTAAGCTAGCAGATTTGAGAGCTTTGAAAGTAAGAACTTGGCAAGATCGAGCCTAGGAATGTAAACTAATATAATAGCTTGTTTTCAAAGGCAACTGAACACATCCCAAACCCCCATCAAAGCATTCAAAATTGCAGGCCTTGCACAGTGGTTCTCATTCAAATAACGTTATGGCATGTTCTCATACTTCAGCCCTCGCCAAATCACATTTTTGCATGACCAGGACAAGATCAAAATGCACCCCTTCTGCCATTTTGTGGTACTATACAACAGTAATAAATGAAAGAGCAGTGATATTTAGATGGATGAGTTGTGTGCTAGGAAGAGAAAACTACCAAACAAGGACCTAAAGCGATCCCCTGTCTTCACATGCTTGATTTCATTCCTTAATTAGAGCCATTAATCAATAGGTATGAGATATGAGGCTTTAGAAAGGCTTGGTGACATGACACCTTGCCACCTGTCAAAATTACAGCTTTCTGTTCATGCACCATCCCTCAAATGGTTATTTTCTGCAAGCCTGGCTGCATCCCACAATTCATTATTTACTCTATAGTTCTATCCTAGTGCAGTGTCAGAAGATAACCCATTGATAATAAGTAATGTTTTACATTGAATTGTTAATACCTGTGAATGTGTGTGTATACTTATACATACACACACTTCTTGTTTTGTAGTTAAAATTTTGAAATAAATGATCGTTGTCCCTGGTTGGTATATTTGCATTATTAAAACACTTTGCCACTAATTAAACATTTGACTTAAAACAATGTATGTCATTTTTTTAAGTTAGAAGAGACATTTTCCTATTTAAAGACTAAATAAATCTAAAACATTCATTATAGAAAAATTTACCTATTATCATATAATCGATTGAAAACTGTCAAAAAAAAAAAAAAAAAACAAAGAAGAAAACACTTAGGTCCTAAATAGTAGAAGACTATCCCAAACTGAAAGTATTTATGAAGGAGATAACAGTAGAGTGAAAACAATACATACATGTGTATTTTTTCTCTTGGAAACATATTTTTTGAAAAACAGGTCAGTGTTCAAAACCCATGCCAGTTTGTCCTAAAGTGTAATCTCCGTTAATACAGCTACAAAATGACTGTTTCAAACCACCTTTCCCAGAATTCTGCCGAGAGAGACAGAAGGTCCAGCTCTGTTTTCCACTCAGCATAGAACTGTGACTCTCGATTAATTTTTCCTGGAGAATACCGACAACCAGTAAGTAGCTCTGAATAACAAATGACCTTGGTGTAATTGAAATCTTGAACAAAAGAGTCGAAAAAGACGACATCTCAGTAGCCATCCTTCGTGTCACCCAATCCCTATACACTATTTAATATAACTGCATTCTATTCAGTATTATTACAATTATACCTGTCCTCTGAATGTTCTGACAGTAGCTCCTCTAATTGATGCTGTCCCCGAAACAAATACCTTTCTCATATTAACTGTCTTAAAATATCCACGCACTTAACTCATAGTTGGAGATTTAGACAACAGTCGATTTAAAACTGATCTGACGTATAGGTATTACACAGTAAATGATGACTGTTTCTAATGAGAAATGTCACCTCATCTACAAAGAAAATCATCCCCCAAATGTGATTGACCTGCTGCATACTGTACTCTGCAATATTGCTGATGTCATCAATGTTTCAAGACTGGCCAGATTGGCTGACGTGACATACTTTGAATTACAGCAGTAGCCGCATATGCAGTAAATAAAGTAAACCATCGAGATAAGAGATGAAAATATGAATTAGGAAGATTTTTGCACTTATTGATGACAAGTAGTCATGGGTGATTTAAGAAATTCATTTACCTATCCCGCTCAATTAGATTTCTCTTTAACTATACAAATATACCTAATGCATAAAATACCATTCTGTGAGCTATGGGAAAGAGCGGAGGGAAAATGAGGGCATTATTGTACAACATGAGAATTTTCATCAGTGGAAAGTTTTTTTGGTTACTAGTAAGTTTCCAGATAAATTTTATTCTATAGATCCCCAATGTTGCTACTAATTATCTGCAGTTTTTTAACATGTATGATTGAATTTCAAAGAGCTCTGGATATTGACATATGAAATATATTACACATATTAATATAAGTATATTTATTATGCATTGACTCTGAATTGATGGTTTACATCTCTAATTTAGATATATAATAACAATCTTGAGATCCATAACCATTGGTGGGATGCCTGTATTAATTCCGTTTTGAATTTTAGTGTTTGTTTAATATCATTAGAGTTTGTCAACACAACCAGTTGGGGTTTGTTGATCTTATATAAGGTTATAATTTTACTCACATTTTCTTTGTTGTTTCCTTAAAATTTTGACAAGTTTGGAACAATAACTATGATAATTAATAAGTGAACAAGTAAGTGGAAATAAATTTGATATCCTAGATATACTTAGTCTTCTAAATTGCTAATCATAAGCTAACATTTTCTAGGCAAACCCTGGTTTAAAATACTGAAAATTATGTTTCTTAGTACATTAATCTCTGAATATTCAAC
>NW_006443225.1:17331254-17345394 GCF_000325575.1 Pteropus alecto | reverse complement strand
AAGAAAGAAAGAAAGAAAGAAAGAAAGGAAGGAAGGAAGGAAGGAAGGAAGGAAGGAAGGAAGGAAGGAAGGAAGGAAGGAAGAAAGAAAAAGAAAGAGAGGTTCATACTCATGAAAATTTAGGACTCACTATAAATGACACTCTATAGTTATTTTTCTTGGTGATTTCCTAGCACATTTATATATTAAATGTTCAAAGCCATATTATAACTAAAATATTTTAAAAATTAATCAAGTTATTGTTAATCAAATATTTTACTTCAAATACCTTATTTAGAAAAGTACCTTTCAACATTCCTTGGAGCTAGTTTTTTAATAGACTTTTTTCAAGAGAAGACACTGAATTTCAAGGATTCATGAAATGTAAGACATAGGGATTAAGAACATGAAGACAGACCAGTTTTCTGGTGAAAATAGTGTAGATGAATCAGGCAAACCCACATGATTGAAGAACTTATTTAACCTCCCTGAGGCTCAGTGTCCTCTTCTGAAGTAATAATGCTTAAACTCAACCCATTGGGTTATTATAACAACCATTATATTGAATAAGATGAAGTTAAGCACTCTATCTATCCCCATTAGGAACGCCTCTCAGAATTTAAAAAAAAGAAGAAAAAAAAAAGCAGCTTTGTATTACCATTGGTATTTTTCCACAATGTGGTAAAAATGACTGCTGAGATACTAGATTGTGTCCTTGCTATTGGAAAACCTTCAGACTATGTGACTTGTGAATCCATGCTGGACACACCATGATCTCTTTATTGTGCCAATTCTCATTCCACAATCTGTTACCTATATCACGGTAGGTAGAAATTATTACCTTTAAAAACTCTTGGCAAATAGCTAATATAGCTAATATAGACCCAGAATCACTGGTTTAGGCAACTTGAGATGATCTCAGTTCCAAAACATATCCCAAGGCATTCAGACTAAACCTGGATACCAGTGGGATGCTGTGTCATGTGACACTAGCACCATGATTATTCATCCCTCATACCCTGTATAGTTCTAGACATTTGTGCCTTCCAAAATTACTTTTATGCTGTAATACTAAAACTATACATTTTACTTATTGCCCTGTTTATTGTCTGTCTATCCCTTCAAGAATATAAGCTCAGTGAGGGCAAATTTTTGTTTTTACTCGCTCCTATACCTCCAAGACTTAAAATAATACCTGACAGATCACAGAGGTTAAATAAACATCTGTTAAAGAAATTAATCTGAGGGTTATAAATAAGGTCATGTCAACTTCAAATGTATGTTAAAGACTGCCAGAAACAAAATCCTATATATTTTCTATTAAAAAAAAAAATTGAGACTAAAAAGAATAGTAAAATTATTACAAACTCTATTTTAGGAAATCATAATAAATAACTTTAGGTTGTATTAATTCCATGAGAAATAAAACTGTTCCTCAAAAATAATTTCATAGGAAAATGTTCACACAATCTCTTGGTCATCATCAAAAATTTCTGTAGGCCATTCATAAGAACTCTGCCTAAGCTTAAGTGTATACAAAAGCTAATTTCGAATTTATGGAAAACTTTTCATAGAATATGAAAAATCAAGAAGCAGAAGGGGACCGTTGGGCACTTGGAAAAAAAAACATGATGAGTAATAAAAGGTATTGTGACTTTACATATCAAGAAGTAAATATAAAGATATCATTAGCTTCAAGAGTGAGGGAAGGGAAAGATAAATGAATTTGGATAAGAACACAATTATCCATAACATTTATAAATGGCAATTTCTAAAAGAAGCTATGAATTCTTAAATCAGAGTTGATAAAGGACATGAACTAGAGCCCAACCTTACACATCCGTTTGAATTCCGTGAGCAACAGCATGTAGAAAAGTTCAATGTGGTTCAATGGTCTTACCACACACATCAGTTCCCAGCTTCTACATTCCTATGCTAAACAGTAAAGCATTTGTAAATAATCCCCATCACTGTGCATACCAACAAAGCAGGTAATTCGGCAAGGAATTGCATTCCCTGCACTTCACCTGTAAAATTTTTCTGAAGCAGTGTAGGTAATATTATCCCCTAATGTATATTAATATATACTATCTTATTTTTGTATTTTAATTCATCATTTAATTTAAAATGTTGTGAGCACTCAGATATTATGCTAGTTACTGGGGCTGGAGAGGTGAATAAAATATATTTATCTGCCTGAAGAGACCCATAATTCAGAAATAGGAATATATAACCAAAAAAATGACATTATAATTGGATAAACACTATGGCTTTAAGAAATTTCTCTCGTTACCCACTGACTCAAGCTCAAAAGACAATAAAAAATATTATTTCTGTTTTATGTATTGAAACCATCATTGTGAAATCCCCTTTTGCAAGAGCTAATTAACCCAAGTCGTCAGGTAAGATGTGCATAATAAATATGCTTTGTAACAACAAAATGCTAACTCATTTTATTGTTACCAGAATTATCAGAACACAGAAAATATTTTGACTTCATAAGTACATTTAATTTAGTCCTTTAAAACAGTTACAGTTGAAAATCTTCAAAGTCTTTTATATTGCTCCAAATAAAACAGAAACTGCTCTCTGCAATTCAACAGGAAAAGGCCTGTTTCTGAGAAAGCATTTGAGTATATATTTTATTTGCACAACATAGTTATTCAGGGCTTATATGTTAGGTAAACCTGCAGACCTTTTGCTATAAAAAGTTATGCAAGAAATATATACCTCTGATATTCCCTAGGGGAAAGACTTCAAAAGCATTACTTTCAAAAAGGGATAGAATTTCTAAAGAATTTCTTCATATCCCTGATTTTAAGCTAGACATCTGCAGGAAGAGAGAAATTTGAATTTGTTGGAAAATAAGTGAAAACAAATTCTGTAGTTGATGAATATTGCTAAGCACTCAAACATAGAGGCCTGTCGGAAACAAGTCATCTGCAACAGTAAAAATCCTTTAAATTTACCTAACACCTTCTTCTGAAGAATTCATTTAGCACTGAGTTGGAAAATGCTAACGGAAGCAATATTATACTTAAAAAGACATAAAAAAGAGGAAAACAAAACTGGCTGTCTACCTAGCAAGACTATAGACCATTTCAAGTCAAAAGTTAAGCCAATCAAGCAACAAATTGTATTGATATAACTCAGGGAATTGACCAGTTGCTTGACATAAATGAATCAACAAGCTTTTAGTATCATCTACATAGAATATCAGGTTATTTTTGAATAAAGATTAAGTAATGTCTGAGGGCATTTATTGAAAAGTTAAGCATTTTCAAAGATGTTATTTTGAAGTAAGAAAAAATAATACCGTTTAGCAATAGACTCCTTCAGATGTGAAAAATAAAATTATTTAATAGCAAAATGTACCTGAAAGTTTAGAGAACAATCATCACATCGAAACAGTAATGGGAACCATTATTGATAATTTCCAAATGATGGTGTTGAGACTTCATTCTTTGATCCATCTATCACGTTTTTATTGAGTTTCTTCCCTGTGTCTAACAAAGTACTGGGCTCTGGGGAAATTTTATGGTGAACAACACCACCAAAAAGATTTCTTCCTCTACATCTTGTTCAGTGAGGATATTCCTCTTTGTAAAATTTGCTGCTTGAAAATCCAACCAATTTTTCCTCTTAACATGAAATTTAAGGAGGGATAATACTGATAAAATGTTGGATTAGTTATTTCTTAACCCTCTATAACTCTAGCTTTCAGAAGTTCTTTAATTTCATGTATATAAAAATATATTTTATATATCACACATATATATACTCTAAATATAAATATATAATATAAATATGGATATTTATATAATATTATGATACATATTATAATATGTATTATGCACACTATATGTATATATATAATCACATTGTAATACTCAAAGGCAGTATAAAACTGGCCCATTAAAACCTCTGAGGAAAATTCTATTTTGTGAATTTATGTATTTCACTCCAAAAGGGCATGTTTATTCCAGATGCTCTTGAAAGCAGAGCCTGAGGCAAGGATTAAAATGCTGATCCTTTACTTAAGAAGTGCAAGCAGAGGGCCATGAGGATGAAAAAAGCAAAAGTGAGGCAAAAATGCAGAGCAGTATTGTATGATGTTACTGCAATGCCTGTCATGTCAAGAAGTGCCACTACGAGACAAAACAGGTGGTTTAGACTTGTGATAGTTTGATACGCAGAAAGTCACAAGTTGTCTTGATGCTTATATGACATTTCTTGGAGAATCTACGAAAGGAAGACCAGTGTGTAATATAAACTTAGGGAGACTCAACAAAATTGAGCTCCTCAGAGTACTGTTTTGCAGAACCCATGTAAATGTTGCTCCCTAGACACAAAGTCACCAAGCTCCTCATTTGGTACCTGGACCTTCCACACAACAATGCTTATTTCCAAGCATCAAAATTACATATAGATTTTGACAAAAAGCAGAATATATTTTTATTAGTGTGTCATGAAATCCATTATAGATTTTTATATTGCACAATTAGAAATGTTTCTGCTTTGCATTCAAATGTCTTTAGTCACTGTTTTTTATTAGTTATTGATGTTGTTATCACTCCTGTTTTCCTAGAATTTTTTATTTTCTCAGAAAGAGATTTCTTGTCATTTAGTGAATATTCTCTAATTTCTCTAAAATCTGAGCAACCTTATACATTTCAACAAGGAAGCCAATCTCATTTATCACAACTCTTAAACTACTTCAGCCTTTGACGAGAAAAATCTTAAGTGTAAGTTTTCACTTCACATTCATTAAAAGTTTATGCTTTTTTTTTTACTTGTGTCTGACAATTTTTTAAAAATTAAGAATGAGTGAATAAACCCAGGGGAGTGAGAAAATAGTCTTATCATCTTACATTTATTAAAGTAATCCTATTAAGTGGCGGTATATTCCAACTTACATTTAAAAATAAGCATAATAATAGGTCACACTCCAAGAAAAAAACATTTTCAAGAAAAAAGGCAGGACAGAGATTTATAATTGCTTCTACAATGCCCAGTTGAATTTGCTAGCAACATATTTGAAATAGACTTGGATCTAAAAATGGTCATTGCCAGTGCATTAAAAAAATACTAATTCAGTGATTTAAAAAATTTGCTTTGGATATCAGTAGGAATATGAATAAATAAAAATCTGATATACTACCTTAAAGAATCATATTTAATTTTGCTCCATTCAAATAACAAGAACAAAAGACCACACACAGACATTAAATCTCTAGAAAAAATTAGATAAACATAGAAATATTATGAACAAAACTTAAATAAGAAAAAATTCTAGAAATAAGCAATGGAATTCTAGAATAGATTTTAAAGTAAGAACATCTAAATTCTTTCTAGTCCTGACTATGTCCCAAAACCAGTAGTAAATATTCTTCCTGATTTTAAAATTCTTTATGTATGCACCAAGACAGAGTTGAAATAAATGTCACAAGGCTCCAACCTCCTACTCTGCAACTGTAACAGACATTGCCTTCTTCACCACTGTGCCCAAAAGTTATCACGGTCACATTCATTTCATTCTACCACTTCAAGCAGTTACCAGTAACTGACGAACTTTGGCACTAGATAGAAAATAATCTTGGCATTTTTGTTTAGGTAATCTCTAGCATCTCTAGCATTTCTTAATTCGAGGTGTCAGTTCTTTGTCTACACATTGTGTAATCAATTGTCCTTTAACAAAATATGACCAAACTCTGGTTTTCAGTGAGCCCAATCGCACAATACTTTGTGTGCTTCTGACATTCGGAAACAGAGAATTATTCCATCTAGCAGCTAAGGCCTAAGGGAGAAATCAAACAGCTATTGAAATTAATGACAGTTGAAAATTAATTCAATTTGAGTGACTTAAGTATCACAGAGGTGGAATAAATTGTAGAGTTAGAAGGTCAAGATATCTGGATTAAAACCTTATTCTTTCATCTTTATCCGAGTTGAAGTATTCATTCAACAAATATGTTTGAAGCCCAAGCACTCTGCTAGATGAAGGTACAGTGTCAAACAAAACTGACATAATCTCTGGTTTTATGGAGCTCACAGTCTAGTGTGGGAGTAGGAATACACACGTGCACACGCGCGCACACACACACAAATTTAAATCATTTTATTACTAAGAGCCATCATGAAAGATATCTTAAGAAAATGATATTGGAGCTAAAACCTGAGGAATAGTGGAAACTAGTCTAGAACTAGATTTGGTACTCTGAGGAGGAAGAACATTAACAATTTTTAAAGATATTTTGTGGGAAGGTGAAATATGACTTGGTAAAGGATTACATTTAGCAGACAATGGAAGTAACGTTTAGCATCAAATCTGTGGCTTTGCTCCTGGGTGACTGGAGACAGCGTTGACTGAAATGGGTAATTAGGAGAAGAGGAAGATTTAGAGGAAAGCTGAAGAGTTCAGCTTTTAGAATTAAAAGTTTATAATGCCAATAAAGTTTTTAAGAAATAATGCCAATTAGAAACTTGATATATGTCTGGAAATTAGAAAAGGGGCCCAGGATGGCTATTTAAATTTGAGAACCATCAGCGTGTGTATAGTGTTTAAAACCATGGGAATGGATAAAAATGCCTAGGGAGAGAATTCTGCATGAGAAACTATAAGAGCTATGAGTGAGTCTTCAGAATTTTTAGTGATTTTATAGAAACTTTTTCCTCGAAGTGTGATCTGTGAAATAAAAGCATTATTAGCATTATTTGAGAACTTATTAGAAATGCAGTGTCTCGGGAGCCACTCTAAATCTGACTCATATCTTGCTTTTAGGAGATACCCTGATGATCGGGGTGTTACACTTTGCAAAGCTCATGAGTAAAAGATAAGAGAGGTTGACAAAGGAAACCGAGAAAGAGAAAGGAAAGCAAACCTAGGAAAATATGGCGTCACGGAGGCCATGAGAAGGGAGTGCATAAAAACTTTGGAAGTAATCAATCAGTCGTGTGCCATACTGTCAGGAGAACATAAGATGACAGAAAATGTACGCCTTCAATTTAACAGCATGGGGTCTGAGAAGCGCTAGCCCGAGCAGTTTTGATGAAGCAACGCAAGCAGAAGCCAAGAATTTAGTTAGTTGAAAAATGAATGGCAAGCGATGAAATGGCGACAACCACTTGCAGACAACATTTTCAAGAAGTTTGCCCTTAGAGGAGAGTCAAGAAGTGGAGAAAATGACAGGGTGCTGAGGGGGTGGAAGTGAGCGGTATCTACACGAATCATAATGGATGATTTTTGAATGTTAATGAGAACAATCAATTATGGAGAACAATTTTGAAGCTAACGAAAAGTAGACAAATTTAAGGAACGCAGTACTGACGAAGGGGAAAAGCAAAGAATTTCAAGCAAATGTGAAGAGTTTGTCTGTGATAGGTGTGGAGGTTTCCTTGTTAAAGGAGAAAAGGAGACAGTGAGTATAGATGACCATTGGCTCGGAGATTTGGTAGAGAAATGAGGAAAAGGTCGTTTACTGGTTTTTAATGAGAGAAGATCATCCTAAAAAGGAAGGTGAGAAAGTATGTCAGACATCTGAGAAAGGGGAATGTTTTCATTCTTGCTAAATAAAAGTGTTATTTAACTCATAGCAACCCTTCCAATATAGTCATTTCATGACCCCAATTTTATAGATACTATTTTACTTCAGGTCAAGTAAATGCAAAAGCTTGGATACAAACCCAAACTTCTTTCACATCCATTCTTTACCAACAACAAAGATGTCTTTTTTCATGGAGAGAGAATTTATTAGGGAAGCATTTGAATGTCGGGTGATGATGAATTTTAATGACGGCCCTCGGCCAGACAGTACTATCACAGACTGGTAAAATATGTTCTTCCTAAAATAACAAATGACTTCATTTCACTCTGACCCACTGTTTTGTCTTCACATTGAATATACTATTATAGACCATCAGAAAGTATAATAGTAATTAATGTAGCAAAATAATTAACTTTTGTATAATAGTTCATAAAACATTTTAATATATTTTATTTTACTATATATTATCCAATAATATTTAATAATCGAATGCATTTTCTTATAACAATGAGCTTTTTAAAAGATATTTTTGACATTGGGTCAGAAGTAAAGGTTACTTGTACAGTCAAATAACATAAAATATATAAAAGCATGCTATTTGAAGGAAAACTTTAAAGTCCATTATGAAGAATGAAAAAGAATGATAAAGTTCCAGGAATGCATGTCACTGCAATTTTTAAAAACTGAGCAGAGCCCTGACTTATCATTAATAGATTTTGATGAAAGTTATGTTTTACGGTTGATACCCCTGCAAGATTTGACCACAAATAATCAGTGAAATGTAAGTGTCCATTTGTTATAAGCATCCTCTTGGGGTGACTGGGGGAGTTTAACAATTTTGTGAAATAAGAAACTTTCCATAGGAAACTGTCTAGTATCCTAGAAAAACAATACATTCTGAGAAAACTTAGAAAAAATTTCAGAAGGTTGCTCCCGACAGCCCTTTATAAATGTTACCAGGACAGTAGAAGATTTGAGAGATACCACCACTGAGTTTGGTGACAGCCAAAGTACGTTGGGAAAAGACCCGCAGGCCAAGATGTGAGAGGGAAATCCCACTACAGCCAGAAGCAGTGACACGGAGGATAAAAGGGTCAGACACCTGAAAACAAACAGTGATGGCCAAGTCCACAGAGAAAAGTCCTGAGGGCCCAGGGCAATAAAAACGAATGAGCAAACAAACAATTTGTCTTTGTTAAAAGGCCAAACCATATACTGGGTAAAAGAGGCTCTGGTCGAATTTATGGACAAGATTATCTCTTGGGATAATGATTTTGATGATTATCCCAGTTTGATGATTCTGGACTGTGAAATATTTTACAGAATAACAGGAAAAAGTCGGAAGCTGCTAAAAATATAAATGACGAATGTTTAGCAGGATGAAATATACCCACTCCATCCGAAGAGTTTGAGCTCCTCATCGCCATTTACACTGGAACTCAGGGATAAGCTGACTTCTACTTTTCAACTATAGATTTTTTTATTCTTTTTTGTAAATGTGTGGAGACGGCCCTGATGTTGAATTATTCTACACGGACTTCGACATAGCTGTTAAAGATGTTAATGTATCCAATAAACAGAAGGAAAAGAATTCCTCAAGTGGGACAGGATTGAGTGTAGAAAGGCAACAAGATTATGCTACATGGTTGCAGAAGGACAGAATTAAAAAGTCCACAGTCGTTGCTTCCACTGTAGAGGTTAGCACATCTATGTACTTTCTGTTTCTCCAAGTCTGTATATGCCTTAATGATAAGAACTTCATCTTGATCTCTACCGTATCTTCAAGGTCAACATAGTAACTGGAACAGAGTAGATACTAAATAAAAATGTGTTGAAAAAGTAACGAATAAACAAAAAAAGTAAAAAGGTTAATGGCACCTTCATGGGGGATCAGTATAGAAAGAGAAAATTCATTGAAAAGTTAACCAATACTTGTGGATTGCTAAAATAGTACCTTGATCAATTCCTAATTTATTGCTAGGCAGTGACTAAAATACCACGGACAACTGCTTAACTTGTTTCTGTAAAATATATACTTTATTGAATCAAAATACCAAACTCCTTGCATAATCTTATTTTTGAACCATTTTAGCTCAATACTGAATATTAGCGCAAATTAAAATTTAAAAAAAATTAAAACCCCAAACTTCATAATAGGACCCATTCATCCATCACGAGTTGAAGCAAAATTTGTTCTCATGTTTGAACTTGACTTCAGTTACCTTAGTAGCATTAGACAAAGCACACGAATCTTGCTGAGAGGTTCGCCCTGGTCTTGAAGGCCACATCCCAGGTCGCATAGTGAGGGAATGGTAGCGCATCGACTAGACTTTCCAGCAGTGAGGGCAGGTGGAAGACAAAAGAGAATGAGGGACAGATCTTCAATTTGCCAGTGTCTTCTAGCGGCTTTACTTCAAGCATATAGAGCTTCATGTCAGTCTCGAAAGTCTATTTTTACTAAAAGTGCAAAGGAATTTACAAGGCTCCAAAAAATGATGGATTTCAGTGATGTTATGAAGGAAGCAGGGGGAAGAATAAATTCAGGTAAGAAAAATAATTTTCCTTCAGTTGGGATCATGATTCTAGTAAAAAACAGATTTCCTTCTGAACTCCATTTTGTGGAAAGGACAGTAGCTGGTTATATTTTCCATCTTGATAATATCTAACCTCATAGAAACTCAATAAAAAAAGAAGGAAGGAGGTGAAAATAATTAAGACAGAATAAGAAAGGTGAAACATCTTGACAAAATCTCAGAGGCGCATGTGAGTAGAAAACAGAATAGATAATTAGAGGAGGCGACGCTAGATTTTCAGTCACGTTCGGCCATTAGTTATGGTCTCCCCTTTATCTCTTGTATCGTTCCTCTGAATAAGAAAAAGAGAAACTCTATTATGTTATTCAATTTGATTTCACAGCTAAATGGTATCACCTTTTTAGAGGGTTTTATTGCACAGCTCTATTCTGGGGAAAGTTCCCACTTTGTCTGCACCTCTTCAAAAGCAGAACATCATTTTTCACTTGAGAGGTGATGTTTGCTCTTAAGACTTAAAAGTGAACAGTTGCATCAGGCTTCCAGAATTCTGAAATATCCTTTTATTGTGTGTCCCAGGAATGTATACCTAATATTAGCAATCTGTGCTAGTTTTACTAAAAGTGCTGTGAATGTTATCTGTTTAGGACTCAAAAATCTAAATTATTGTAAAAGGGTTAGTTGTAGGGATTTTATCTAAAAAAAAAAAAAACAAAAGTAAATATTCCCCAATATTTTTTTAAAAGGCAAAAGACATCTTAATATACATCTCTGAATAGTCTATCTCTTTGCAAAGGAAAAAAACACAGATTCATAAAATGACCTAAAATTACACGAAAGTCAAGAAAATATTAGTTTTAAAATTTTAATAAAACCTTCTAGTGTAAGCTATCCATTTGTATTGTAGAAAATAGATTTTACAAATATGGATTTCATTCTCCCATCCTGAGAAAAATTGATTCCATTTCTAGACAAACTCATTATTAGCATTGTTTTGTAATAGTTACAGGTTTTAATTTTTCTTTTGAAAAATCAATAGATGTGATCTCATTTGTAGAAAATAAATGCCATTACCTTGAAATAATTTTATATAGCTTTTTGTGAGCCTGATATGACATTTTTTTAAAATCTGAACTCTTTGAACAAGCAATGTTAAAGTGTCAAGGTATTTCTGCCCAATTTCTATGAATTCCCACTAAAGTTTCATTAGGTCATCATGTCAGTAAATTTGAGCTGCAACCCATCAGAAGCCTGATACTGATGTACCCTCAACGTAAGGGGAGGGGGAGGGAGAGTTAGAGATGGAGAGGAAGAGGAAAGAGAAGAGGAAAAAATGGGCAAGAGGATGAAGGAGAGAAAAGGAGGGGAGATGGGAGGAGAAATGGACAGATAACAGATAACAGAACAGAATTGCATGTACTAAATGCAATTCACAATGAAATCAACCTCCTGTCAGATCACAGGTGCCCTGTTTTTGACACATGATATTCATTCTTATGTGAGTCTGTAGTGCTCTATTAATTTGTACCATTTTTAGGGATTAAACAGATCTTTTTTATATTCGTATTTCATAAGTACTTCGTGAAACTGGCCTGACTAAATCTATATGTTTGGAGTTAAACACCTATTTTTTAGTATGGATTATTATATAACAGATGAATTAGAAAGGGTAAAAACATCTATTCATTTTAGAAAGTAGATTTTCTGTGTATCTATTTCATCGGAGAATATGTTTTTCTCTTTTTGCTTTTCAGTTTCCATCACTCATTTTCAATGTCTTTAAATATATTTTTTCAAACCCCCTTCTTTTGTGCAACTATTTTCTGTGGCAGTCTCCTGTCTACAAAGGTCATTTACTATCAAGTTTACTGTATATGCCTAATTTTATATTGTGCAATAAATCTTCAACAGCTCCTACGTGTGACAAGTCTGAAGGTTCAATCAGAGGTTGGATGTATCAATGTTTAATGCGTTTCTCAATAAAAAATTAGCACATGTCTTCAACTAAAATGAATGTTCCTGTTTTATGTGCTCTGTTTTACAAGACTATTAAAATGTTTTTTTTTATTATAGTTTTAGTATTCAGATAGAGATAGTATCCAATTGAACTGCTAGGTTAACAAAGTAAAATAAACTGCAAAACGTGACCAGATTAAATATGAAAAATCTAAAAACTATGTATGATCAAATAAGTGGAGACTTCATAAAACAAAATATACTCGATCTATATAAAATAAAATGTTTTCATATTTTAGAAAAAATTGGTTATATATAAGTATTAAAAGTTAAATTTGCATTATTTTTTTACTTTAGAAGTGAAAATATTTTATTTGGAATAGCAAGTATTGCATGAACACCACCAACAACAAAGTCATCGAATTATTTTCCCAATTATCAATATTTGAAAATTTAATAATAATATTAATAACACATTTTTTCCCATTTTAATTGTGGGACAATCTGAAAGCTAAAGTAAATGAAATAAATGATTCAAAGAATTCTAATATGTACAATAAAAAGCACTTTATTCACATTAATGTATGTATATGTATATAGATCATAACTAAAATTAGAAAAACAATTTTAGATATATCCATGATTTTCAAAACAAAATACCTTGCAATATAAAATCTCATTAATTGTTCCCATAAATTATTTTAATACAGAGATTTTAGAGGCCCAAAACCATGTCACAGATCTAAAATAGAGATCAGCACAGCAACATAACACATATGCATTAAAATTGATATAATTTTAAGATTCTCAGTGCTCATTTGGAAGGAAAGTATAAGCCATCTTGCTGATAGAATCAGGGGCTCTTATATTCAGTCATTTAAACCAATGCAATTTCTAATGGTTTTACTTGTGCTGTGGTGAATTTACTATAAATCCCACCAGTGTGACAGATTCAATCAGTCCATTTGTTGGAATGACAGGTCATATTTGCAGCAGAATGATCCAGCACCAAATATTTCAAAATCACTAAAGATATTACAAATGACAAAGAACGCAAAGAGCAAGAAAATAGCAGTCAGTACAACACAGTTTCAGGAATAAAAAGCCGTTTAGATAACTAAAAATTACCTGTAAGTTACTGCTGAAAACAAATTTCTATCACATCTTACATTGAGAATACTTTACATTTTAATTAGCTTTTGCTAAATTTGACAATATTCTCTTTGGAACAGTTTTTTCTGTATCATAAGTTTTATTGAGAAGCAGTGAAGCATGCTGAATAAAACAAAACAAAACAAAACAAAAAACATAATAGGTATTTAGATGCTCTGCCTCCTTGTCCCAGCTCTCTGACCTTAAGCAAATCTTTTAACTTCTCCAAGCCCTAATTTCCTCAGCTGGGACATGCAAAAACATTTGCAGTCCCTTTGTCTCCCAGCTGGGGAATTAAAATCCCAATTTTTAAAAATCATCATAATATAAATGGGTCTGAAAACTTTAAACAATAGACACTTGTAAGACACTCTTATTATTTTCATAATTTTTGTGTTAAGAAATCTGTTTCAATGAAAACTTCTGTTGACTTAAAAATTACTTTATCTTATTACTGCAAATTGTGTTATATATTTTCCGCGTATGAATTAGTTTTCTTCTTTTCACAGCGATTCTTTTCCTATATTTTTTTACTGTCCCATTTTCGTATTCATATATCTGGTAGAGAAGATTAAATTTAAAAAGGTAAAAAAAATGCATTATAAGCTAACTTACTGAAGTCGATTTCTAATGTTCTTTTTTAAATAGTACTATAACTATTAATCAAACTAAGCTCATACTAAGGTTATAGGAAATGAAATACAGTTTTAACTAAGAGATAGAGAATAGTCATCAGTCTCAATCTGAAGCCTGAAATATTTGGAAGTCTCACAGAGTTAAAATACAAACAGGGGCTCCATTTTCTTCCTGAAATCAAAAGTCTTGCCAATCCATTTAACCTGGCCAAGGGAATTTTAATACAAGCTTCCTATAGAGAGTTAATTTCTATACTATTGACTCTAACTTGGTACATGGTAGATAGATGATAGATGATAGATAGATAGATAGATAGATAGATAGATAGATAGATAGATGATA
>NW_006443225.1:17327558-17331112 GCF_000325575.1 Pteropus alecto | reverse complement strand
AGATAGATAGATAAATAGATAGATAGATAGATAGTTCATAGATAGATGATAGATTTAGATATATTTGCTACTTACCCTGAACAGTCTTCAAATATTTGCTCCTTATTTGATTCATATTAAATAGATACTGCTAATTAAAATAGATGATAGACAGTCAGATAGATAGATGGATGAATTACAGAAACAAAGGCTCTACCGTGTATCGTATGTGTCTTTGGGCATATTATTTAATCTCTTTATTCCTTGGAGTTTCAGTTTCGCCCTCTGTGCAAAGAGGAATAGCACCTAATTAACAAAGTTATGAGGATTAAATGAGATAATGTCTGTAAAACCACTGAAACAGTGCTTGAATTATACAGTTAAGTGCTATGTATTCATATTATTATTATTACTATTATTACAATTATTTTTAGTATTACTATTCCATAACTAATATTCTTATTTAGCCATACATTTTAGGGCATCCTTCCATATCAAAAGTTACAGGTCCATGTCATGTTAAATGGCTATATGTGGCTGTTACATAAATGCATAATCCATTTTTCTAAACAGTACCCTATCTGGGAACATATATTTTATCGCAAGTTTTGTTATTTTTAAAAAGTCATTGTAATGAACATTTCTGAACACAGATTTTCACATACTTGTGCAATTGGGAACTGTTTGTTCGAAATTTATTTAAAAAATGACTTCTCTTCAGTCTAGGATATACTATTAATTTAATTATGTCATCATTTTAAGATATTGACAAACATAATTAATATGTGAACCATTAATATATCATACTTAATTACTTTCTAATTGGAAAGTGTATTATATCTAATTATTATCTAAACCAACAATTGTTGTCTATTACTTTCTCATACAGTTTTAAGTTTCAACAATGCATTATAAGAATTGCACTTGAGTATCTGGCTGATTTATATTAATAGCAAACATAATTTTAGAACTAATGACCAAAAAATATTTTGATTGAGAGATTTGTCAGTACTTCTGACCAACTGTGAGGTTGAAGTTCATAAAATTTTTCAATATATTTAATTTCTCATCCTTTCCTTTGTTTTGCTTAACAGTAAAAAACAAACTCCTTGAATAAGCAGGAAATATTTCTACAGGTTTTAGAAAATTATATGCAATTAGATATTTGGCCATCAAGTACTTTAACCAAATAGGATATTTTTATTTGCTGAAAGTTAGTTTCCTTTCAAAGAGTTATTGAAGAGATTTGATAGCTTATCTGAGATTTTTTTTTTTTAATTACTGACATAAATAGAAATAGACACTAACAGGAATAGAGAGTGTGGAGGAGCAGAGCAAGCATGGAAAAGACTTAGATATGCAGCTGGGGTGATATTTCATGAAGAGGACAAGTTTTAGATTTAACGAGGAATTCAAGTAAACGAGAAGTATGCATGTAAGTCCAGTGAAACAGACTAACGAATGAGCACACCTCCCATCATTTTGCTACCATTGGTTAAGAAATGATATCGACTGTTGCTTACCAGCTCCCTGAACTGGTCCTGCCCAATACAGTAGACTGCTGGCCAGGTTTGCTATCATAGAAAAGCAAATGTGTGTGAAGCTTCCAGATAACCCTGCTCATGTCTTCTCATTTTACTGATGAGAGAACTTGGGCCTGAGAAATCCAGCACACAGCTGGCCAGATGCAAGATTGGGGCTGCATCCCAGATTCCTTCTTTCTTCTACCTGACATTTATTTTGTCATAATGTCTACAATCTACACCTTTTAAATTCACACAGCAAACATTCTGATGTAGCATTTGAACTTGACTTGCCTTTTTATGCCGGTATTCCTTAATCTGTATCTCCCTAGATTGACCTTGGCTCCTTTTATGTACTCCTCGAGTGTTGCTCATCTTGGATTATAAAACTAAAAATACCCTGCGTGCTATTTAATCCAACCATGTGTTTCTGCTGACGAGGTAACTGAGCCTGGTAAAATTAAATGACTTCTGAAAGACAGATCCGAAGTTAGGGAGGAAGTGAGACTATCTGAATAAACTGACTGCCTAACTGTGCCCAGAGCACATACATATAATTTTTATGGTGACGATAATATGCCAGCAGTTGGTCAAGATTGACAAAGAGTGTTTTAAATTTCTCGTTCTTTTTTATTTTAATTTCAAAGGATCTTAAATCAATCTAAAAAAAAGTACCCAAACATATCTACGATCATTTAGTATGCATGTTCTCCAGTCTTATTTACATTCCAATTAGTTAAAATGTGCCATTATGAGTTTCTAAAATAAATTTTCCTCTTTATATTAATTGTTCAAATTACTTCCCTCTTTATTATAAATGTTCAGATTATAAGAAGACACCTGTTTGTTCTATTCTGGGTTAATATTTATAAGGATCAGGCCTGAAATCATCAACCTTTTCAATAGTTCTTTAGAAACTTAATGTAAAAACATAATAATTGTATAGAAACATTCTGAGCTCTGAGTTGTAAATCTTGGAAGATAAAAGAAGTTATGATGGCAATTATGTAAATGAATGTAGGAAATGAGCTTGCCTACTTGTTGCAAGGATCATTTTAAAAGTGAGGCAAACAAAGGGATTAGAGATGAGGTAATTCAAAAATACAATACTGTCATTGCCATAAACGGTTTCCATTCACTTGCTCATCATAGAGACAATACTAATCTTTGTTTTTTTCAAATTATAACTGATTTATGTATTTGTTTTCTGTATTGCATGTTTATTGAGTTAAAATTTAAGCTTCTCAAGAATTACTGGGTTGAGACACAAAACATTTGAAAAGGTTAAACCTCTCATATATAATAGGAAAGTAACCCACCCACCTAAGAATAACTAAATAAATGTTCAAAAAAAATAAAGATTTCTGCAATGAAACAAAAACCTGATAATAAATAGAGTCCACTTTCTCCTATTAAATTTTACTACATGCTATAATTTTCCCAATGTATCGTTGTCCATTTTAAAGAAATCAATTTTTATTTATTTAATGTCATTCGTTCATATCTCGAGAATTCTAAAAATAAACGAAACATGACATGCACAAGAAATATAAGTGCTTGTACATCTGAGTATGACGTGCGAGAGAGAGCATGGGTACAGATGCGAAATCTCTTCAGACACAATAAACCTATGAAAAGTGAGTGCAGTTGTCCCCGCTTCCCTCTATCCATAACTTCGACACCAACAATAAATGTTTATTTGAAATCCTTTGAATAGAACAATGTAACATGGATTTTGGATTTTATGAGAAACGAAAAAAATAAACAAACAAACTATTCTTGTCTCTTAAGAGCCTTACAATCTAGGGACAGTAAAAAGAGAAAAAAATAACACGGTCGGGTAGTTAAAATAAATGCTCCAGGGATTAAGGGATGAGAGTGATTACGAAAGGAAAACCTAAGGGATGAACCTACAAAAAGGTGGCCTGTGAAAGATAATGCTAAGAACCACTTAATAAATGTTCGGTATGTGCCAGACGCTCCCCAAATGCTTCCTAAACATGTTCTCATTTAATCTCACAGTAGCAGGTAGTATTGTTTTCCCAACGCAAC
>NW_006443225.1:17326084-17327226 GCF_000325575.1 Pteropus alecto | reverse complement strand
GCTGGGTCATGTGGGAGCTGACTGGTCGGAAGCGAGGTAAAAGTAATGATCATTTCTTCAGGTCTTGAAGACAGTTCTGAGGTCTTTTCCCGTGTCCCTCTGTCCAGTCTCATGGGAAAGCAGCTTGGGTGTTGTTCTGCCTTAGGGCTCAGGAACTGAAATGTAAATTTAGGTCAAGATGTTATTTTTGCCTGCCAGAGGTCCAGACTGTGTGACCATTAGTCAGGTCCTGGCTACTGTTTTCTGCTGCCTCTGGGATTGCTTATTAGAGAGAGAGAGAGAAAGAGAGAGAGAGAAAGAGAGAGAGAGAGAGAATATCTTTAAACTAGCCAGTTTCTAGCCCTACATATAAACTGCAAAATTCTTTTGATGCATTTAAAATTCCTTGCAAACAAATATTTGGAATTAAATGGTTATTGAATGTTAATACATAACACTTAAACATAAATGGTTATCGAATGTTTATACATAACACATAATAATAAGCAATGTACTCATTTTAATTTTGAAATATATAATATTGTACTAGAATATTTTTATAAATATATTATCAGAATTCTGAAAAAAAAAATAGAACCTGAGGATTAACAAGAAAAAATAGTACTAGGTCATGTGATTATCTTAAGTGGAAAAAAATAGAATGTGATAATAAAATTTAAAAACATTACAAATTGGGTGAAATAAAATTTACATAGAATTTACCAATCTGACCATGATAAAAAGAATAACAAAAATTTATCCTTAAGTATGAGTCTTGGCTCTCATATACTACTAAACCAGCTCTCTAAAAACACAACCCTGGCCAATCTCCATGGTGTAAGTACTCCTACAGTGGTCAATTTCAAACCATCACTGAACAAGGAACTGGGAATAAATAAAAGATCGATCTCGTGACTCACTGGGAATGGTCATAGCATACCTCCACTCTTGTTTTATCCATCTACCATGAGAAGTTTCTCACAAGCACGGATTGAAGTTCCTCTCTTTTATGTATATGTGATGTGTATGTAATCAACAAGACAATGACCGGAACGTGATTAAAGAGAAAAGCTTGAGCTGCAAGGTAATGTTTACTTAGACAGCATCTTAACATCCATGTTTTATTTGTGTCCGGAACCATATTGAGCTCTGAAGTTACCGCT
>NW_006443225.1:17301218-17326052 GCF_000325575.1 Pteropus alecto | reverse complement strand
AGGATAGTGAAACAAAACATCCCTTTCCTTGCTGCATGAGTCCAAATGATCAGATGATAGGGAGCAAAGTACACAGCCTAGGGAGTAGACTTGCATTATCAGAGAAAATATCGCAAGGGCCTAGCAAGTTTGAAGATCTAAATGGCTTTATTAAGCAATTTATGAATGAGGAGCTATTCAAAATGGAAAGTTTTTATAGTAAGAAGAATGGGACGAGGGAACTATTAACAAAAAAAAGAGATCGTTTTTAGACCAAGATGACTTATGCGGGAAGAAGGAAACTGAAAGGGTCTGGACCATGCCGACGGCTTCTCCTTTGTACAAGAGATGGAGAGGGCCCGTGTGATGGATCACCTCATTGGAGCTGACCAGAAAATTCCAGACTGGTTAAGATTACGTTTCTGGGAGAGGTCGAAACAGCAATAGGTCAGGTGTGAAGTTCAGGTTCGGTATCACGGGTTTTATCATGGGCCTGTGGCTTTTCTCTTTAACAACAGTGTTTTGCCACAATACCGAGTAAAATAATGCCTCCTACATTGTGCAAGTGACTAAATCTGTTCCTTCGAATCTCATTTTTCAATAAGTATGTGAGTAGAAATGAATAATAAGCTTTCTGATACAGGAAGTCAACATCGCGCTGTAGCACCGTACGTGCAAGAATAATGCAGAACACACGGCAGAGCGTCAGAACTTGGATGAAACAAGAAAAGGAACATATGCCACGCAACAGTCTCTGAATTAGTCCCTAATGAGAAAGCAATATGAAAACTTTACTGACTTCCACTCATTCTCTGTGTTATAGAAATTGTGGTTGTTAACTGTAAAGTCTACACCTCTCTCGTCCCACGCTGTGCCTCTTCCAGAAAAATACTATTTATTAAAACCTTGGAAAAGTTTTTGCTGAAATGAGACTTGTCTTTATTTGGAGGAACTAGGCCGTCACACAGTCGTTTGCTTTCAGAATCTGGTTTTGTTCATTTCAGCCAGGAAACAGCTTTATTTTGGGATAGCAAGAATTGACAATAAGCTGAGTAATTAGGGATGAGAACCAGTTTCCCAGGCTGAAGACATAGGACATTTAACACAGGAAAACGTGTTTGCATGTGAAATGTTACAGTTCATTTGCAGCCAGTACTAAGTACAAGTACTAAGACAGAGCAGAGAACAGCGGACAATCAGCTGAAAGGTAAATAAGAAGAGGCCATGTAGGCTTTTGTTTCTTCTCTTAAGGTTTATACTTTACTTAGATCAATTGTTTCAAAGTCTCTGTTTAGAATGACAGAGCCGTTTTCTGGTAGATCATATGATTTACTCACAATCTTTCACGCTTTCCCTGCCCTTGCCATGGTTTTTAGTATCCTTCTTTACTATGCGACATCATAGGCCAATGTCATTTGAGCACAGAGGACATGGGCAAACTTCAAAATGTGCTTGTATTATAGTACGACCTGTCTCTGGAGCTTCTGCGTGCTTCATGAGGACAGCAGGCCACAGAAAGCCACTCATAATAGAAAAAAAATGTGTGTGGAGGAAACCTGAAGTACCTGCAGCAAAAATGCCTCAAAATATCCAAAAATCTATGAACAATTAAAGTAAATGTTTGTAAGACCCTGACATTTGAAGATGTCCCATTACATGGCATTATTACAGCGACCGTTGACTAATACTTACTTTTCAAATATAATTTTAGCTGGGCCCAATAAATAAAACACGCAAAGCAGAATTGGCATAGTTGGTTGGCAATGAGATTCGAAGCACTATTCCTGGTGGCCTCAGTGTGAAAGGAAATTCAGTGGTTAGCTGGGAACATAAATGGATTTTAAGCGGAGGAAGAATAAGATCAGATCTCAGCGTGTATGTGTATGTGTTTTAAGGCCAGTCTAGTAGCAGGACGATGACAAGAAGTGGATGAGACAGTGGAAGAGAGTGTGAAGTACAAGCGGGATCAATGCTGAGACCTGAATTGAGTAGTGGGGGAAAGAGAAAGAAATGTAAGATGTCTCTCGGGGTAACTCACGTGACAAGGTCAACCAGAAAAGCGTCTGAGGAATGAATGGTCTCTCTCTGGTATGAATTAACACGTTTAAAACAACAGAGATCTCAGATTTTCCCCTTACCATGTATCCATTTTAAATCAGTTGTCAGGCAGAGCAACGAGGTGACTGAGCTTCTACTATGGATCCCAGAGTGTTAGATGAGCACAAATAGAACAAATGACACACAGGGAAGTTGGATAAAGCAGTGGACACTTGATAAGCAGGCAGTATTAATGAATCGTGCATCATTTGGTTTTCCTCTTGTTCAAAGTTCAATGAGAATGAGAATATAGACGATGATGATGGTGATGATGACGGTAATTATTTTTAAATCATGACTTCTCTAAGTAAGAAGAAACTACCAGATCATCAGCCCAATAGATTGAAACGAGCAACTATCCGAAAATTTTTAAAATAAGGAAATTACATGTTTAGTGATCAGTACACTAGGAAAAAAAAAACATGTTTTGGCATTAAAGAAAGAAGGTAACTAAAGAGAAGATAACATACAGTTGTGTAGACCCTTTGGTTCACGTGGACTCTCAACAACGAGCGTGGGAAGCAACCGGACTACACACACGTCGGTTTCCCAGGCACTGTGTAGGGCCAGTGAGAGCCCTGAGCTGTGGCTGCCACGTGGAAGCGGTGATGAGTTTGGAGGAATTCGAGACAAGCGCTCCGGCTCAGGAAGATCTCAGTGGAGGCCAAAGAGTGTAACCGTCTGGTTTCCTCATTTATCTTCTCCTAACAGCCCTCTTAGATCTTGATGCCGAATCAGAGCACCAAGCATCGCTTCAAGAAAGTGAGTGCTTAGCCGTGGATCACAGGGCAGGTCCGCTTTGATGCTCAGGGTCTGCAGACTGGTGAGTTGGAAGCTTGAAGTTTCCACATTGAAGGAAACACCTTTGATATAAGCCTCGGGGCTGAAATATCAAGAAAGGACTTCTAAGAATCAATTGATGATAAAAGCACTATCCTGTTTTAACTTACTTTTGTGTTTGTGAAAAGAATGGTACCAATTATCCTGTTTGCTAAGCTGCTTAGTTGTTCCTGGTGGCAGGATGCTCATACTTCCTAGTAAAGGGAAGCTAACCCACGGAGACATGTCAAATTAAACCTTTAATGTAAGGAGAAAATATCGAGAACCTTAGAACCTTCAGGAAATGATTCTACTTAAGTAATATTAGATGGAATAGAAAAAGTATAAATATTCAGCTGCTTTAGAAAATGTCAACAATGAGGTTAGAGTTCCTCTCATATTAAATAAGATGACGCGATGTAAATAATGGCAAACAGTGAGAATATCCAAAATAAAGCTTCCTGGGCTTAAAATTCAGCAGTGGAAGAATGGGAGGTCACAAGTAAATCTGAGATTATGCAAAGGTTTGCAGGTATTGGAAGTTTAAGATCTAAGACATTTTCAGTGGAGGAAAGGACGTATAGAAACTGAATGAACACAGTATAGATATGAACAGGCAATCCCCTTTAAACAACTGAAAAGATGTTCAAATCCATTTAGGTTATAGAAATTAAAATTAAAACTGTAATGATTATAAACAGATACCATTTTTTTTCCCCCAAGATTGTCAAAAGCCAAAGACCAACTACAATCTTTGCTGGCCAGCCATATTCTCATACATTGCTGTTGAAATAAAAATAATTTCTATTAAAAAATTAAATAAAAATTATAAAATGAAGAGAGACCTTTATGAATCAATGATGGTGATGTCTCATGAACTGATTAACTCAGCAATGCACCTGAAGTTAAAAGATATTTTTAAATAAGTTTTTATTTTTCAATTACAGTTGATATACACTATTATTAGTAGAACATAAAAAGTGATAGTTAAGTTTAAATATGAAATAACACTTAGTGTCAAACTTCCCAGTTATATGTAACACATTTTTGCTGTTTATATGCCTTTAGCACAAAGTACAATGGCATCACCTAAATTATTTATTCATCTCTCAAACATTTCTTAATTTTGCGCTTCATTCTAAGGACTGTATTTGGATGTCGTAAATATAAAAATGAGTCAGATTTACATCTTGTCTTCTAGTAGTTCAAAGTCTAGTGAATAGACAGAAACTGAGCACACAGTTTCAATACAGAGCATTAAGTAATAGGATGATACACATGTTGGTATGAGAAAATTTGGGTCAGATAATTTTTCAATTAGAACAGAACTGTAGATCTGCAATTTAAAACTTTCCCCTGAACACTTCAGACACGTGCAGACACAGACACAGACAAATAGACAAACACACACACACTTTAGTGTTCGATAAAAATCTCCTATTACAAAACTAAAAGGAATTTTTGATGAAGTGTTCTCCAAACATAAGTTTTATCTCCTACTACTTTTCTCACATAATCTACATCAGATTTTCAAGGGACAGTAGTCATTTGATATTTCCAGCTGAGACTCCAAGTCCTTTGTGGATTCCCTAATTCACAAATTCTGCAACAGCAGACAATTTCTTTCCTAAAATTTGGGAAAATATGGCTAAGCATTTAAGGAGGCCAGTCAAATCCTCAGTGAGAATCACTATATATATAAAAATGTGTGAAAAACGATGCCTCTTTGGATATGGCTGTCAAATTATCCTCCCAGCAGTAAGATATGTGCACAGGGTATGAGATTCAAACGCATGATACACACATTGCTACAATATGTATGGGTTTTGAGGGCTAGTCACAAATAACACGAATGTTAAATCCTCATATGCCCACAAGTTCCTATAGTGTTAATTAAATGCTGCATAAAATTTTAACAGAGATTATAAACTATAATCTTACCCATCTATGTATTGTAGGAATAATTAAATCTTTAGTCTATCCCTGCCTACGCCAATCCACAGAAATACCTATCTCTTTGAATTTCTAGAATAAGTAATACTGTTACTGTTTTTATCCAAGAGTTGGCTAGTAATTCAAAAGAGTCCTGGGTCCAAGTTCCACTATTAATTTCATTTTCAGATGAAGACCTAAATTTGGGAGAGATAAAATGAATTACCGAAGCAAGCATTTATTTTACTTTCATATTTTGACAGACCCTATTACAATAACTATTAATAATAAATAATTAAAGTAATTATAAAATCTAAAAGCAAACTACTGGCCACTAGTGAAATGTTCTAATGTTTAGATACTGAGAAGATAAGAATGATCCAACAATATCATTTGATTAGTTGATTATAAAAGTTACATAATAGAATGCAACCAAGTGAGGTACAAATGGCCTCACAGAATCAGTATATAAAAGGTAAAAATTTAAAGGATAACTTTTTGTCTGAATATTCATATACATTGGTCCAACTTACCACAAGAAATTAAGGATGGCCATTTATACCATAATCTTTCACCTTTCAAAAAAAAAATCTCTCAGGTTAAATGTCTAGAGAAAATTTTCAAAAGTCTAAGTGTTTACCTGGGAACTTTCGTCATTGAGTTTGCTCCACAAAAATACAGTTTAATAGTACATTTGATAAAAAATTACTTTCTAAAATTTAATTGAAGCAAGATAGTTCTTGAAGTGAATATGAGACAAAATATAAAAAAACAAAACTCAGGATAAAATTTTAAATATAAACTCACTGTGCATAATAACGCACTATAGGATATAAATGTAAATGGACCTTTTTTTCTCGACGATCGCGTGCAAGAGAAGAACTAATTGAAAACCAATATATTAAGTACAGTGCAGCAAGCGGTGTCTAGCTAACTCGGCCTGTACATCAATAGGTCATTCTCAGTTAATTAAGTGAAGGCATAATCAGCTTAATTTATGTAGTTCACGGAAGTTAATGATGTCACAGTGCAGTACCTGGCGTTTGGCCTGTCCGTATAACTTGTTTTATATGTTCCTCAGGATGGGCACTTTATTCCCGCAGCTCAGTTCTGATGCTTGTCTTCATGCAGAAAATGAAAATTTAACACTAAAAAAAAAAAAGAAGGTAAAAAGAAAAAATCACTTAACAAAAAGTGATTTTAAATGATCTGATGTTTCAGTGAATTATTTTGCATTACATAAACACGCACTGCAGCAACGAGCAGGTTTTCTGAAATAAGAACCAATAAGATTGGTGTAAGTGCATATAATACGCACATATGGATGTGAACCAGTTTGAAGAAATTTTTTAAATTTTGTATAATCATAAAATATGTAAGCATGAAATTAAAAGATGTAAGAATTCTTTGATACTGTGAGTTGTGTCGCATTAGATTTTATACCTGCGGGAGGACCATCTTCTTCCCCAGTGAGAGAGTTTCTACTTTCTCTGTAGCTCATCTTCTCTCTTCTGAAGCTGCAAGTTTACACACAAAGACAAACCACAATGTCAACCAATTGGACCTCACTTAAGGAACCGAGAGATCGATTTGTAAAGCAAAGAATGAAGAGGACCCTATTTCTGGAGTACGTTGCTCAAACTGCTCTTTCATTAAAAGATGCTCTTTCTTATTGATTTTGGCTTAAGTAATAAGAAAGCTTATCCAAAAATCTTTAGCATTTGGGCTCAAGTTAAGGAAATCAATACAGTCATTTCCCATTTGAACTGCATATGTGAGTTTTATGTACGAGAGACAAGACAAAGCCAAATTCAGATAAATCAATAGCATTGTCAATAGAACATGAAACTGACAAATGGAGTTTTTCAGCAATTAAAGTGAGCTGTAAACATACAAAGACTAATCAATTACAATGTTTTGCCATTAACGGTTTTTAATTGGCACAGAAGTTATGTGTGAATGTGACTCCCCAGGAATGAAGAGTAAAGGACTCACTCACTTCGGCACCACGTGGGACCATCTTACTAAGGTTTTTATGAAGACGCGGATAACTTTACATCTGCCAGAGTAACTTAAGACCTTAATTGGGCAGATTGTATTGGAATATCAAATAATCCATATAAGCCAGTGAAATATCTTAAGACACACAGTAAAGATACACACACTGCATCTTTTCTTTTGGAATATACTACTTCAAACACTTTTAAATCTCCAAAGGATTTATAACATATATTCATGTCTATGAATCAAACAAAACTAAAATAATTTGTATTTACGTTGAAATAATATTATTCCTAAATTTGAGAAATAAAAGCCTAAGTTAAAGCATTACATGTCTTCCATCGTTGTATTCTTCCAAAATACAAAGAAACTCTTTAAAAACTATTTTTGGTTATACATTTAAAATTCTAGCATTTATTCAAATGACTTTTTTTAATGTTTTGTATTAATGATAACCTGTGATAAAATACTGAGCCATTATGTTTTGCCATTACCCTGAAGTATTCAGGAAAATTGCAGTACAGATAGCCAAATATAATTCATAATACGCTAAGATAGGCATATCATTAAAATGCAGATGAAACTTTTGTTTTTTATAAAAAATGATATAACAAAAGTAAAAGGTTAATTGAAAAGCAAAATAAACTACCGAATTTGGTAAGGCACATTACCTAGATTAACAGAAATCAATGAAATCATTAAAACAATTAATAACCTAGAGCTCCATTCAGACTAAGATAAACTCTGTGGCTATTAGAATGCGGATACAAGGCTACAGAAACTTATCTATTCTGACTGGGTAATTTCCTCTCCTCTGTAGCAGTTCAGTAATATATGCAACTGGCATTACACAGCCACCCATTTCTTCTTGTGAGACAAGAGATCTTTCATACATTCTGCTATCTATGCTAAGTGAATCATAAGAACCACAGCCTTTACAGAAGGGGACGTATTTCCCCCCAGTGTTCAGGATATAAAATGGGCCATTAAAGCATCAATAGTATTAATCAAACCTCATAATTGCTCAGCCTGTTCCCTGGATAGGAAATGTGGAAAGTTCTTCCCATCCCTTGATTATAAACAGGGATATATATGTAGTGAAGGCGGGCACAGAGTCTTCTCAAGGACAGCAAGGGTATACCTAAA
This sequence comes from Pteropus alecto, assembly GCF_000325575.1. Classification (NCBI taxonomy): domain Eukaryota; kingdom Metazoa; phylum Chordata; class Mammalia; order Chiroptera; family Pteropodidae; genus Pteropus; species Pteropus alecto. The sequence goes on along the minus strand of NW_006443225.1, from coordinate 17,318,078 downwards.
GTCATCATGTGCTTCTTTGAAGATCGCATTTTGGGAAGAAACTATAAATAAGCAAACTCTTATAACTTCATGAGTTACAGGACTAGAACAAAAGTTACCATTACTCATGCTCTTTTTTTGCTTGATGCACTTAAAAAAAAAAGGAAACTAGAAACGTAGCAGAATTGTAAGGTGATATTATAAAACAGAAAGGGATGCTTGAGTTTTAACCCAATTCCAAAGCTTCAGCCTTGATCTAAAGGAAATATGTATCTTAATCTTAGAAACAAACAAACAACAACAACAACAAAAAAACACAGATGACATTTTAAATCTATTTTAAGTCTTCGTTGCCATCTCCCTCGATGTGAAGGCGGGCACAGAGTCTTCTCAAGGACAGCAATCTATTTTAAGTCTTTGTTGCCATCTCCCTCGAAGATCATATACTGTTCTGGTCTTTTTTCATTCAGACTAAAAATAAAATTATACAGGTGCTCCCAATAGCAATATAACCCTAGACTAATTCATCATTTTAGATAATCTTTGTATTTAATAAGGAAAGAATCTGAACTCATTAAAGAAAAACAGCTTTATTTATTATTTTAATCCCTAACTAAATAATTATGTTATTAGTAAATGTTTAAGAAACAATATGCAAGAAAACAAAAACTGAAATCTTAAAGTTTTCTAAAAGGATTCTGATGAATGATACTACAGACGAATGTTCTACGTAAACATAAGAGAGTACATGAACAGTTTATAAAATATTAATAAATTGAATAGAAAATAGTATCCTAAAACAAAACAAAAAAAGTTTATCCTTAACCCTATATTTTAAGGAAAAGGATATCCCACTTTAAAGAAATAACATGATTCATGTAGAAAATGCATACAAAATCCTACAAAAACAAAAGAGGCAAATGTAATGATGGTTATAACATACTAAAATTGAATAGCAGTGGGCTCTCAAGACACACAGATCTTAGTTGGACATTGCAGTTCTGTTATTTGCCAGCTGTAGTGATTTGGCACATATTTTTATGTTTTTCTGCAAGTTTCCTAATCTGTAAGGAGTAGAGAAAAATAACAGAATGCTCTCATGGAGTTCTTGCAAAGATTAGATCAGGTGATGTGTGTCATACTTGGCAGCGTGTATCACGCATACTAGGCCTGTTCTAAATGCTTCATGACAAAATGAATTAATTAATTTATTAATTAATAAATATTAGCCTTATTATAAGGCAGAATTTGAATAAAATACTGAAATTTCAAAATATATCTTTAGTCAAGTGATTTGCATGTAAATGTAATTTTAAAAAGTTTTTACTGTATCTGCAAAAAAGCGTTCTGGAATAACTCTACTAACAAGGATTCCGATTGCTAAGGAGTCGTTTGATTGCTCATTCACTCAACACACTCATATTGAATATCATGTCATACCAGGCACAGGATTTTGAACCCTACATTGAGTAGAATTTTTTGAATGATACTCATTAGCAGAATGATTTTACATATAACTGAGAACTATAAATATAAAGCCAGTATCATAGTCAGTGACAATGATAATATTTGGCCAAGCACTGTTACCTGCAACAGAGGTCACTAGATGCTGAATATGAGAAGAATCAAAGCTAGGTTTTCACTTCCAACAATAGGTACCTCAGCACAGGCCAGCTTCTAAAATCAAATGTAGCATCCTCATATACAAATGTCAAATGTAGCGTCCTCATGTACAGAATGCAGACAATAATACCTGCCTTTCTCTTTTCTCAGAGTTTTGGGTGAGAATTCAAGAGACATAATATATATATATATATATACCTTATAACCTCTAAAGAACCATGCCAGTCTGTGTTGTTGCTCAGGAAATGCAAGCAGCAGGGCATGTTTTTACCTCCCAGCTGTACAGGTGCTTTGCAGATTTCTGAAGAACGCCGATGCTTCGTCCCTCCTCCGTCCTTCGTGCTACTGCTGTCCCCGCCATCTGCTTTCTAAACCTACTCAAGTCTCAGCTCAGAAAGTCTCCTGTGAAGACTTCTTTGATCTTCTCCAACCCACTCACTGTCAGTTCAAGTTCCATTTCTGTGTACTCCTAAAATCCCCATTTCCAATATTTGCTAACTGCCTTTTTATTTGTCCCCCTACGTCGTGACACTGGAATTTCCTGAGGATGGGAACGACATCTGATTTGTTTTTTTTTACTGTCGACTTGACAAGTAGTTCAGTAAATATTGATTGGATTAGTAAATAAATTAAGTAAATAGATTAATATCATGTTTGGGAGCCAATTTTTTTAGGGCTTATTATATACCACACACTCTGAAGGGCACTTTTTATATAAATTATCTCATTTTATTTTCAAAAAGAACAGTCTGAGATAAGTATGATTACACTTCCAATATCACAGATGCAGAAACATATATATGAGAGATTAGGTAACAGCCCAAATCACACGGATGGTAAATGGTGGATCTGAGATTCCAAATTCTCTTAATTATTATATTAATTGTCTCTGTCCAGCCAACTCCTCATTTTTACAGGTTCTGAAACTGTATTTTATCAATTCTCCAAAAGACACCAAGTCCTGGTTTATTGATGCAATATAACTAATCTTATAAGAAACCAAAGCCTATAACAGAATACTAATTTATTAATGTCTTATAGAGTATACAAATGCTAAATAGTCCAAAATATGCTTTTCTGTGTTTCATGGTCTCACCTTTAAAAGGCAAAATAAGATAACAAATTTGTTCATTTTTTCAATAAATATTATTGGCCACCCGTTATATAATAGGTGTTGGAGATGAAGCAATAAACTAGATTGGGGGAAAGCCATACTTTTATGGAGTTTATAGTCTAGCTAATTCTTTTTTGGCACTTACTACACTCCAGGCCCTAAGCACTTTACATTTATCAATTTACATCATCTTCATAACAACTCTCTGGAGTCCTTACGAGTATTACCCCGATTTTACAGATCTGTACCTTACGGAACCGAAAGGTTAAGTAACCAGCTCAAGGTTAAAGCTTTTCCAAGCTGCACCTGCAGGTGGAACCCGGGAGGGGCTGCGTTGGTGGATCCGGGCTTCTGGCCTGACCAGATGCTGGGGCATCTGAGCGAGGCTGCAGATGCACTGATACGGACCTCTCTCCCTGTCTTCCTTCACACTCATCCATCAAATGCACCATTACCTCATGCTTCGTGGGCGTAACACAATTAAGTCAGTTGCAGCCCCTTCATGAGAATCGCTGGTTGAAAGTAAGAGGCAGCCCACTTGTGCATATTCCCTAGGGTGGAAGATCCATTTTATGCTTTGTTTTATTTTTTTAATTTAGATCGTGCTCGATTTTATACTTTAGGGGTATAGAGGCTCCTAGTCTTTGGCCACAGCTTCAGCAAAAACTGGAATCAGAAGTGTTTTTATACATCTAAATTATTCTTGTTTCTGGACATCGACAGCCCACTGTCGGTGCACAGCATCAGCAAGAACATAAAGTGTTTTCTTTACTGACTTTTGTTGCGTGAGATTTTAAATATATTACATGAGTATTCCATAGTTATTTATATCTTATTATCTGAAATACATTTAAATACAATTTCACCAGGTATATGCATGCAGCATTCCACAATAAAATAACAGTATCTCGTTTTTCAGCCCTCTCCCCAAATACACGTCCTACATAGTAACGGTGGCCTTGTATCTGAATTGAAAAGTTTAAATTTAACATTTCAGTAGCATTTAAAATTGGCTACCAGCAAAAATTGACTAAAGATTTCGTCTTCGAAAATTTCTTTATGTATTTATATTTCTTTTCTCTTCCGGGTGCTCCCTGTATCTCTTTTCTGTTCTTTTTTTCGTAACATATGTTAGTCCCATTCAATTTCCTCCTCAGAACTCCACGAACACTCCTCTCAATTCTAACTTAATCTCCTATCTTCTTTCCCATTAACCTTTAATATACACACTTGCTATCTCCTCTTTACTTCCTATCTGGCCCATTCATCTCTCATTTCTCTCCTAATATAATAGATGTGAGAAAGGAAACTCAATACTCTATAAAACAAATACAGAAATTAAGGTCTCCGAGATTAGAAAACAGGATAACTCACTTACATCCCTTGAATACAAACGTATTTACATATTGTCTTTCTCTCGGATTTTTTTTTTCATCTCGCTTTCCAAAAACCAATATTAAGAAGGGGGAAAAGGTATACTAATTTATAATCTCTCTCTGCTCCATCAACTGCAATTCTCTAAACCGTATTCGAAATGACCTGCTCAAAGGATTAAGTGTATCCGGTATCTATCTTGGTATCTCTGCTACCTAGCAGAGTGACTGCCACAGCGTACACCTTCAATGAGTGTCTGATGAACAGAACTGAAATAAGTAGGCTTAATGCTTGATAGGGAGAGAAACAGGTAAATGAAAGGAGAAAGCTGTTCGCAGATAGCTCGGGCGAGGACTACAGAATTGGATGAAGCGGGTAGTCAGTACAACTGCATCCCGCTGTTCATTCGCCCCTCATTCTGCCCGCTGATCGTCTTTTCCCTCCTCTCCTAGGACATCCGTTCAAAGTTCCGAGCAGCTGTTGGAGGGTTAGGGTCAGATTTGTACTCAGATGTTCAAAGATGCAAACAGCTGATGCTGTCAGGGGTTGCTTGTGTTGGATCCCCAAATACATGGTGACTCAAATCCAACACTGGCTAAAAGAGAAACTCAGTTCAACCAGTTCTGGAATGGACATACAGAGAAAAAAAAGAGGATGTGAGATAATGAGAAGTTTTACTTAGTTAATAAATGAACTAATTCCATACTAGAGAATGGGGACCCGCGTGTGAACAGCAGAGCCCCATTTGAGGAGTGGACAGTACTTCGAAGGGTAACCAAACTGAGGGCAACACAGGTGAATGACAATGACTCTGATGAGAGTAGGGAATAAGCACAGGTTGAGGCGGGCGGCTTCACCTCTCAGCGTTGACTACAGTCAAATTTGAAAGAGACTGGAGCTTTCAAGTGGGAAATACTTTAAGCAGAGAGACAGTCATTGCATTCGTCCACCAATGAAAAAGGAGCTCTGGGTCAAAGAAGACTGCAGTACGGCAGGCTCTTGAGCACTGCAGGACCTGGAGGCTGGCGAGAAGCCTCACTCAGCCTGATGGTCCTTACCCCTCGGTCCTTACTCATCTTGCTTGTTTAAAACGGACCTCTTCATCAGTCTCACGCCTTTGGGATCATTCTCTATGTATGTGTACATCTGTGTCGTTCCTATTTTTGCTTGTTTTAGTTTTGTTTTTTTATTTTTATTGTTTTTGTGTTTGTTTTTGTTTTGCTATACCATTTCTCTCCCCAGAGAAATTTCTGTTTTCTTCGGGACCAATGCCTTCTTCACACACGAATTATACATTTTTCAAAAGTCCAGAATCTAGTGTTAGAGGCTCTCCTCTTAGTCTTAGTCGACTCACACTAACTAGTCTTCCACACAGCACGTGAGGGTATAGGCTGGACCATACAGTTCAGCTACATGGAAAGGGTTACCCTCAATTTCTCAATGAGGAATTTATCCAGTATAATAAATCATGTATATTGTTGCAAACTCAAAAGCATCCTCATTACAGAGTGAAGATTCAGTTATTCTCAGCATTTATGTTTGTCACATCTATAAAGTTAAAAAAGAATACTTCAGATATTGTTAAAGACAGCTACCTGGACTAAGCCTGATTTTAATGCTCAGAAGGAAAATCAAGTGAAAGATATGAAATAGCGTGTTTGCAAAGGAAACGTTGAATGCCACAATAATAGGGCAGCATGCGATGGCTGATGAGAAATTAGAAAAAAAGTCACCTGTTGTTGTTTCATCCCAATGGACTAGATGATCAGAATCTCTCTCAATTTTTAATTTTACTAATTCTGTTTTTAAGATCACTACCCATCCAGGAAAAATATTTTCACTTTGTCAGACTCGTTTCTTTTGTACACTCCTTTCCAAACAAAACGACAGCCTGTATTTACATTTTTCTGTCCCCCACCTTCTCAACTCTTTCTCCTAACACCAGGACGAACCTACAAAACAGATCAATAAATAAAATATGCCTTAGAAGAAAAGCCCCAAGTAAAACTAAAGAATAATGACCATCCACTTAAAAAACATACTGATTAAATGTGGAACTTCAATAACTTCCACTTCTTACTTCTCCTAGCTCATTGAAAGGGAGGAAGGAATTATAGAAATATTAAAGAAGACATAATAATTGATTAGATGTGGAGTCCAAAGGAGCAACTGTTTAGGATGATTCTCAAATGTCTGCCTTTAATAATTGGATAAATGTAATTTCTGTCATGAATAAAGACCAATGACATTCTGATTAGATTTCCATTCTAGAAAAGTCAAAGCTATAGGGACACAGAAGAGATCAGTGGTTGCTAGGGGTTAGGGGCAGGGGAGAGGTTTAACACAAAGGTCAGCATGAGAGAATTTTTAGGAATGATGAAACTGTTCTGTATATCGATCGTGGTGATGTTTACATGTTTCAATGCGATGGTCAAAACTCATACAATTGTACATCAGAAACAGTGAATTTTACTATCGGTAAAATAAAATGTAAATAAAAATAATTGGTCCTCGATAACTAATTATTTTAAATGAGGGTATATCTTTAGAATTAGAAATATATCAGAATGATTACAGAGGAAAAAAAGTGAAAATTCATAGAACATTAAATTATAAATTAGACTACAGCAGGAAAATAAGATTGTTGCAGACTAGAGAGAAGAATGAAGTAAGGATATAAAATTAAAAGAGAGACAAGGAGTAAGAATGACATCATCTTCAGGCTCTTGGAATAAATTCTCTCTGCATACCGCCATCAGCAAGTTAGCCCATTGCCCTGCCTCTCCTCCGGAAAGACTCTGGCAGGAGTGGTCCATGGAGCATCCCTGTATTGCTTCACCCTTAATGCTCCTGGATACTCTGCTTTCTCCTCGCATTCTTCTCTCCTGTCTGCAGTCACGGTCTCGCTATCACTGACTTTGGGATGCCAGGATGAATGGCATCATGCCCCTTTGTATACCTGTTAGCCCAGGATAAATCCTCCTTGAGTCTCTCTGACCTCATCTCCTAGCTCTTTCCATCTCCTAAATTTTAACACTCTAGACCTCAGGGTCAATCATCAGCAAATAACTTTCAAAATTTATACCAAATATTTTCATGAAAAGTACTTGTCTTACCTGAAACTTGGCTCTTCCATGACACCACTGCTAAGAAGCTATTTAAGTAATATATTTTTTCCCCCACACCTCTTCTGCTTTAGGATCGAGAAACGACTTAGATGTCTTTTTTTGCTCCTCATTATTGCTTCCAGACCACTATCCCTGCATTTTGCAGTCATCTGACACTCCCCATCTTTCTTTAAAAAGTCCGGCCCTTGACTTTCCATCTCCACTCTGGTTATCTTTTTTGGGGATTTCAAGTTCCATGTAGAAGTCAATAACCTGATCTCTCAAATCCTCGAACGTCATTCATCCAATGATCTCGTTCATCCTACAGCAATGCTTCATACCAAGGTCATTACCCGTGACCTTGACTTTCCCATAACCTCAAACTCTCCATCTGAATTTACCATATCCTCCTGTCCACTATCACTTTTTATCTTTCCATCTCACTCATTCTGATACCTGTCTCTAACAATCTTTGGATTTCATCAGAACTTTCAGTCCATTTAGCCTATTGACTTGTCATGACTCCCCACGCCCCTCATGTCCTTTCTTCACTATTTTATCCAGCTTAAACTTATTATAATTATTGTAATAAACCTTCCTCTTATTTTCTCCCCCTCACTTGACAAAAACACTCTTTTCATCCAACTTTCCACTCTTTACATCCAACTCTACCCCAGTACCTCTAAAGCTCAACCTGGCTGGAAAAAATACACAACAGTGCTGACTAGGTCTATTGTGAAGACAAATCTTAAGTGGACCCTTAAGCCTGCTTATAAATAATACATTTATTTAATCTATTTTCTCACCTACCGTCTTAGATCTTAGTTCTCCTCACATTCCCAAAACCTACTCCAATATCTTCACACCCAGCTCATGACTTAGCTTCCTACTTCAACGAGAATATGGGGCAATAAAGGCAGAACTCCCCAAAACTGCCTTCTCCGCATGTAACCCCCTGCCTGTGTCTGTGCCAGTAACACTCTACATTCTCCACCGTTACTGTGGGTGAACTCTAAACGCTCAGAAGGCAGTGCTCCCACTCAGACGCCAGCAACTTTCTCCACATACTCCGGCAAGCTTCTGCTCTTTCTTTTTGACGTCTCAGCTTTTCCCTTTCCATTGGATCATCCCATCAGGATGCCACAAGCTACCATTTCAATCATATTTTTTAAAAAAATTAAACCGCCTAGACCCAGTTCCTTCATCTCGCTCACTAACATCTTACCTCCAGTTTAATAACAAAACCCTTTGAAAGAATCTCTGCAGAGTGGTCTTCTAATTTCCTCCTTCCCATTTTCTCTTGAATCTACTAAATTACGTTCCACGATTATTACTGCGAAGAAACCATTACCAGCTTCATCGATGAGCCTCACTTTGCTAAACCCAATAGTCAGTCATTCCTCCGACTTATTCTATTTCATCAGTTTATGGTTTAAAATACCATATACTTATCCTGACAACTCTCAAATTCATATTTTCTGCCAGGACTCCCCTGTAAATTATAGACCCATGTTTTCAAGAGCCCCGGCATCTCGGCCTAGCGACTTAATTGGCACCTCACGCGCTCTCATCCCGGCCTGCCCTGACACGCCCCTAAAGCTGTTCTTCCACTGTTTCCCATTCCAGCTGATGACAACTGCATTCTTCCAGTCCATCGGGTTAATAATCGTGTTGTCATTCCTGACCCGACTTCCTCTCAAGCCCCGGGCTAGCCTCATAACAAGTCCCGCGGTCTCTAAGTCCAAAATACATTCAGAGTTTTATCACTTTTCCATGCCATCACTATTACCAACTTGGGTAAAGCCATCAATATCTTTCATCTGGATTATTTCAAGCAGCCTTCCCAGGTCCACCTGTTCCAGTGTTCTCGCCCCTCCATCTATTCCCAGCATAGTTTCACAGCGATCCTACTAAAACCGAATTCATATCATGTCACTGCCGTGATCAAAACCCTCCACCGGCCCTCCATCTCAGAATAGAAGCCAAAGTCCTTACAGTGATTTTCAAGGCCCCAGTGTTCAGGTCCCCATCACCTGCCTGAATGTGACAACTCCTGCTCTCCTCTCTCCCTGCATTCCCACTGCTTCGGCAGCCCTGGCTTCCGTCCTGTTTCTCAGAGAGCCCAGAGAACTCTCGCATCTGCACGTGCCACTTCCTCCGCCTGGAGCTTTCGCCTCAGTTATCCACAGCCCAGCTTCCCCGCTTCCTGTAGGTCTTCATTCAAAAGTTACTTCCTCAGTGATGTCTTCTTTGGCCTCTCATTGTAAGATTTGAGTCAATAAACCCATCTCATCACCGTTCTCTGCTTAATTTTTTTTCTCTTTAGTGTATATATTTGACATAGTCATATGATTTTCTGTCTCTAAGAGTAGAATTTAAGATTCCTGGGGACAGTTTCTTATTTTTTTCTTATTATTGCTTTCATTTATCGCTGTATTACCAGGGCCCAAGATACATAGTTCTTGGCACATAGCAGACACTCAACAAATATTTTGCTTAATTAATGAATAAATGTGCCAACGAGATTTATATTTAAGTCTACAAATTAGAATAGATAAGAATGACATTCCATTCTAATAGTTATTTTAAACAAGTTTCCAAAAATAATTCATTATTATTTACATCTTTTAAGCAGTTACTATGTGATAAATAAGAAACTGAGAATTTAGAGAGAAACTAGAGCTATAGAAGGATATCGTGCTGCCATTAAGAGAAAGCCCCAATTCTTAATAACGACACATTAAAAATTTATTTCTTACTCACGCAAACTCATTGTGGGTCAATGAAGGTTCTTCTGTTTCTGGTCGCTCAGGAATCACGTCCCTTTCATTCTGAGATGCAGTCATCTTAACATGAGATCTTCATGGTTTCTACACCCAAGAAAGAGGCAACAAATAGTCCCCTAGTCAGTTCTTAAATTCCTCGACCCGTGAGTGACAGATACCACTGCCTTTAACATTTCATTGGCTAGAAATAGTCATAGACTCCTTGCCTTGCAGGAAGGCTAGGGGAAGTTCACTAGTTACAACATGCCTGTGAATAAAATGACATGTTGGCTTCAGATGGTATATGTCCAGGGAAGAATCTACATATAAAAAATAATTGCATACTATACCTGGGAGCAGAGGGAAGTTAACATTAAATTGAAAAGAGCATCATTAGTGAAATAAGGCCATGAAGAGAGTAGGATTTTCAACTGAAACTTTAAGATGAAAGTAAGACTTTGCCAAAAGAAAGTTAAAAAATTATTGCAAGCAGAATTACTTTAGTGTTCTATTTTATTTTGCTTGTGTGATAGCCAAGTTACATTTCAATATTTCTAATAAGTGGTTAGAGACACTGAGCATGACCAAAAGTGTGATAATCTTATTTGCATGTTTCCCCCTGGATTAACAGATCAACTGTTAATAGGTTATAAGCACTTGTGTTAAATATATGACTGTAGCTTTATAAATCTTAAAATATGTTATTCTGGATCATTATAGTCCATCAAATATGCAGGTAGATCTAAGTTCTCTAATTTTTAGGGACTCTTCTTAAGAGAGTCTTTAAAATATGCATAAAATTTGCAATTGTTGGCAATAATACTTAAAAAATACTTGCAGATTTTTATGAAGAACATAATTTCACTATTATAATAATAATGCTAGCACTATGTGAAATTTAGCCATTACACAATTCATAATTTCGATCCCTATAAAAGCAGCTATTGACAAGTTGGCATATAAAGTCATTAAAGTTATTCAAGTTGAATCCAATTAGTAAATCTGAAGCTAAATTTCCCATTGTAGTTTTGAAGCTAAATTTCCAATATACTATGCCATAATAAATGAAGAGCTCCCACAGACCACATCCAGAGGTTTCTTTGTCAGTCTCACTTCTAACATGATTCTTTGGCAAATCGAAATAATAGATTTATAGAAAGTGTTCTATTTAATTAAAAAATGCAGAGAACAAAGTAAAGCCATTTATCTCATTTTATTTTTAACTTTGTCTCTCATATATTTTGAAGGTTTCTTAAGTATTAAAAACTCATTGTCTTTTTGATCATGTGTTTTCTATTAAATTTTCTGACATAAATAGTGAAGGTGGAGCACTTATTATCTACTCTACACATGTCGGAAAAGTGATGTCACTTTTGCTTTACTTCCCAAGAGGAAAAAATATTATAAAAACATTTCTAGAGCTTTTTTTTTTTTTTTTTTTGCCCATCAGTTTGTTTTATCAACAGTTAAAGTTAGAGCTGAAATTAAAGGCTAGATATCTATCAGGCTTCCATTTCTAAACACTGAAAATAGATTGGTTTTAAATCTTCATCATTTACAAATACTTTAGGGTAGCAGTTTACATACATATCATCAATACGTTTTATTGTTATTGATTACTAATATGTAACTAATTTCTGGTTGTAAAGGGATAATGAGAGAATGTGTTTTAGCACCTAATTTTTTTTCATTAGTTCTACATAATACCATAAAACATATTACATATCTTTTAAATTGACTTTTCTTGCAGAGAACTTTTACATTTATTGGAAAATTATTTTCCTGCTTATGAAATGATACAGTATACCATGTAAAACATAAGCTAGACAGCTTTTTAAACTTATTTTGTCTGCAGGTCACAATAACTTTCTGAATATAATATTTAAACTGCTGGATTTCAAAGAAAATGTGAACACTCTAACTTAGCTTTCTACTGACTACTCCATACTTTATTTTCTCAATTGATTGGCATGTATTTGCATACTTTTAAACAAAAATAAGGATATATTCAGTATAAGAGATACTCTTTTAGTAAACTGTATACTTAAAATAAAAACTAAATAATATTTTTTATTTTGGTGAATCAAGATTAAACCTGCCTCTCTGTCTTCCAATGACATCATATAATCATTCCAAAAATTAGATTAAAAACTCAGAGTATCGGTATCATGGATTCATACAATTTATCTTCTACTGCCATTCCTTCCCCCAAATGAAATTAGTAACAAAACTTTCTTGCTTCTCCTTTTAAATATCTTTTTGATCCACCCTTTCTTTTCATTTTCTTGTTTAGATACCATCTCTTCTTATTGGGAATACTCTGCCACCTGCAAAATGGACCTCTGAAACTCTGGGTGTGACAGTTTTCCTAAATAACAGTTTTGTCCTGTTCCTCCTCTGTTCAAAAGCCTTGAATGACACCTCGTTGCCTTCATGCCTGAAAATAGGAGGGCCACTCGCTTTTTGAGACTGGCCTACTTTTCAATCTCCCACGACCCTGAGGAGAGCTAAGAGGACTTACCAGCCACGAGCTCTAAGCTCCAAACTCTAGATTTAAGAAATAAAGAAAAAGAAAACTTTTATTTCCTGTATTATATAATTGAACTTGCCTGGGTAGAAAGTAGATGGGATTCAGGGAAAAATTTTTGTCTAGAAGCAAAATCGTGTCTCTATTTGACTCATATTGACCTGTGCATTTCCTCTAGGCATAATACTTGGTGTAAATATTAGGGAAAGGAAGAAAGCCCCATATCTCTAAATTCTCTACAATTTAGTAATTCCATCAATGTTACATGCTTACATTTTAATTACTTAGACCTCAAAATTCTGTATTTCAAATAATACCTAGGTTATGGAAAAAAATAATGTAGACGAAACCTTGATTGACCGTTCTCAAGAAGTTTGCATTCATTTCTGATGTAGATGCAACCATAAAGAAATAATTCAAGATAAGAGATAATTAAGTCCTAGACTTTGTGGGAGACTACCATCAGAGTTAGGAGTGAGTGGCCTCTGGCAGAAGGCGTCTAGGAAGAAATGGAGTCTAACTTGGTCTTGGAGGGTACATAAGCCACAGAATTTCGGAGGACAATGACATTGGGCTGTGGTAGTAGAAAAGGACAGCAAGAGTAATGATCTTGAAAAGACCAGACCAATCAGAGAGGCGTAGTCATGATTCAGTGCAGTAGGTACTGAATTTGAGTGGAGAGGTAGAGCTAAGATTGGTAAGAGTAAGAATTATGTGAGGATATGGATGATAGAAATAGACCGGGAAAGTTCATTCAGAGAAAACTTTCAAAGAAAAATCAACAGAACTTAGAAGCACATCTGTGGTGGCAAGAATTTGTATTAAAGGTGAGAGATGTTATATGTGAAATTCTTAAAAACACCTGAAAAGATAGATAGAGGTGAATGAATCGTGTGATGTTTCAACATCTTCTCCAAATCCATAGATTATTTTTAACCACACACATGTAATTAGTTTGTGTTTGCACAACCTGCTCTTGCCAATGATCATTTTAGCCTGTGAACAAGGCTCATAGGATTTAACATGTCATACAAGTACGGCGAGGAGACAGAGTATTTTCACGTAAATCTGTGCAAATGAATAGGTCTGAGGATGACTTAAGTGGCAGATGGTCAAAAAATTTTATCTGTGAAATTACCAGAAAAACCATTAAAATATTAAATGAAACCAAATTTAATTCATTCATTTTCATTAAACTCAGGAGAGTTTAAATGTTTTCAATAATGATTGGTATGAGAGAAAATGAAGATTTGTCGAAGTGGAGAAAAAGTCACCTACTACCACTGAAGCTACAAATCGCTGTCTTCATGTCTTTCGCTTGCATTAAAAAAAAAAAAAAATTTGAAAAGTCCAAATTACTCAATATCATTCTATCCACCTTGAAAATGATCAAGTCAAGGTCAATTTGCTCGGACCATGTAACAATCTAAAGGAAGTTTGGAAGCTGTCTCTGAGCACTGTAAAAAGGAATCAGAGAAAGCTGGACTAGGACAGTTATAACACAAGCCACACATAATGAAGGGAGAACTGTTTCAGAAAATTTTGAAAAGTTATTACAGTTTCCTACCATCTCGTCTTTCTGTGATCTCTGACCTCTGCTTTATCCAACATACCTTTCTGTGGGTCTAATAAATAAAGCGATCTGTCCAATGCTGGAAGAAGCAAAGACAAAGAATATAGATATACTAGCCTAACAGAGCTTAAAATTTTTTTAAAAATGGGGCACTTACCATCCCATATATTCATGTATTTATTGATTAAATACCTAGTTGCTCGATGTTCAGAAATGAAGGAAAATGCATTGTAAGTTCGCAACTATGAGAAAACTTTGGTGATAAGGAAGTATGCTAGTGAGTGATAGTGGACAGAGCCCAAAATTCTGTCTGATGAGAAAAGTATGATCAATAAAGGTGCAATTTAGTACAGTGGATTTGAAGAAACAAGGATGCTTCTGCATCATCAGTTAGTAGCTCCACAAGAAATAACAATCGTCAGCTGTCTTAAAACTGGAATCGATGTAAAAATGTAGATAAGTCTCATTAGCACCATTTTGGGCAAAAGAGAAGATAATTCCATTGTAAACTTAAAATCCATAATTGTCACCAAATTCTCATTATAATAATGTATATTAGGAAAGATTTCTTAAATAGACTTTCAGAATAGATAAACGTGTGTTTATTTACACATCTTCCAAAAGCCCCAATAAATGAAAATAAATAAACGCACATGGATTACAGATAATAAATGTAAAGAAGCTCCTGACACACTCTAATGGGTTTAATTAAAGATCATTTATTGAAGGGACTATTTACACCTATAAGGAAGGTGCGAAGGAGATAACAAAGCATGCTGGGAACCCAGAGACCAGCAACAGTCACTTTGCTTCTGACTAATTCTATATTAGAGTAAATACAGACCATATTCTCTCTAAATATAACATAAATCTGATGACTCTGATCTTTGATTTACTGACCCCTGAAATCTACCCATCACCCTCTCTTGTGAAACAACAGGCTTGAGAGATACGTCAGCCCCACTCATGATCTCTAAGCTGTGATGGCACAAACCACGGGGTGAAATATATAGTGACTCGACTTGGTAAACAGTTGGTTGTTTCTTTTTCTTTTCAACATTTGAGATCCCAAAACTATCCAGCTTTCAGTCAACTTGTATTATTAGCTGCATGCAAAAAGAACTTTGCAAATAAGCTTACCAATACTCATTTTTCTATGTAAAAAATATTTTTAAATCTTGCAACATTATCAATACCTCTTAGACCTTACGTAGCCCATTGTCTGTCTGCCTTCTTACAAGCCATGGGCATTGGGTTTATTAAATATTTCCTGGCATAGCAATGATGACAGCTTCCCAGCCTCTAACACTTGTGTTTTCACTGCTCCCCTAAATCTAATAAACCAAAGCTGTACATTTTTAGTTCTCTCCCATGCATCACCCCTCTTCTGATTTTGGAATGTGAAGGGAAATAGCAAAGAAACAGCTGAGAGATTTTAAAGATACTTTTCAGAAGTGGAATTCAAAAATAGAAAAATATAATTTACGTTTAAAAATTTTTAATAAAATGTTATGTAAGATAAGAAAATTCTGTATGTTAATTTAGCCTAACTCATTAGGAATCAACTTGGCCCCAAAGATCAAGTTTAAATGTATCCCAAATATAAATTTTGCCCAAACATGTAAGACTAAGTTTAGAGATAGTAGAAGGTGGTAGTTATTTCCAGGACTGTGGTTCTCAACTGGGACCGAAGTTGCCCAGTTCTGCCCGGCCACCTTGGGGTCACTGGGTGATGTCCATGGATGTTTCTGTTGGTCAGAAATGGGAGTGGGGAGGTGTTAGTGGCATCTAGCAAGTAAGAGTCAGAAATTGCTGAACATCCATACACAGGACAGTCCTCTTCTCCTACCTCTGACACCTGAACAAAGCGTCATCCAGTCCAACACGTCAGTAGGGCTGAGGTCGAGAAACTCTGCTCTAGGCCATTGGATAAGAAAGACTAAACATGTAGAGAGAATCTACAAAACTGTAAACCTGGTACCCTGACCCCTACATTAACCAAACAGATGAGTGATATCTTAGGGTAGCAAAGCACACAGATAGAAGATGTGATTCAATGCAGTTCTTATCACGGGGATAGAGAGAAGTAAAGACCGACCCTGCTCTAGTGTTTGGAGGGGTTCCATCGCTGCCTACCTAGCCTTGTGTACATAATTAATACAGGTCTTGGAACCTGCCAAGGTTCCCTGAACATCAATATAGTAACTGAATTGACTAGGTGAGGAACACTATATGACTTCGGTTCACTGTAGAGAAAGCAAAACACTTCGCATATATGTTCTGGTGATATAATAGGTCAGTTACATACTAGGGACTGATTGCTGAAGTAATAAAGAGTAAGAAAAACAATTATTTTGATGGATAGATGAACTCCAGAGTGTATATACTAATTTAGTTATTTAATTTTCATTACAGTTATGAAAAACTAGAATTTAATACTATGCATATTTCTTTGGGGAGTTTCATTTTTAATTAGATATGACTTGAGCTCAGTCTTTTCCCACTGCTGAAATAATGTATAAACTCAGTATGTATGTGCATCACATACAAGCAGCTCCTTGTAATTGTATAAATAATTTATATTTCTATACACATACACCAGTAAGACAAAACAAATGGCCATAAGAAATTATTACAAGTGAATTTTTCCCTTCAATTTATCATTTTCCCCCTAACTTCTATGGTTTGTTTTCAGTTTTGTTTTCAATGATTTCAAATCTTCTTTCATGTGAAAAACAAACAATTTCAAGTTAGACTTTTAAGAAGCAATGTACAGGTGATAATCCTATATATATATA
>NW_006443225.1:17197887-17300788 GCF_000325575.1 Pteropus alecto | reverse complement strand
AAATCAGAAAAAGGAAACCCAGATTTGTATAATAGATATTGCTGAATAAGAAAACACATACAACTTAAAATATACATTTAATAAAATACCAGAACATATTTTCCTGAAATAAAGAAAAAATTGAATCAGCACTACTTATTGGACCAAGTCCGGAAAAAATTAACACAATGATCTCACCGAGGCATATCTCCTTGAAGTGTATGAACTGCAAAAATAAAGACGCAGTAGGAGGAATTCATCAACGAGAGGGAAAGGTGAACTGGGCGTCAGAACAGCATTCATGGAATGCCACAACATGGAATAGAAATGTCTGTGAGAGCACCCAACTTCTGAGTGTGCACAAGTGTGCACAAAGAATTGTGTGCCTTACACCGTCCTGCGTTATCCGTGGGGCACACGCTCCAAGACGCCCAGTGGATGCCTGAAACCACAGAGAGTAACAAACCCCATACACACTGAGTTTCTTCCTTTATATCTGTACCTATGGTAAAGTTTAATTTATAAATTAGGCACAGTGAGAGATCAACACGACTAATAACAAAATAAAACAGTTATGACAATACGCCGTAATAAAAGCTATGTGAACATGGTTTCTGTCTCTCTCTCAAAACGTCTGACTGTACTGTACTCACCCTTCTGCTGGCGATGATGAGAGACGATAAAAGCCAGACCTGTTCCTGGGTCTGTAACCGCCCCTCACTTGCAGTGGGGTCACTCGTTTTGGGGTGCCCCTTGCCGAGATCCTCATAGAAGCTCAGTGCTGTCTGGGCGAGACGTGGCCATCAGTCAGACCGTGTCTCCAGTTCACGTCTTCCAGCCACAGTTTTAACGCCATTTCCATCGTTACTGAGCACGTGTCACACACGCTGCGGCCGTAACATTTGCATCTGAAGCGGGTCGGCCAAACTAGCATGAACCTCTTTTTCCTTCCTCACGATTTCATGAATAGAAGGTTCGTTCTTACCGTAGATCTCAGCAACCTGAGCATAGGATGTTTTTTTATCTTTCCTTATTGAGTCAAGAACTCTCACTTTTCACTTCGAAGAAGCACTTTCTAGCTTCTCTGTGGCACATCCGAATTGCCAGCATCACTACTCTTACTTTGGGGCCATTATGAAGTAAAACAAGGATGACTTGACCACAAGCCCTGTGACACCACACAGCTGATCTGATAACCCAGGCGGCTTCTCAGTGAACTAATGGGCGGGGACTGTCTACATCATGGAGATGCCAGACTAAGGGAAGAGTCATGTCCCAGAAGGGGCGAGCAGAACCCTGTAAATTTCATCACCCTCTTTAGCAGGGCACATGATTTAAAACTCTGTTTACTTCTGAAATTTTCCATTTAATATTTTAGACCACAGTTGACTGTGGGTAAGTGAAATCGAGGAAAACCAAACCACGGATAAAGGGGGAACTATTAAGGCAACAGATAGAGATTCTCAAAAAGAATATAATGGAGCCCAGTGGATACAGCACATGTGAATGAGAAAAAATAAAAAGTGTGTCGATAGTAAACACTTTTCAAACAAAAAGAGAAATCAAAGATTTCAAAATTCTAAAGTCGACAAATCATAGTAAAAAAGAGACTATGTGGTGAACATGGAATCCAATTAGATTGAGATCTAAGTCTAAATAATCATGGGTATTATGTTTAGCCAACACGATGTGTATCTTATAAAACCTGACCTTATAAAAATTAAAGTTTTTCCAAACAATGCTATTTTTTGCATCTACTGACTTTCTGCTATTAAAAAAGTGGGAAAATTAGCATAAGTCTACTCATTCTGTCCTTGCTTCATCCTACCTTTTAATTACATGTATTCATTCATCGGGCACACACACACACACACACACACACACACACACACACACACATACGCACGCGTGCACATACATTTTCAAAAATAGACCATGACTTTTAGCATTACTTTATCCACTTTGTAGATAGTTCTACACACAGTGTCATCTGCTCGGGTTCCCTAGCCCAAATCATAGGTAGCACGATACATGATATTGAAGAGCAGTTTCAGTCTCTCCTTCTGGTACATGATTCAAGGCCCGTAACAATTTTGCCAAGGAATAGAACCATTCGCCTCACTGGCTTCCTTTAGTGACACAGAAGAGAAACTGGGAAGACCTCGCAGGTTCAAATTGTTTTCTTTACTTGCGCTAAGTCATCCCCCACTCACTGACCTTTATAATCTGAAAGGGACATTTATTTTTCTTCTTTCTACAACAAAATTAAAGTAGAGCTTTGTTCTTCCAACTACATCTACAATGCTACTTAATACCTTTGTTACAACTTATTTTAAGGTATTAATTTTCTACATGAACTGCCCCACGGGTTATGAAAGTTTATTTCCCTAGACTCAGTTCTGTAAACAATCCAGAAATTTGATCAAATCCATTAACCATTTGTGTTCCTTCTGCTTCGGATGCAGTCAATTACAGTTGGAGTTTCAA
This sequence comes from Pteropus alecto, assembly GCF_000325575.1. NCBI lineage: Eukaryota > Metazoa > Chordata > Mammalia > Chiroptera > Pteropodidae > Pteropus > Pteropus alecto. The sequence goes on along the minus strand of NW_006443225.1, from coordinate 17,298,322 downwards.
ATTAACATGTAAAATATATGAGTTTAATTAGCTTTGTTGCATCGTGAGCAAAAGGTCATATCTTCAAAGAAAATTAGAATGAAACCCCTTTGAAGAAAAATTAAGAAACATAAACGTTGTGATTCATAGACCTTTGTAACCTCAGAATGAATCTTAGAGATTTCCTAGTACAGACCATAATATTTTCATAAAGGAGACTTAGCTACGTGATTTATTTTTTTCTGTCTAGTGACACAATACAAGCTGCTTGATATCTATTTCTTTGCTTGCAAAACACAGTAAGTTGTTATCAAATTGATAGCAATTAATGATAGTGTCGATTTTATTTATTTATAAATAATTTTATTGTTATGCTGGTTTCCTCTTTCCAGTCTGACATTGTTTTCAATTGTACCATCAAGTAGACATCTTCAGAAGGGAATTGTCTGAATAACACCCAAAAAATGTTTTCCCTTAAGATTAAAAAATATATATATGTATATATTAAAAAATATATGTATATATTAAAAAATATATATGTATATATTAAAAATATATATATATATAAAAATTAACCAATTAAGAAAGCCAAATATTCTCAGGCAGTATGTAGCAATTTCATGGATCATCTTATATTTGTTGTCTCAACTAATAAATCGAGTGAAGCCTTTTTAGAGGAATGAACTTGTGGTACCTGTGCTTCATGGCACAGCCAACATTCTCGCTAAGCACATTTCCCTTTCAAAAATAAAATATTATCTTGATTTTTCAATATATACTCAACTCAATAAAATGACAGCATATTATATAGATAATATATACATATTATATATATTTGTTAAAGAAAATTTAACTCCTCATATGTTGAGAATACAGACTCAATTATTATGGTAATTACAGTTCTATTTACTTTGCATGGAGTAGCATTTTGCAATCCAAACACTTAATCACCCCTCCCTCCTCACACCCACCTGTTCTGACCCCAAAACACACAGACGAGCATGCGTGCAACATCCCTCACCTGCCGCTTCTTATGAGAGAATATTCCCAGAATTGAGTATATACAAAAGCAGGGCAGGTTATAGCAAATGAGAAACTTCATACACCCTCTTGCACAGAGTAGAATCATTATTTCATCCAAACTGAATTTCCTAAACTCAATCCTTCTACTTCTTGGTCTCTATCACTTGTTCCAAGGTTCGAATTTCATGGAGCAATAAGTTAGTAAAATAAAATAAGTTTGGAGCCAGGCCTATCCAGTATTTAATTTTGTCAGCTGAGAATATTTTTTAAATAATTATTTCATTAAAAATAGGACATTATAACTCTAAAAATGTAGGAAGGACATAATTTCAGATTAAAATTAGGAGTAGTTTATAATTTTGCTCCAATAAGTATATAGCACGATATCCAATTTTATTCACTGAATTTCAGATTCTCGAAAGTTCAGCACAGGTGAAATCTCCCCGTGGTATCCACAAAGCATTTACCCTGTACTGCATTGTATGGGGAATTTTTCTTAATCTATCTTATCCATCATCTTTATTCTATTTTTTACTATCCACAGCACCTTGTTAAATGATTCACTCATGGTTTGCCACCAATATGTGTGTGGGATGAATAAATAAAACCATGGTACGTGAGTGTGTGAGTGTGTGTGTGTGTGTGTGTGTGTGTGTGTGTATGTAAATACAAATATTTTATTTATAAATACAATAATACCAGATTCACATGACTGTGGAGTATGTCCATTAGACTTTTACATACTCTGCTCTCTTTTAAGATGAATAATTAAAGTTCATTCTTAAATAAAACACTCTAAATAAAGTTAAAGGATTTTAGTGCATTACTTAATAAAAAAGTGATTTTGATAAAAAGACACAATATCCTATGCCAGTGAAGTCAGAGAATCCATTTTTTGGGAAAGTTCTTGACGTTCCTCCACCATGTCTAATGGAGGAACTGAGATGCGGAAAGTGCTTTAGTTATATTCCCTGTGGCTCTTGAGCTTCTCTTTCAGTTACTACATCAAGACAAAATTTTAATGAATAACCTTAACCCTACTGTTTCATTCATTTTATTTCCCTATCTATTTCAGATATAACACCTGAAAAGGTGCCAGTGCCATATAAAATAGGCTCTTAAAAATAAAGTCCATTTTTTTAAGTAAATGTATATTAAAATGTAACTCTTGCTCTTCAAGTGCTCTGGCACAACTTAAGATATGAAATATGCCATTACTCAATATTCCATATATTTATATTTTTACGTCAAATATTTTATGTAATTCAGAAAAACAGTTTCTCAGAGTTGATTACAGGCTCTTATCTCTGACATCTGCTGGAAATTAATACTGAAAGTTCATTTGTTGTACTCTCATTATGTTACTTTCAGGATGGTGGTGATTTCCCTGACTGGACGTTTGGACTTACACAGAGGTTAGTTTCTTAAGGCGAAAATCAATAAACCCAGTGAGTCTTAAGTTGACTACTAGGCAAGTTTTATCCAAGAACGCTTTTAAAAATTCTTAAGATTACAGAAAATTGAGCAATGTTCTTGAAACCTTGCTATTCTACTAAATATCTTACCCATAAATTTACGGTGTTCCCACATTCCCATGTCATCCCATGAAACTTGTACAACTCTTATTTATCACGACCAATAACCACATTTTAAAATAACTTCTTCTATTGTACATGCTTACACATTAATTATTTCTATATCATTTCACCTTTATGCACGCAATTTTTTTCAGTATTCTGTTACAGGGTATAGAAAGATATTTAAACTTAGCTTCTTTACTTTCCAATATTTCATGTATAATTTTATTACCGTAACATTGCATGAATTCGTGTAGCGCAGACTGTTGGTGGTACCCACATAAACATCTTCCTCCCATCTCTTGGCAGGAACTAATTTTGCTGGATCTCTTGGCTCTTTGCATCCACAAATTCAGGGAAGGGACTCTCTGATTAACACAAGATAAAGATGACATTTTCCTCTTTACCTGCGATTGGTTTATGTGGGGCACGTGATACACTCCTGGACAATAAGGTTTCAGGTGACGTTAGCAGAGTCTCTAGGGAAGATTTTCTTCGGTCTTAGATAAGGTCACAATACAGGTATGTGCCCTTTGGACATTACTATGTGAGAAAACCACACTGCCATAACCATCCTGCTGCCAGGAGCAGGAGATCCCAAGTCCAAAACTCTTAGAGAATCAAGAAGAGAGGAAAGACAAGACGATCTGGGCTTTCAATGGCATAGCTGTGCCTGTGAAGCAGCCATGGAACTTTTCCAGCCTTGTTCTCTGAGATCAGCAGCTTTCTTTGTCTGAACCACTTTAGCTGTGTTCTGTGACTTGCGATCGAAGAAATCTAACTGTGACATCTCCGTAATACAAAAAAAAAAAATCCAAGACTCAGAGACGTTGTGCGGCTGGCCTAAAGGGGCTGACTCAGTGAGGAAATGGCAGAGGCATGGCTGGAACATAAATCCCAAGGTCGGTTACCCCTGTAATACTTCGTGAAGTTTATTCTCTAAGAACTTAGTTGTTTGGACAAACCACTGATTGACTGTGCATCGTGTAAAGAGAGGTACAACGTGCACTGAAATACTTTATGTAATCATGAGCACATATGCACGTTATTGTATGTGGAACCACATGAAACTACTATTCTTGCGGGTTAAAGATACTCGAATATTGGAAATTTCACGTGGCATAACCTAACAATTTGATAGAAGTCCTGTTGCTGATCTAGATTAGTGTACATTAAATGCCCTTTATTTTGATGCTTAAATTTGCTATCTAAACTTTAAAGTGGAACTCCTTCATTTTCTGTAAATTACCTTTATAGGCCTTCTTTCAAGGGCAAATACTTGTTTGTTTAAAGTAGGTTAAAAAGTTTATGAGCATATCCAACTATAACAATAAAGTAAAACTTTAAGCATCTAAAAGACATGCTCACTTTTTTAAGTCAGAAACGGTAGCTTCAGATGATAAAGTTCTATGCATATAATAATAATATGAACTGAATAAACCATTAAAATATGATGATGTAACAACCATGAGGAAAAATATAGCTCTCATTAGAGAATGCTGCTCACAGTTTTGCAAAAGAAATATGGGCAGTGACTTTTTGCAATATGACAATTTGTTGTCATTTAATGTGGCATTTTATAATATTTTTATGGTTTTAAGTCAGCCGTTTGGGAGTTTATTTAAATCTTTTCTCCTTGTCGTGACAATTTTAAGGAAATTAGATGTAGAACTGAAGCGTTGAATAGATTAGCTTTGAATGTTATTTTCATGATAGTAGGATACAGTATTGAGGGGAGGATTTCAACTTTTTCTTAAGTTTTTCACACTATTTTCTGTTTACTTCCAAAAGTAGATTTTCTACCAAAACTAAGATTGTTTACTTTCAGAAAGTTTAAACGCTGCTTTAAATGCATAGAGTTCTCCACAAAAATGAGATTAGCAGCTTCAATATTGCAATGTAGCAATATTATAAAAATTATTACAGAAATCAATAATGCTTTCATTTCCAGAACTAATCTGATGGTAAAATCTTGTTTATATAGATATTAAACAAATGCATTATTCACATTTTATAATGATTTTCTAGAGGAAAAAAAGACATTTTTTTAATTATCATATAGAAGTGATGTAATAAATGAGTATAATTTTATTAACAGAAAGTTAATTTACATAAAACAAATGCTCATTGAATTATTGAATATGATAATATCTACACGCCTCTCCCTGTTTGTCATATTTTGTGCCTTTTGGCGACATCAGAATTATAACAATCTGATTTATGCATTAAATTTAATGCATAATATGACAACATACAGATATGTATGCCTTATGGTGTATAATTTAAACATGATTGCCATATATCTCACCCATTCTTTCATGGCTTTACCGATTTTTTTCATGCAGCCAGAAATTATGATTAAAATGCAGATTGCCAGATATGAATGTCTGTTTGAATTAATGATTATTTTCATAAAAATACTCCAACTACGAATGTTTTAAAAACCTTGTCATAACATTCGCCAAACTTACACATGACAGCAAGCATGTGTTCCTGCATTTTCGTCTTAAATATTTGATGATTGCCTCTTTAAATCCAAGATTCATCACTCAAAGGCTTTCATTTTCTTACACCATGTGTAATTCAAGAGACATTTATTAGTACAGTCCCCTCTTATGCATCAACAAAACATATCTGAAAAAAAAGCAATATATGAACTTCCCAGAATTTTGGACATATTTTAAGGTATTAATTATGCATTACAATATTTTATAATCTGTATACACTATTTATACTCTTTCTCTCTCCTTCCCAGTGGAATAAAGATGGGATTTACAATAAAGATGATTCTGGTTAAACATTAAAAACTACAATACAACTGGAACCTCTTTCTAGTTACGTTGAATGTGTAAACATTTCCTAACCTGCCCACGTTTTCAGGAAATGATTATGGTGCACAGCTGTGATTTATGAGGTTCTGAAAAACACCAGTGCTTTTCGAATAATTTCTTAATGATAATGTCTGTTTTAAAATTACAAATTGGAGTTTATCATAAGTAAATAATGGTAACAAATCCAGTACAGTCTTTCCTATTATGTAAGAAGGAAACCAACTAACGACTGGAAGAGCAGTTTCAGCCTAGGTTACAGCTGAAGGTTGCCCATTGATGGTCACTCCTACTTGACCTTGGGTGTGCAGAAAGGTAGTTCACCATGGTAACCTTGGTCTCGATGCTTTCCATACAGTAAATCACTTCAGTCTCTTCATGTAATTCTTTTATTGCCTGTGCAATTGAAATGTCATGCTTCGCCAGCAGAGAAGCTAGTAATTTCTTATGGGTGATTAAACCACTTTTCTAATGTATGAGCATGGATGAAGCTGTATGTGACTATTTTAACACGTCCTTAACTCATCGTGATTTTTTCTCTGTGTTTTGAAAATATTTTGCTAAACATATTTTACCCTAACATATTTTCTTAATCTTGAAATACTTACAGTCTACCAGTATACAGTCGAATCTCTGGTATCATTTCACGAATTATATGATGGTGTTTCTACTTACATAAAGAATATGTGCGTGTTTGTATTTGTGTTTATATGTAAAACAAAGCTCTTTAAATAATACTGAAGGCAGGCAAGTTTTAAAAGGACATTTTAGGCCCTAAGCCAAAACTGACATTCCCCCTTAATTATGTGAAAATCAAAAGAATGTATTTTAATGACAAATTATGAGAAAATCATGAAAACCATATTTTCTTTCAAAAGCATGAGTTACAAAATTGCTTTTTCCTTTATGAACTGTTCATGTCAATATCTCCAGACAATCATTCCCTTATGCTTTTATAATAAAACTCTGCTTTTTTGAAGCTCGTTCCATTCTACTATATTACTCTCACGATCACATCTGTCAGGATCCCAGCCCTCACATTTGTTGAAATCTTGGCACTTAGCTCACAATTTCTCTATTCATAACAATTTCTGCCATCACCCTGGGAGATTTTAAAAGCCACATGGACAACTCATCCCGAATCCTGGCCTCTCGATTTCTATAAGTCCTCATTCCCAGCGACCCTCTCTTTGGTCATTCACTCTCCAAGGCAAACACAGGCCCTTGTTATCTCTGAATTCTTCCAACATTCGTATTGATATTTTAAGAATTCTTCTCTCTGATCATCACTGGTTTTTCTTTTATTTATTTTTTATTATTACTTAACTAACTACAAACCTAAAAGTCATTACAATTGAAATTTTTTTTGATTTGTTGATCCTTCTAGCGTCTCTCCATAATTAGTCACTCTGTAACTTCACCTCCCTCCACCAAGTTAAAATCCTGTGGAACATGATTCTAACCAAGGCATCATACCTAACCACCTGTTTCCTCAGTCTTTGCATTTTTTACCCATTCATTTAAATGGTCCTAATCACCATCTTTTTACAGCCCTGACTTCTGGCATTTGAGCCCTGCTAGAGAAACACAAACAGCAGGGAATATTGACATCTTTATATAAATTAATAAACCACCAGTCTTAATGGAACACTCAGCACTTCCTGTTAAGGAAGTCGTGCCATAGTCATTGGTCAAGCCACCTTCCTGTCTCCACACAACGATTTCAAACCTTCCGCATTGTCCTCAAATCACCAGACTGTCACGGAAAGCTCATGCTCAGCAGACAGCCTCACCTTGCACGACAAAGCTAACAGGTGAAAGAAGAGAACTACCATCAAACCCATGACCTTACCTGCACTGGTCCCAGTCTCTTAGTATCTCCTTGCTTTTGTTGATATTAGATCCATTTCCTTTCCACGCTCTCAGATATTTATTATCAATGATCCCTCCTCTAACTCGGGCAATTTCTCCTCTCGGAACACTCCTCTCACTCTTAAACCAATGAACTCTCATAATCCTTTAGAACTTGGTTTCAATGTTTCTTCTTCACTGAAGACTGACCATCCCCTCCAATGTAAATCAGATTTCCCCGCCTTTCGGTCTGATTTTACATCAATTGTATTTCTTACTTTCCTGCACTTTAACTGACCACTTCTCATAATTCGAAACTCTATTTAAGTGCTTATCGAATTAATGTCTGCCCTCCAATACTGTTAGCATTACAAGGTCATCATCATGGCACATAGTAAAAGCTCGATAAATTTTTGATGAATAATAAATCATAATGGAAGAAAACACATAGTTTGCACTGCATGCCCAGCACTGTATTTACAAACTCGCTTATATAGAAATCTTATCTTCTTCTTATAAGTGAGAGACCTGAGACATAGGGAGGAGTAGACAGAAGAGTTTGGCTCCAGAGTTTATGAGCTAACGACGACATTCAACTGCTCATGAATGGATAAAGTAAAATCATTATAGTATGTCTACTCAAAAAGGCAAAAAGATTAGAGTATAACTGTGATGAGATTTAGTTCATATTTTTATGATACACAGTATAACTCTGCAGTGGCAAAGCTGAAGCACATCAGAAGTTGAGGCTTTTTCGATTCTCAACATTTGAAGTGTGGAAAGGGTATGTATGTCTTTGCATTCATTTTGTGTGCTTCGGTTGCAGTCTACTTTTTCTTAGTAGATGAACAACATTCTAAGGTTAGGTTAATGGTCATGGTGAAAAAAGGAATTAAAAGAAAAGAAAATTCTAGAATATAGGACACTGGTCTGTTTGGAAAGTATAGCAAATTATTTTTGGTTGACATGAATCCTTTGAGTTGGAGCAAATGGGTGCACTACAAGAGACATAGGGATGCTGAGGGCTGACTGGCTACTGAGCTATTTAAAAAATGCTGGAAAGAAAGAGTAGTTTAATGGCGGAGGCAGGGAGGTGGCAGAGCAGTTACAGAGAAAGAGAAAAGTCACTTAAATAATATCCTTCTTCCAATCCTGGTTTCGCCCCACTAAATTCTTTAGAGCTGAATCTACATAGGAAATAATCCTACTCATTATGTTTCGTTTTTCACCAACATTCTATAAAGTATTGAAGAACTGAATATAATATCTGATTCAATAATCAAGAGAAGAGGAAGCAATTTTCAACAAAGCCATCCTCCATGGGAAAAGAAACACACTTGAGAGAATACAAGAAGGCTTTCAACTCAGTGGGAAAGGGAAGTGAAAGCACTTCATTGAAGCTCATTGTAGTTTGTGCACAGTCTGCCTGCCAAGAAATGCTCATTCAATATAGGGAAATAAATTCCCATTCACTAATAAATATCGTCAAATGCAAAGTTGCTTTACACAGGGTACAAATATCTCATAAAACGTTCATGCCTTAATGTAGTGCCCTCAAATTATATTTTATCGCAAGTCTTTTTCAGTTATTCTATTGTTTTCTTTGACTTCGACTGTTCGTGGCGCAATCACGTGTTTCTGAAATTATTTATATTTCCACGAGAGAAGATCATAATTCTCCATCTACCAAGGTTGTGCAGTGTGGGTATATTTAATTTGACATGTTTTGTACATATGGATAAACAGGAAGCAAGAACACCGATGACTTGTCATGTTAACCATCAACACCCATCCCCCTGTCAGCCAACGCTCAGGTGTCATCTCTCGACCTGAACACTGACCCAGGAGTCAGAAAAACAGCGGAAGGGTTGTATTTTCCAATAATGTACTGCAGACCTATGACAAGCTCACGGCCGAGTAGTAAAACACTTCTTAACTCTCAGGACCATCAAACAGGATTAAGTGCTTTGAAATCCACAGATAACAGGTGCTCCAAAGGCTGGAGAGCTCACCAGGTCACCTGTTTCCCTCCAGGTCACTCACCTCCTTAACCCTGATGTCAAGAGAATATTGATGAGAGTCGTGACAGAAGGTGCTGCTGATAGCAAAAAAAAAAAGGATGCAAGAGAAGCCCATCGACTTCTCGGATACAGAATTTATGCTGGGATGCTAAAAATTCTATAATGATCTTTAAAAAACATTAGGCATTTTATCACTTGCTGCAATTTTCAAAATTCTTAGAAAATTCTCATCAAATGATAAAAGTTGGTTTGACAAACAGTTCCTTTCACACTAAATTTCTCTTAGTAACATGTTATTAGCCAGTTTTAGGAAGACTTTTTTTTAAAAATAGTTTGATGAAGTATAAATAATCACCCAATAAGATAACAGTACATCCAAATAGGGATTTAAAAATACCAAAACTGATCTACAAATAGCATCTCAATGAGGAAAAAATCCAAGTTGAATTCAGCAAATGCTATGACATTAGTTAATAGAAGTTCACTGATTTATAAAACTTGATTACTTGAAAATCCATAAAAAGTAGTTATGAAATAATCTAATTTTTAATTTAAAAAGACTATCAAATGTTTCTCTGAAATAAAACATGGTAATAAAATAAAATTAGGTTTGAAAATATGACTTCACTAGTTTCAAAAATTCACTTATTTGGCATTGTACAACAACATGTCTGCACTGTAGCAGATTCCTCTCCCTAGGCAAACAGTCTTCTAGATCAATGGCTTTCAAAATGTATTTTTTAATCCTTAGAAATTTTTTTACAATAAATTCAGATTTCTCCTCTTTCTCCATGACAATCCGAAGTGTACCTTAACTGCAAAACCTCTGCATTACTGATAACTCCACCAGCTGCCCACCACTCTGCCTGACTCATGTTTTGGTGAAATAATGGTTCATTTAAAAACTCATTTTCCTCATAGGCATTATAGGAAAGAAGAACAAATAAAAAGATCATGATATTGTAAAAGAGTGTTTGTATCGTTAGCTTATCTTTTAAACAAAATGTAAACATAATGTGGTAGAGTAAAATATTTTGCACAGTGTTGAAATTTTAAGCATGTTAAAAAAAGTGGAGCAGACCTTTGCCAAAAAAAGAGACACATTGACCTTTTCGTCTCGTTATAAAATTAATTTGTATTGTTTGTAAGAAGAAAAATACAAGGACAGAAATTGCCTAAGCAAAATATCTAAATGTGGGAATGAATGTCTTTATCTGTTAGCCAAACTAATTTACATGTTTTTTTCTAAATTTAGTTGAAAGGAAAGATAAAATTCCAACTTGATCTTGAAGCAGAGTTATACTGTGCAATGGATAGCAAATGGAACTGAGAAATTCTGACCAAAAAAGAACAGAAAGGCTGTACCACACAGCCAGTGCAGTGGAGAATGCTGTGGGGACCTGCCCTGCAGAGATAGCCCAACAGTAGAGGTACCTGTTGACATTGTTTCTCTCAGGATACCACATGGATGTCCAGCCCCAAGGGCAAGTCAGACCCTCAGCGTTCTTCACTCCTGAAGTTGTAGGAAGAAAGAAAGAAAGAAAGGAAGGGAGGGAGGGAGGAAGGAAGGAAAGGAAGAAAGGAAAAACCTTCTCTCCCTCCTTCCCTTCCTTCCTTTCTGAGGAAAAACTTCAGGTTTATTTTGTACCTCCGCGAAATCCCTGATTACAGTAATGAGATTCAAACACAGATATACTGTTCCTTTAACCCCATGCTGAAGTAATTGCCCAATCCTGTGTATGCTTTGAACTCTGTGACCACATCTGAAGACATCGGGCTTGAGATAATGCTTTAATCTCTACTCCACTATCTAATTTTGAGAAAAGCAGTCATGTTAACTACCTGCATTAGTTTCTTGTGGCTGCTGGAACAAATTACCGCAAACTTGATGACTTCACATCACCTTCTACTCCGTTTATGTGACTTCTCCTCCCTTGTGTCACATCCTCCCTCTTATCAAGGCCCTTGCCATTGTATTCAGGACCTGCCTAATGCTTCAGGATATCCTCCCCATCTCAAGACCTTTCCCAAATAAGATAACGTTGGCAGGTTTCAGGGCTCGGGACTTGATGTCTTTGGGACCATCTTTAGCCTTCTGTACTTCCCATCTGTAAATGTGACACCACCTATATAAGAGACATGTGTCTGGAATACCAAATACAAAGGAACTTTTTCCAGTAAGAAAGTTTGCGGATCTATTGTGAAGCCAGTGCTTGTTCAGCAGTTTGCCCCACACGTGCCCCGTCTACATCTGTGTTTGTACCTCCTATAACCAGACCTGAAGCAAATTATAATAACTAATGCTCATTCGAAGACCAAATCATCATTGAGAGATTAATGAATAGTAATTATTTTTCCAAGATACTGTATAAGTAAAGTGTAAGACTTCTAGGTAAAATTGTAACATAAAATCCAAGTCCCTACTGCCATTTGTGACAACATGGATGGACCTTGAGAGCAATATGCTAAGTGAAATAAGTTAGACAGAGAAAGACAAATACCATCTAGGGGAGAAAAATGACACCAAACTCATAGTTACAAAGAATAGATTGGTGATTGTCAGAGGCAGGGGGTCAGGATGTGCCAAATGGGTGAAGGGAGCCCAAAGGTGCAAATTTCCAGTGATAAAATAAGTCCTGGGGATGTATGTGCAGCATGGTGGCTACAGGTGACAATACCGTATCGCATGTTTGAAAATTGCTAAGAGAATATATCTGAAAAGTTCACATCGCAAGGAAAAAAAACAACCTGTAATTCTATGTGATAATAGATGTTAACTAGATGTTAACTAGACTTATTATGGTAATCATTTCACAGTATATATCAAATGATTATGGTGTACACCTGAAACTAATATAATGTTGTATGTCAATTATATCTCAATTTTTAAACATTACAAAAAAAGACACTCAAAAGATGAACAATAGACAGGTCGATACATTTAGGTAAAAAAATAAATAAATAAACAGGTGATTTAGTATCTGACTTCCTATTCTGTTCCAGGTTACAGGGCAATAGCCTTGTTAGTATAATAATTTTGGCATTTAGAGGTAGTGACCACATGGTGAAAGGAAAGAAAACTTAAGATCCTGAAAGATAGAAAGCTGGGATATATTAAGTCTAGACTCTGAGCTTACCACATCCTCATTAAAGAAATAATCTAGAAAAAAAAATTGTCCAATAGTACAGGAATGTAACAAAGAAATTTGATCCTAATAATTGTAATCACAGGCTGCATCTTAAAAATGATCTTGAAATTTAAATTCGCATAAATGGCATGGCATGGGACGTCCCACACAGGCTACTGATACTTCTGGTATACATGACAGAAACAAAACAAGACTACACCATAGAAATATATCCTCAGGATAACCACACACACACACACACACACACACACACACACACACACACACACACACAGCCTCCCTAAAGATAAGAAAACCAAAATAACAAAATACAATAAGAAACACTCAATAAGGAAAAGTAGGTATAAGATACAATGGACAGTACAATTAGCCTCTAGAAAATGCAAAAAAATAAAATGGTAGGATAGAGATTGTATAAAATTAAAAATCTTTAAAGTGATTAAAGCATATAGAGGAAACATTACATGATTCCATATAAAAGGACAAGCATATCTGAAAAGAGATGAAATATAATTGTTCTGTTTTTCAAAAACCGAAATATGGAGTTACTTTAATAAAAAAAAATGTTGATGAATGGGTTAAACAGGCTTTTAAAAGCAGTTAAAGTGAAAAGTTAGTTTACTGGAAAATAAATCATAGAAAATTACCTGGCATGCACAAAGATCCCAAAAGAATTTTAAAAAGAGAGAGAGAGAGAGAAAATTGTGAAGGTAAGAGGCAGAGAGAATATAATTATGAGTTCCAACATACCGTTAATAAGAGTTGCAGTATAAAAGACTAAAGAAAATGGAAAAAAGCATATTAAAGTAATAAAGACTGAAAAATCTCCAGAATAGTAGAAAGAAAGCATATTGAGTCTCTTTCAAGAAAATAAAAATAAATCCACATCTGGACCGACAACAGTAAAACCATAAAACAAAAACTAAGGAGAAAAAAAATCTCAAAAGAAACTATCGAGATAATACATGCTACCTACGAAAAAATGACAATAAGACTTCCACAAGCACCAATAAAAATCATGAATCAATAGAATTGTATATTTAATGTACAGATATAAAATGTATCTACACAAATTTCAATACCCAATCTAAATATCATTCAAAAGTGATGATAAAATATATGTATTCAAAAAAGCAAAAATAACAAAGTATATTAACGAACTTGTTAAAATTTAATGCATAATCACTAAAATAATGGCAATAGCATATTTAAATTTCAAGTCAGACAGATAATAAGAGGAAAAACTAATTTTACCAGTCTAATAAAGGGCACTTAAAAAGAATAAAAAGTAGCAAAATTATAACCTAATTATAACCTAATAAAATAAAATACATTAAACTGAAAAAATTATCAGAAAGGGTAAAATCCACACAGTGGGAAATGTTAACACAATTGTCTCAGTAATTAAAAAGAAGACAAAAAATAGGTAAAAACGTGAAAATTTTGAGTAAGGCAAATTAATAAGCACAATCTAAGTCCTAATAGTACTCAACAACCAACAATGAACAGATACTTTTTCTTGCATGTACATATGTGCAATATAAAGCTGAAGGTGAATTTTAAAAAATATTTCTAAATAGCACATGGTACAAGAAAGAGATCACAATAAATGTTTATAAATATATAAGATTAAATAGTGAGGAAAATATTAGTTATCAATCTTTTAGGAAGAAGCTCAAGTATATTTAGAGGGAAACATATCTCCTTAAACAATAATAATAGAAAATAAATACGTAAAGGGAAAAGACAGTATTAATGACTTAAAAGTTCACAGTCTGAAAGTTAAAAAAAAAGACAAGTCAAAGAAACGAAAAGAAAATAATGTAAGTCATGTTATGTCTTTATTTTTATTTAATTTTTATTTATTTTACTTTCTTTGACTTACCTTTTTTATATAAAGAACTTATACAACTCAACTACAATAACAACAAATAATCCAATTTAAAAAATATGCAGAGAACCTGAACAGACACTCCTTCCCAAAAGACATGCAAATGGCCAACAGACATATGCGAAGATGCTCAACTTGACTAACTATTAGGAAAATGTGAATCAAAACCACTATGAGATATCACCTCACACCTGTCGAAATAGTTATTATCAACAAGACAAGAAATAACATGTGCTGGAGAGGAAAAAAAACAAAGTACCCTACCATAGATAATTGGATAAAGAAGACTTGGTGTATATATATATATACACACACACACACACACACACACACACACACACACACACACACATACATATATATACATAATGGAATAACACTCAACCATAAGAAAGATGAAATACTTCCATTTGCGACAACATGGATGGATCTTCAAAATATTATGCTAAGTGAAATAAGTCAGATGGAAAAAGTCAAGAACCACATCATTTCACTCATATGTGGAATATAAAACTAAAAGCAACAAACAAACAAATAAGACAAACAAAGAAAAACTCAGACAAAAACAACAGTATGAGGGTCATTAGAGGAAAAGGGAAAAGAGGGGTGGGAAATTAACGAGGGTCAAGAAGGTCAAATATATGGTGACAAAAAGAGACTTGACCTTGGGTGGTGAACACATGATGAAATATACAGATGATGTGCTATAGAATTGTACACTTGAAACCTATATAATTTTATTAACCAATATCATCCCAATAAATTTAATGGAATTAACTATATATGACATAAAAAACATTAATGAAATGAAAAAAAGAGATAGAGAAGTTAGAGAAAATCTATGGCCAGTTATTTTTGGAAAAACCCTATATCTACCTGGAAGAAGGTATTTGCAATCCATACCAATAACACTAAATTATGATCTGAAATATATTCTAAATATACTGCAAATCAATAAGAAAATGAACAACACATATGTACAGACAACTAACAAAAGAGAAATCCAGTGCGACCAAACAAAATATACACTTGGCTTTAAAAAAATTTATTTGGGCCTCATTTATTATTTAAAAAGAAACCTAAGAGAATCAAAATTCCAAGTTCAGCAGAGAGATCCAAGAAAACAGAACTGAGGAAATAACCACTGGATCTGAGAATCCAGAAGTCAAGGGCGACCTGTATCACAGTATCGGTAAGTAAAATCAGTTTGCAATTCCTTGAAAAACAAGTGTGAAGAAAGGAAATGGAGACAGTGTAATGCCTTTCTTAAAAACCTCAGATGATCCAGAAGGAAGAGAGATGTAGTAATAACTGAAGGCAGATACCTGCTCAAAGCAGGTTGATTTATTAATTTTTTCCACTACATTGTTTTATTGTGGCTGAACTGTGAGCTTGTTATTAAGCTGAGAAGCAGCCACGAGAGAGGAAAAACTCCTTAAAGTAAGAAAATAGATGATAGAACAATACTCTAGAGAAAGCAATCAATTGCACCGATGCAAAGTTTAGCCTTGAGCAAAAGAGTAAGGAGAATGCCTTAATTTTTAAATGAATGTGTTTGGAAGGACACGAGGCATGCATGAAGTTGAAGATATTCAGTAAGAGACAGGGGGTCTAACGTTAGGTGCAGGAGAAATGATTTAGATATGACATTGTGGAGATCTAAGCAAATGCCGGCCAACAACCACATTTATTCACGCAAAAAATATGTTATACAAAAAATAAGTTAAACATGGCCACCATGCCCGTCAGGAGGTCACAGTCTACCAAGAAAAGTGAGTGCTGTTCACACATAACTAAGATAACTAAAACGCCATCCATTCCTTCTATCAATATATACGTAGCATTTTGTTCTTTTCTGCTTTCATTTTATGAGATCACATAGCCTTCTCTGATCCTCTTTCTTCCCAATTCTCTAAAGGGCTACATGAAAGCAGGAATCATTACCAAACTACCAACATTAAGCTCAGGCTCCCTTCCACAGCTAGTGGTCTCTACAGCCGCTCACCGAGGGCTGTGGATGATTTGGGCTAAAGGCATGAAAGAGGAGGAGGAATCGTTAACATCGTTTTATCCCTTCTCCTTCTGGACCCAAACATACTTCACCTGTAGGAAGAGCATCATGAAATGACCTTTGTCACACAACCAAAATATTTAAAGATGGACAAAATGAATCTTACAGACCATTTCTCAAAATCTTGTCCTTGATTATATAACATTAACAGTTATGTTTCGGGAAGGTAAAAGTTTCAAATTTTTACTCTTCGACTCCATTGAAGATTATTTTAATGCTGATTAAAACTTTCTTCTTTTAGATTTATTTGAAAATATTTATTATAATTACAGTTTATATCAGCTCTGGTTTTCAGCAATACATGTAGAAACCAATGAAATTATTAGCAATTATGATGAGAATAATATGTATTTTTCCAAGACAGCATGTTTTTTCATGCAGCTGCTAAAGGAAACAAATTTTTCACATATTTTGTGTCATTTATTTTAATTTTTCAGAATTAAAATCATTTGCTCAAACTCCAAAGAAATCGTAATATAGCTAAGGTTAATTAAAACTTTCTTTTCTATATTTAATTATGTTTTCTTCTAAAGAATAAGCATCATTCATCAGTTAACTTCATTTTACGGTTGGCACATTACATAAATTCACTGAAGCAGAAGAAAATGTTTAAAGAGTGGGAAAAATAAAAACCCAGAGCACGCGGTCTTCAGACATGCCAAGTCTTTTGCTCCTTTTTACTTTTAAAAACCCCGTCACCATTTCATTAACATTCTTCTTTTTAAGCACTGTAGGAAATATAGAGTATATGCCTGATTCACTCCATTTCTGGACTATGCTCTAACAACGTGTATAAATTCATTTGGCCGCCGAGAGTGACAACTTGAATTTCCTTAATATATAGTTATTTTCTCTGAAATTAAGCAATTAATAAGCCAGCAGCTATGTGAATCATAAATTATTCATACTTACTTTGCCAATGAACATTAATCAATTATAAAGAGATACAGAAATTAAGACCAAGAGAAAGAATCAACCATAGCCTTTTAATATTGAGACTCTGCTAACCCAGTGTCTTTAAACATATTTGATTTGTATAATAACATCAATATGCACAGCTATGCTTGCTTCTCAAGTTTCCAACAAAATAACCAATTTATGAGTATACATATGCTGTCAACCAGTGACAAGAAATACTCATCAAAATTCTGTAGTCTTTGACTAAAAGGGCTTATTAGAGTTCTTTCAAAAGATTGTGCCTCATCAAATATTTAGTATTAGCTCTCTTGGCTTCCCAAAGAATTGGAAGCACACTGAAAAACATCTTTAAATTCTTTCACAGTTTGAATACCAATAACTTTATACTCATACACATGAAATTATAATGATCACAAAAGCAAAACACCCACCTGGACAATGGCCCAAGGCAGTCAGCCGTGAAGCACTGCGTCATTAGCAGACACCGAATCTGCAACAAATTCACCACTTACAGTCAGTCATCTAATGAGACGCTTCGCCGTGCTTATCCCCAACATATATGATATATAGATTAAGTCAGTTTCCATTCTGATTAATTGAGTTAAAATCGGTCGAGGAAAGAGCTACAGTTGCTAGCCTGCATCTTTATGAAGAGTAAAGCCATAAAATAATGTGTCTATGAAGGGCAAATAGAGACTTCGATGGGGAAACGGAATATCCCTGAGTGAGAAAAGTAGAACAGCTATTTGGTTGTCCTGTCAATCAAATGCTGGCATCGAGCATTAAACCAGAAATAGGCTCGAAACTGTTCTTTACTTGATGCTCTGCTTGCTTCTCTAGAACAGGAAAGGGCCACCAGCAGGTATCGCTGGGTGTATGAGCTCGCTTTTCCTTGGAAGCTAGAAGTGATGGAGGAGCTGGGGTCATAACATGGAAAAATTAAAAATATCTGAGTCTTTAGTGAAATTTATTTTTATTTTCTGTACCCTTGAGCATCAGTAAAGATATGGCGTCTTTTCCCTGACCTGATGTGATGTGTGGTAAGCCCAACAAGGGAGCCAGAGAAGTATCCCAAAACTCCTCAATAGGGCTGTAGAGACTGTCGCTCTTTGGGGTGAGGGAGGAGCAGACCCAGGACAGCGTTGCTGGTGCTCAGAAAGGTCACTGCTAGTAGCAGTTCTCATTCAGCAGGCATAACACCGCAACCCCCAGAAACTCATGCCCCACGCGAGAAACCATGTTAGTCCTTTCTCACAAAATCAATCAACGGATAGACGGAGTCCCTGATACACACTATGACTGTGCTAAGTGCGGCGAGAAATGTGACAAAAATATATCAGATGTAATTACTATAATGGAAAGGAGCCTGCAATTTAATTAAGAAGTTAATTTCTATTAATATGAATAACAATACTCTACAAAAGGATCGGTTGCGTGCAATAGGAGGTGATTTATAAGCACATTCAAGTTTGAGAAGGCTACCTTAGACGTTTTCATAAGAAACATGGTACTTAGGTCAGTTGTTAACCTAATGAGTAGGTCAAGAAAATGAAGAACCGTGGGCTAGGGAATTTCAGACGAGTGGTCAGAAGAGAACGTGGTCTGGGTAGAGCTCAGCTGGCCCACTTAGCGAAGACATAAGATTTTATTCAGAAAGTGGCGAAAGATACATCTTGAAATGTAGAATGGGTCTATGTGAGAGATGGCCGGAAAGTTACGTTGAGGAAACCATCACACACAGTTCTCCACACTAGAACCTGTCTTCAAAAAACCACACCTCATATCACTTTCCTCAAAACTTACATCGTCACTAAAACGGTATAATTAGCTCATCTGTATAACCTTATTCTGGTATTATCCTTTGGCTACTTCATTAATGTGCTTTAAGTAGCCGTCTACAATGTACATTTCTTAAAGGCAGGAAATGTGTTATATTCTTGAAAAAAATAATTTCACTAAAAGAAACACAGATTTAGGTATATAATAAATATTAACTCCCACTTTGTGAATTAAAAATTATTTCTTGAAGTTTTTTACATTAAAATTTTTGGACTATGTATAAGAGAAATGAACGAATAATTTCAGAAAACAATTTATGAGCTGAGAAGCCCCTGTCTCCGAGACCGACTTCACCCCAAGGAGTCGTCCACCGCAGCATTTTCCTGGGTCCCCATGCTGGCACGTGAACTTGACCAGTGTTCAGCAAGGTTGACTTAGTGAACAAACGAGTAACACTCATGCAGTGGGTTGCAGTCTACCTAAGCGTCTTCAGTTAATCCTCCAGGGGACTTGTAGGTACTAACCTCAGTCACGACAGACACTAAGCACACGGAGAAACATCTAAGTTTCAAAAAACACAGATTCCCAGGCTCGCCGCGGACTTTCTGAATTAGAAACTCTATGGCTTTTCATTGTGTCTCAAATGTAAATGTGTATTACTTTCTATCCAGTTCCAAGTGATGCTGACGGTCCGTGGCCCACAAAATACTAGGAATGAGGTGTCAGTTAGACCAGTGATAGTATATTGTTACAGAGCTCCTCTGGGCATTCTGAGGTCTGGTTACTCAGATTTTTTTTTACAAGTTATGCTCAGGCCGTACTCCCAGAATTCTGTTTCAGTTGGTCCAGGATGGAATATGGGTCCTGACTTTTTCTTCTAATATGCAGCCCAGGTTGAGGACTGCAGCTGCAGCTTTGCTCATGATGCGTATCTACCAAGTAGGAGAAGCAGAATAGCGCTGGGGGCTCGTCCAGTGTCCATGCCTCTTCCGAACCCCCATACTACCTTTCTACAGACTAAATAGATTTTCCGATCGCCTCCCTGACTATCCAAATTAAGTTTGACTCTGTAAGTATCTGAAATATATAATAACCACTAGGACATAAAATTCTAAAAATTGCATAGTAAAGGACAGGTGCCTGATCAGAATATGAACGTGGAAAACATGAGTAATTGCCCCCAGGATTCATTAGTGACCTCTCTGAATCTTTAACAAAGCCATCCCCTAGAGATTCCAGAAGGTAGTTCTATACATTCTCCGAGAAACCACTTCATCACCTCTGGGAACTGCCCCTTTCCAACCTCTCTCTGTATTTGAAGAACACACAATGCCTCTCATGCCCCAATCCCCCTGCAAAATTCTTTCTAATAGAATATTAGTGAAATACCTTTCTCTTGCTTACATTTTTACCCTTTTTGTAGGTAACCCACAAATATTTCTCCGAAGAATTATAGTCACCCATCATGATGAGAGAAAAAAATATAGGGCATCCACAGGTGCACACCATCAGGTTTTCAACATAATACGGCAGGCGGTGAAGCGCAAAGATTTCAGCCGAGGTCTCGGCCACTAGATGCCGCTGATGTGTCTGGAGGCCTAGGAAGTGAATTCTACAGGACCATAAAGGCTCACATCTTGGAAAATAGTAAAATGCTGTTACTATGGTGACCAGCTGAGATTATGGATAATGAGAGTACCATGTTTTCCACTCTCCAAGGAGCTATTGTTCTCCACATATTACTCTACACTGAACATTACTGACCTTCAAAATGTATCAAAATCATTGGTACTTTCTAAAAAAAAAAAAGGGGGTATTTCATTCAGTACTTTTGTGTGAGTGAGACGCTGTACACATCAGGTGTTCACACACACATACACACACACACACACACACACACGACACAGAATGGAACCTATGCATTTTTCTTATTTACACACAGAAGACTAATCGATAAAATGGCCTTAATAGTACATGATGTCATAGCTTCTACAACTTTATGTTTCCAAATTCTGTAAAAGTCTTCATCTATAAAGACAGAGGAATCGAAGAAACTACTTCAATACTTATCATTCTGTAATAGCATCAAATATGTAGCTAGAAATAATTGTAGGCAAGGGCATGTTTTCAGCGGAACAAGGATACTAAAAATTTCCAGTTTAGTTTGAGAAAATATTAAAATAGACAGTTATTTTCCTCTTAAATCTAGTAGTGAACAGGAAAATGACTCACGGGAAAGTAAAAATCTTTTAAATAAAACAGTTTGGAACAGGTGTTAAATGATGCTAAAAAGGATCATTGATATCTATTGTTTATTAACTAGTTGTTGATTAATGATGAATCTTTAATATTACTAGCTCCAATAGAAAATCCATGAAATTAAGGTTCATATTTGTATATTTTTTAGAAAATTAAATGTAAGTGAAATGTTCACCGGACATTGTTCACTGGTCTATAAGAATATCTCACAAAATTTCCCCCCAAATAATTACTTGAACATGCATAGCCCAAGGAAATAAAAATTAATTAATATATCTCAAAATTCAAGCAAGGGAAGAATTAATGACCAGATTTTTCATGTCAAAAGACTTTACAGGATAACTAATGAGTCTGAAAAGTAATAAATATGTCATTTTTCATAAGATATGATGGGTTCTCATTATCCCAGAAAAGTCCATCCCTTCATTCCTTTTAAACACTATTGCCAAGCTGCATAAACATAGAGTGGATTTGATATGCCATCTCCGTGGACCTGGTCTCCAGTGGCATTAAGTGGTTCATAGAAATCATAACTTGGTATGTAGTTCTGAACAGCAGTTGCACCATTTAACAACAAATAGAAGATGGAGCTGACAAGAAATTTCTGGAAATAAATGTCAAGGGACATCGTTAGGATACTAACCTAGTATTCAAGGCATAGATTTCCCAAATGCAGGAAATTCTGAAAGTGAAAGTTTGTGGCCCCTCACATGCAGCTGTCACCTCCATGAAATGTAATAGAGACATGCGACAGACTAAGAACAGAGGTGTGATATACCCCACAATGTATGTTACTCCCTGTGCTAGTTTCACAGGGCTGCCAGGACAGAGCACCACACACTGGGTGGCTTACAACAATGAAAATGTATCATCTCACAGTTCTGGAGGCCAGAAGTCTGAGATCGAGGTGTCAGCCAGGCCATGCACCCTCTGAAACCCAGAGAGGAACCTTTCCTCGCCTCTTCCAGCTTCTGCTGCTTCGCCAGCAGTGGCTGGCATCTTCCCGATGGCAGCTGAGCACCTCCAGTCTCTGCCTGATCTTCACAGGGCGTTGTCCCTGTGTCTCTTGTCTTCACATGGCTTTCACTGTATGGGGACACCTGTCATACTGGATTAGGAGGCCTCCCTACTCCAGTGTGTCCTCGTTTTACCTAATTACGTCCGCGATGAACCTATGTCCAAATAATGTCACATTCTGAGGTCCTGCGGGTCAGGGCTTCAACGTATTCTACTGTGGAGAAGAAGAGCGCAATTCATCCCGTTCCCAGACTATCAAACTTGTCCAAATGCTTACTGAGGACATGGTGAGTCCCCAGCATTAGAAATTAAAGATGAAAGTGAAATGACTATTTTGTCAATTATATTTTGATTAGATTTCCCAACAGCGAAGCTAATGAGATTTTCCTTCGGAGGTCAAGGGGAGCCTCGGATGGCTTTTGCAAGTGTTCACGGGAAGAAAGCAATATGCAGTCACATTTCCAGCAGCCTAATGACAATCAGCTGTGTGGCCTGCCAGTACCACGAACTAAACAGCTTCAACACTGACCCCATCATCTTCGTTTTCCGACCAGACTCGTTTGTGTGCTAGGATGACTCATCGACACCATCGCCCAGGCTCAGAAATCAGCCTTTTCTTACTTCTGTTAACATTCCCTTTATGAGGCTTCTTGTTCACTTCCTCGTTTTATAGTCCCTCTTCATGGCCACAAACATCACTCTTATTACCTGTCTTAGTACACTAGCTTTTCCAAATGGCCTCTCAACTTCTTTACAGCATATTTACGTCATCGAAGCCCAAATCTGATCAAGATAGCCCCTTAAATAAAAATCTTTTCTTCCTCCCATTGGCCCATGCAATAAGGTCAAAGCCCTTTGTCTAGTATCCAAGATCTTCCACGACTGGTTTCCTACTTCCATTTCCTGTCTTCATGTTGCTCATCATATTCAGAACACTATTTTCTTTTCAATTTATTTTTTTATTTTTTATGCCTACAGCACCCGGTCTTCCTAGGTGGTCTCCCTTCCAAGTACTAACCAGGCCCGACCTTGCTTAGCTTTCGAGATCACTATTTTCAAACTAAAGTAACTGCCATTAACCTGAGCATTCCCCAGTCATGCCATTACTCACACTAGTTCCTCAATGAGAATGCTTTTATATCATATCCAAATTCTGTTATTCAATCATAATAATTACTATGTTATTTAACCATATGAAATGAGAGACTGAGCTGATTTATTGCAGCCAAATTATATACTTCCAAAATCCTCAAAACCTATAGCTTTCTTTACTATCTCCAAGATATATCAGAAATATATTTTCAAAAATCCACAAATTGAATGAGTAATATCTATGTTTTCTATTATTAACAGGAGAAAAGCATGAATGTGGAGTTTATTATTTAAAAAACTAGCATGTTCTTCTTTTATAACATAAATTATTCACATTCACAATCGCTCTACTCTGAAATATTCCATAGCAAAATTCTTCAAGAAAGTATAGCAAAGAGTAAAACGTGATTTGTTAACAATTAGATTTCCAATTATTATTGTGCTCAGGTAACTATGTTTATTAGTCCACATAATATTTTCATATTTAATATGTTTAATATGATCATGGAATACATACTTGATGTAGATTAAGAGGAAAAATTAATTTCCAGTTACATGTTGGTAAAAAAAATTTACAGTTTAGCTTTTCTACAACCAAAATTATTGCTATTCCAAAAAAATTTTTTTAACAAATGTTAATGGTCAAAGTCTGATTTATTTCCATTTTAGTATAATTTTTTGAATCAATCTTTTAAAAAATTCTTTTGTTATTAATGTTAGAAACAATAGAAAACTTTGTTAATTAAAGATGAGAATTTGGTAAGTAATTTTTTTGATGAAATTATATTCATACATAAAAGAAGTGTTTTATTCTTTGGCATTTTGATATTATAGAATGGGGAAAAAAATGGTTTTCACTGAAAAAAACTCTTTGAGACTTCTACTCAAGATGGCAAATAAATATACTTTGGCATATGCACTATGCCCCAAATACATAGTAGTGATGGATAAAATATTAAAAGATAAAATCAAAAATTTATCCAGGCTCAAAACCAAGGTAGACATTTCCATAAACCAGTGTCACTGGGAATCAGGACAGGAGCCCAGGGCAGCTGGGCCCCTGGATGGCGCAGGCACAGTGGCAGCTTCTGTTTAAGCTATGGGCTCAGGCAATAGTCCAAAAGAGAATGAGAAACTCAGAAACAGAGGCGTGAATACAGAGGAACTGGACGGATATGTAATATGATGACCACACATGCCAGTTTGTTCAGGAATGGATGTCACAGTTTACACCTGTCCTCCTGGTGTTTTGTCTGATTTAGGAAGGATCTTGTTTGTTTGTTTGGTTAATTTTTTTCAATGATTTCCAATAGTCATATTAAATTAAGTAAAAATATGCTACCTTTTGTACTTCCAAAATTCTCTACACTCTGTCCAGCGTTATGTGAGATACACGTGTAATGAATTGAGTTAAACTCACTTTGCCTGCTCCTTTTCAGAGACAATCCAGCTAATACCACACATTCTAGGAAAACGCACTGGTGTCTACTGATAATTGTGCTCCGAGAAGAGCAGCTAAGGGCTCCTTCCAGCCCCTAGTGGCGGTGACAGAGAGTTTGATGCTGAGTGCTTCAGCAAGCAAACAATCTGTACGTCAGCCGGCTTTGCCGCATCTTAGTTTTTGCCTGAAAGATGTACAAAGCTGCTAGTTGATGTGGTCTATGGTGATTGTGGGAAATCGTGGGATGTGTTTGGAGAATAATCAGGCAGTGCAGTTAGCAGTACTGTGAACTCTATAGATACTAGTAGGGATGAACTTATCTCAACTTTCACTGAGCCTCTGGTCGCATAGTAGCCACCAGAAGAAAATGAAAAGAAAGCAAGTGATAGAAGCTTCTGGACATAGATAATGATAGAGGTGATGATGACGTTACATTTAGAGACCCTACCAAGAGTGTGGTTCAAAACTCAAAAGCAAGTCCCATTTGTTGGTTTTAGGGTATTAGTTTTCTATCTTCAATTAATTGGCTCCATGTATTTTCAATTATAAAACAGAGGTAAAAATACACAAAGCAGAAAACTTTGCTTCTCAAATCATACCCACAAAAAGTTACAGTTATGTTATGTTATTGATTTCTTAAACATTTAACAGTGTAGGTTATGTTTGAAGTTTATTAATTTATAGAACAAAAACTAATTCTGACTCAAGGACCTGCCTTTGCTTTTAAAGAAAAACTTTCAATATATCTCAGTTAAAGATGTCCAAATGTGGAACAATCCGATTTAGAAGGTAATGAGTCCCTGGCCCCAAAGTGTGAATGGCGAAGAAGGAATATGATAAAAATACAATGAAGTTAATTCTGTGTCTGTGATCCTGAAACGTACTTTGCATAGAACCTCGTATAATACAGGTCAAGTGTAGTCCTCTGTTTTTTGTTGTTGTTGTTGTTGTCGTTCCTTTTGCTTTGTTTTGTTTTTGTTTCGTATTTTTGTTTGGCGATGTTCTGCTTTTATCTTTTCAAAATTTAGAGTAAAAAAAGAAAACAGTCTGATGCAACATGACATCTTTAGAAAGGGCAGTTAAATTTATAGTCTATGAAATTGTATTAGGCTTGGATTTCAACTAAAATGTTCTATAATTGCTTAAATTTGGATGATATATTAGAGTAAGCTTCCAAAATAAGCTTCACTCTTTAAAATATATAACTTCGACAAAAACACACTGGTGGTGACAAAGTATATGCTTGGCTGAGAGACGACTCATATACTTAACAAAAGTCTCTATTTACCCTTTAACTCAAATGTACAAATATAGAACATATCTCGCGTGGGGGACTCAATGAAATCACCAACCAATAGCCAACGTCTTAGGGCCTCGTAAATTAACTAAGCCATATCATATGCTTTTCACATTGCAGTTTTCTAATATTTTACTACATAGTGAAGGTGCAAATACATACTATTTATAAAATTCCATGGTCTGAAATTTAAATACAAAGTAGGAAATATTTTATACTATATATTATTTAACTACCCACATTTATTTTGGAAAATAGTTGTGTTTTAAGCAAAACAAAAAACAAAAAACTAACATGGGGCAAAGTTTTGACTTACTTTGAACTCTCCATTATAATAAAAGCTTAGAACAAATTATGAACTAAATACGTTAAACACAGGGAAAAAAAACAGAAATTATAAGAAATAAATTTAAAACTTTTACTGTATTATAACCAGAAAAGCTACCGAAACGTTTCCTCCAATTCACTAAGTTTACAACTTTTTTGAACTCTTAGAACTAGCAATACAATATGTGAGCTGGCTCATGATTGGAAATGAATGGATATTTAAATGTGAGCTCGAGGCAACCTGAGGGTACCGTGATGGCCTTACAAATCTAAAAAATAAAATAAAATTGCGAAGAAGATAGATCTTACCAGTTATTCAATGTAGGTCTCTAAAGCTATGTTTCCCAATTCTTTGTCTTCTTTGAGCTTCCGTAAAAAGATTTCAAAAGGTATTGTGGGCTAACATAAAAAATGTACTATTGTGCTTGAGATTTCTTAAGAATATTATCTACTTAGAAGACAGAATCGAATACTAAGTTCGGTGAATCTGTACATAGTCACTATTCTAAAAGAGCAGACCTTTGGATCTGTACCACCTGACAATTTCTTTGTCCAAGCCACACTAAAAACAGGTCTGTATATATAATGGAGATGTTAAGACTGCAAGTATGGCAATGCAAACGAATACAGCTCTAATAAGGATTTCTCATCAGCTCCTGACTTATGTTATATTAACATATGAAAAAGCTATTTAAACATTCAAATTAATACATCATAAAACAATGACAATGCTTCATACCAAATATAGTCTTCTTAGAATCACAACTATGCACAATAGCGGATGACTATCCCTATTCAAATTGCTATCATGAATATTGTATCAAATGAGAAGAATAAACTAAAAGTAAAATTAGAATACTGCTTTATAAATTACACTATGTCAAGCTAACAAATGGTAGACTTGTCATATTGAGCAACTAAATGTCTAAAGGATCATTCGGCACTCATAGGGTAGGAAGAAAAAAAACATTGGCTTTGTTGCCTCTAAAGCAGTTGCTCGATTTTTCATACTGTCATTCTGCTCTATTAGCAAAGCCTAACACAATTAGGTATGAATATGCAGTAATAACATGCAAATTGTTCCTCGCAGTTGCCCTAAGGCAATAGTCTCAGCCTTTCTAAGCTTGATTCCCTCTACATCATTACAGGCTTGGCATAATTCATCAGCATAAAAAATACCTCAGCCTCATTGCATGTGGCCAGCTAGTAAAATCCTCAGTAGTTGTTACCCACTCCCCCTCGATGGGTTTGTTAGCGATGCTGTCCCCAGCTCCCTGCCACTCCTGCACTTGTACATGTTTCCCTTGGGTAATGTTAGACACTACATTTGAGCCTGCCAGAACAATTAACCCTACTGTTAATTAGAATGAAATGTCAGGCGCACAGATGGTACAAGCTGGCACCCTGCCATCCCGCCAACTGCTGCTGAAAGCAGCTACCCCACTGCTGACAGCTGCTCAGCCATGTCCCAAACCAGCAGATGTCAAAACTTTCCAGCTGAGGAAGGTTAAAAAAAGCAAAGAGGAGGGGTTTCTCATCCCAGCAGTGATGATGACTGTTTTACTGCTATTGTATCCATTACCTGGTGTCATACAGTACCAATCAAGAGGAAGTCTGCAAGCAGAGAGACACAAATTTAAAATAATGATGCTAATAATCATAACATAAATAAACACAATATGGCTATAATTCAGTACAAGTTATAAAAATGGCACAGGCAACAAACAAAATCACTGAACTTTTCAGTAAGGTCTCCATAAGTTGAGCAACGTATTTTAACATACGTTTTTCAAAATGAAAAAAAAAAAAAAAACATTCTAACATTCCCAAATCGAGTCACTTAAAAGCACACAAAATATTTTCTATCTAATCTTCAGACAAAATGTTCGCTTTATTTTTAGATTTCACATCTAAGAATGAAGTTATTGCTTTTTTTCCTGGTGTCTTCTGTTTGTAATTTATAAATGTAATTTATGAGATGATAATTTGTTTCCCTTTTATCCTCATACACGCCCAGGTAGTCACAAAAAAGAGATAGAACACTATCCATAAAACATTTCAAAAACTAAAATATAGTCTAATTAGATAATGAAATCAAAACAATATCATTTTGGTTAGAAAACAGCTTCAGAATTCCAACCTGAATACTGCGTTAATTTTGTGCTTAAAAAAAATAGTGATCTTATGAGTTAGTTGGAAATTTGTTATTCTAAACATAAGAGCACTGGATCATAAACACCTAATGCTGATTTTTTACTTTAGAAAACAACAATTTTATGTCTGCTTGTTACTAAACATGGGAAGCGTGAAAGTAATCTCCTTTCAATTATGCTATTTTGAGTCATTCTCGTTACAGCGTGAATACAGGTGGATATTATAACTTAAATGGCACAGGAAAATTGCCATAAAATTTAAAGTTCATGTTTCTGCTATTTCTACTTCAACCAGACATCATGTATTGATAAAGCTATTCATTCAGCGTCATTTAAGTATGCACACACGCAAAAGAAAACACAGTGTAAAAACTTTTTGAGTATTCGAAAGGAGTGAAAATCACACAGATGCCAACCATTCCCTCTAATTTGGCAAAATAATCATAATACCAACAGATATATGGACCAAGGACCAGCGTTCTTTTGTCATGCATAAACGAAATTAACTTATACTAAGAGGAGATTTATCAGAAAGGTATGAAATGGTTCACAGTACATTAAACATTTTTTTTTTTTAAGCCGAAGAACTGACTTGCAAAGTACGGAGACAGCTCAGGGAACTAGGTGGCAGAAACAATGGCCAACGTAAAATACTGAGACGAATCAGCTCAAATCATTTCTTTTTCTAAGAATTTAAAGTTCAACTGGCCTAGTTTGGTTCACATGCCCAAGGTAGGCCTATGCAGTACAACTTAATTATGATTTGAACAACACCGAAACAAATCCATAGGTTGCCATTTTCAGAAGAAGGCCAAGTGGATTCTATGTGTCAAATACAATAGCGACAAAGGTGACCAGCATACAGTGAAGTCGGTGCTAAAGGAGTCTATGAAGGCACTTGATGCAAGCTTGCTTAATTCTACAGAGATGAAAATAAGCAAGAGGATAGGTAGGTACAAAGTTGAAAATAAATAAGATTTTGCACATGGTGATGAGAAGCCTGGCTGATTTGAGCACTGAACATCTCACCAAACAAACCGATACCGTTAATGACAGTGACGACTGACACTGCTAAAAATCTACTAATTTCTTCTACTAAGTACTACATTTCTATAGCATCTTACTGTCTATAAAATACTTTTTCAGCAAGATTCTTTTTGATTCTTACAATAGCCCTGAGAAATTCATGTTATACATATTCAGTGACTGTTATAAAGAATCAGGTGGCATGTAATAGATACATTAGAGTCAACATAAACAAAGGCTTTGTTGCTAACACACACAAATAATTTTATATTTCTCCAAGGCAGGTTTGCAGAAAGCTAGAATACCTTCTAAATGAGTGTTGTTTTCCTAGCAGCAACATAAAAGCAGTCTTTTAAATATTTCCTATTTTATTATTTTATTTCAAAAACATTATTTGTGTAACTAGCTAATGTCAAGTCCAAGTGCAGATATCAGGAGTAGTATGGAAATGAGATATAGCCCTGCCCTCAGTAAACTTAGAATCTAATATGGAGAGAGAATTATAAACACGAGTGTAAAGATCGTTCAGAATTTTTAGAACAGAGTTGGAATGAAGTATCATGGATACAAGAGGGTAGTGGTCAGCTCCTACCTGGCGGCCATCAAGGAAAGCTCTTAGGAGTGATACGACGACTGATATATTTGAAAATCAGTCTATTTCAAAAAATTCACAAAATATTACAGCATACGAAAGAGGGCAAGAAAGATATTTGTGAATTAAAATAAATATAAACACTCATCAAAAATAAAGCTGCTCCTAAAAATGCATAAATAATACCTTATCCAAAACAGTGAAATGTTTGCGGTTTGAACTCTTCTTTTTATAAAGTGTCTCTTTGAAAATAAATATTAAAATTAGGATGCCACTAAATTTAGTCTAGATGTTCAACTGGAAAATGTCTCAATTTCAACATGTTGAGTATAGAATGACACATTAAGGAAGCACAGTATATAACCCTAAGTGTTCCTAGACTTCCACAGAACTTCCAATGTTGAAAAATAATATATACAATACAGATACAAAATAATATATACACGTATATATATATATGTATATATGTGTATTTCAATTATGTGTGTGTGTATGTATGTGTGTGTGTATGTATGTGTGTGTGTGTATATATAATTATATATAGAGAGAGAGAGATATATATGAATTTTTTTTTTTGCTGAAACTTTTGAAAATAAGTGTGTATATATAAATAATTGAAATTATGGATATGGCCAAAATCCTTTTGAATACTTTATTGAACAAAAACTGAAAATAACACTTGCCCATTCAAAATTAAAGTATATGTAGGTATATATAAAATTGTATAATTTCACTATATTAGAATGTTCACTAAAATTAATCATATTCTATTTATGTACATATATATTTGATTTTCTAGAAAAATGTATAATTACAATGTGGTAATTCTGTGTTTTATGCAATTGATTTAAAATAATTCACAAAATGTCACCACAATAAATTAATTTAAAAAGTAAATAATAATAATTATAATTCACGAAAGGTTACTTTGGACATAAATACCATTAGATACTAGAGTGTTGAACATTTTTAAACTCATAAACATATAGCTAGTTCCAGTCATATCATTCGACCTCAATCAGAAAGCACATAACATACTTATTCTGGAACTTCTAATTTGGTTGCTTTTCTCTTAATCAACTCTCTTTTACAGACAATGGCTTATTCTTTATCTACACTCACTGGTACTCAGGGTGTAATTTTCAACGTTCACCTTCCATATCCTACCAATATAAAATTTGTATTTTGTCCAAGGTTTAAATATACAAGTGAAATTCATTGGTTATAAGAATTAATAATAACATCCTACATTTAATAGTGTTCGGAGCCTATGAATCGCCTTCACAGATAGTATTTCACATCATCTCTATGATGCGATGACACCGAAGATGCTATCATCCTCACTTTTCAGTGAGTTTCTCTGGATAACACAACTAATAAGTAGCAGAGCTAAGACCAACCCAAAGGTCACAACCCAAGTCTAACGCTCTTTCCAATTTAACGTCATCTCCAGGTTGCCGGCCTCTGGCCAGCCACGTGACAAGGAATGGAAGCAAAAGTCTGTTGCTTAGTGTCACAGTATTACCCCTGTTTTGTCAGTTAAGCCTATTTTCATTTATTGGAATCAAACGATAGAGACTGGCCTCCCAGAAGCAAAACACACAGTCGTCTATTTTTCTCAGCAACCACGATCGAAAGTCAAAGACCTCTAGATAGCCTGGAAAAAATGAACCAGAGATCGTTTAGTGAACAGTTGGAAATATATCACGGTGTAGGCGTTACGTATTTAAACAGATATAATGTAGCTTCTGTTCCTTGAAGACTTAATAGTGCAAATAAACGATAAATTCTTTATCAGAATAAATAAATTCTTTATCAGAATAAATACAGATAGGCATCAAAAGTTATGCCTATTTAGAAAAATAATAAAAATATCGTCAGATAAAGTAAAATATCCCATTTACACAAATCTTTCCTCTCCAGTCTAGGAACTCATCAGTTGGGAGACAGGAGGAGGGCGAGAGAGAGACAAGTATAGAGAGAGAATAAAAGGAAACAAACACACAGAGTGTCTCTGTGATCGACTCTCTACCGAAAACATTATTTCCCACAAATACCTAAATTTCATTTACATTTTGTTTCATGAATACATGAGTTTAATTTGTCACATTGTTTTAATTCCACTAAAGGATTATTCTCTTAAAAAAGTAAAAGGTGTTTCATAAAAATACGAATACCTCCATGAGCATTAAAATACTATTATTGCTAGTGGAATCATAGAACAGTATAACTAGGAAAAAAATGAGCTATTGCTTAGCACAAAATCCCCATTTTAAATTTGATGAATGCTGACACCTTGAACTCGAAGCTAGTTCCTTAAAATCACAAAATCCAACAATGTCACAACTGAGTACTCAATCTTTTCCTGAAACTCCATGTAAGGAAAATAATAATAATGATGATAATAAACATTTGCAAGTGCTCGCTTGGAACTGCCAGTGCTCTGAGCTAATCCCATATATCATAACATGAAACAGTGTTACCTGCACAGGTTTTTCATCCTGTATTGAACAGAGGAGTAAGTAGCCTTTAGACTCCGTTTCAGGAAATGAGAAGGACCAGAGGATGGATTGACCCTAATTCCAATGAGAAGAGGTTCACGCTTATTTGTGTGAGATGCTGGGGTTTTTCCTAAGATTTAAGAGCATTCCTTACAAGCCTCCTTTTAATGTATCTGTCAATACCATTTATCCCTAACCTCCAGCACCAAGGAAAAATAGAGTGATGCACTTTCTTCTGTGATGAAATAGTATAAGAATCAATGGCTTGAAATCGTTTTACATAATATCCTCATTATATGTTAGAAGTTCTCGACAATCTGTAATATTACTTATACATGTACTTCATTTTTAAAAATTATTTGTAAGCTTTATTAGATATCATTTTTAGAAAACTCACAATTATTCCAAGTATTCAAATGCGTGAGAAAGGAATAATCTATAATTCATATCTGTGTTAATGCAGACTGCTGCGCCATCCCTCTCGCCAGTCTGGATTACAGTGGTTCACCTTATTTCACGATAAGCAGATGGCTCACGGATTCCATTCTCTCTAGCATGCTCACTTTCCATCCCAGCCTGACAAAGTTCTTTCCAGCCGTCAAAGTTCAGATTGAATGCCACTCCATTATAAAGCCTTCCCAAATTACCCTTCTAGAAGTCATTGGCCCCTCTTTAAAGTTTAATGGTAATTTATTTGAGACTCTCAAAGATTTATCTCAGATTTTAGATTAGAACTCTTTATGGACGTGTTTTATCTCTCTTCCTAGACGAGAAGACCTTTGGACAAGGAACACCGCACTCTTATCAGAGAACCAAGGAGAGCGTGTTGCATACATTCTCAATAACTATGTGTTTATTTTTGAAGGAATGAACGCGTGATGAGTGGAATCCAAGGGGAATGTGGAGAAAAAAGAAATAGGAGAGACAGTTTTGAATGGGCTGGAGGAAATGCCTTGAGAGTCTCTTTTCTGTTGCCTCACTTTAGTGAGTTAGTCAAATCACTAAAGATTATTCCCAAAGTCAGACTTTCACATTAAATGCCTACCTATATTTGGGTCATCAGAAGACAGAGGTAAAACAAACCTGGCAGAAAGTCTTTAAAGAAATTATCCAAAGATATTACATACGATTTCCATTTGCTGGCCATAGCTATAAAACCTTATATCACGTGAGGAGCAAGGAACAAAAACAAAAACTGAGCAACCACTGATGTAGCATAGAATGAAAAAGTTCCACATTCAAATTCAGCTTTCTTTAGCGCCTACAACTTTCACATGTTTCAAGGGACAGAAACATGGAAGAGATATGCCAGGCTCTGTGGAGAAAACATGGCAGTCCAATGTTATTTATTTGCTTGTTTGTTTGTTTGTTTGTTTTCTGCAGCTACCTCTTGACTTATGAGATACGCTATTTAGCTTCTATTAAAAGGATCTAAAATGTACTTAAACTTTAGAAACAGCAAATAAGCTTACATATGTTAAATACACTTCACTTTCTGAGAGTGAAGCGCTGTGTCAGGCCTATGTAGGGAAGATGCAGAGGTGTGGGCTCTTGTCCTTATGGAGTTTACAGTCCAGAGATTCAACCGCCATTAATTAAGAAACCATACCATTGAAGCGCTGGTACATAAAGAAAAACAAGAAGCATTTGGGTGAGCATCGAAATGAGGGGTAGGGTATAGACTTGAGGGTCAGGGAAGGTTTCCTCAAAGAACTGACACTGGAGCTTAGTTTTGAAAAATTTTACTATAGGTCTTCTAAAATTACCATTTATAATGTCTGTATAAATGAATGAATGATGGATGGTTTAAAGTGGTACAGTTACACATTGATTTCTACTTAACCTCAGCTTTAGAATGTGTTTCCTTCGCTCTAACAGAAAATAAATCAATTGTTGAAAAACACATATCAAACAAAATATGCATATTTTCATTAGCTCGTAGACCGGTTACCTAACTGGGATGCTTGTATTTTTGCAGGGTTATTTATGAACAAGTGCAGAGTGTTCGCACTGACATTTAAACCAAATCATTTTGCTAGGATGTTCTGATATATTAAGAGGAGGTTTAAGGGGCCATAAAGCTACATGTGTAAGTACACCCCAACTGCTGACCTTACAATGCACTTAGTATCTTATACTTCACTAATGCTGTCTCTACTACCACGAGCAATTTATTCTGCCTGGTGTTCCACAAGTGCTCATAAATCAGCATTAGACCCTTTTTACCGAGTTGCTGATTTTAAGCCAGCACAGTAAGAAGGAGCATTTGGATTCAAAGTATAATATTGGCACACGTATTGATTGTAATTAGTCTAATTAGTTCATTACACTAAAATCACACAGATCATTTATTACATCAAACCTAATGGCATGTGATCGAGGATTTAATATGATAATGAAATAGATCAATTATTACTCATAAAGGAAGTCATTAACAAGTGTAAACATTGTCAAGCTGAATACCATTACAAATTATGAAGTCATGGATGAGACAATTTGCATATACACACTAAGATTATTTTATAGTCAATCTCTTTTACAAATAAATATATTTTCGTTCTTAAATTCCTTTTCTTGTTATGACTATTTTAAGCTATGCATAACATAGGTTGGAGGTTTACATAGGTTGGAGGTTTAAATACTTATGACTCTACCTGCAGAATTCCAGTGGGGCTGATGTTGCAAAACAAAATGAATATTGTTATCTGAAACTAAAGTCTGTTTAGATTTCTCTTTTTTCTTCGCCTTGAAAACTAAGAATTTGTTTATTTTGGCAGGTGAGTGGCCGCGGCTTAAACATCAATAAACAAACCACTAATGACAGTTCTCGAAATATTTGTGATACCTGAGATATCGTGCAGGCTAATTGATGTGATTTTTTAAAATCTTTAATAATAAGAGCAACAAGGAATTGTGCTGAGCAAGGACCAAGATATGTGCAAAAAGGTTTTAGATCACAACACTGCACACTCATTTATTCATGCCTTTTCCAGCTCTAACATTACAAGGACGTCTTAAATGAAAGCGGCCAACAGTGCGCCCTGTTCCCAAGCCAGCGCATTGCGATTTGTCATTATTATTTGTTTGGGTCCCTTCACTCTGTTTTAAATCCATTTGACAGTAGTGCACATTCGAGCCGTTCAGAATTTATCTTTCTGGTGAGATCTGGTAAGGTAGTATATAAAATATTTCCCTGGTAGCCAGATATAATATGATCTAATTGTCATTCCTCAAATGTTAAACTTAAAACAAAACAAAACAAAACAAAAAAAACGCGGGTTCTGGAATTCTACACCACCTCAGCGAGTTCACAGACACACTATGACAACTCGTTATTGACGATGATGGATACAAAATCTAAATTTTATATCCATTATAAATGTTACTGGGTGGTAAACTCCAGCAGCTAATAAAATAATAAAATAAAATAAAATAAATTCTCCCTAAAGTACTACCTTATTCTGTTGTCAAAATAGCAAACCCAGAAACCAGCTCCCATGGATTCATTCCTGGGTCCTCCATTTCACCGCGTGCACCCAGAGACGTGGTGCAAAGAAAAGGTGAGTTAATCCTTATAAAGAACTGAAAACAGTGTCTGGCAGGCACTAGGCACTCAGACACTAGCTCTTATTGTCGTGAAGAGGCAGGACTGGTGCGTCCAGTTGTGACGCTTGCCTGGTGGGGCACTCCCCAGGGCGGGCTGCAGCGAAGTGGGCGGCCACTGCTCAGCCTCAGGCTTTGCTCCCCGCATGGGGTAAGGCGAGCATCTCAGCGGTGCAAACTCTGAAAGCTAGTCTCCTACCAGACACTCACCTTGGTGCATCCTTCTTCTAAAAACTAAACTGAATATTTCCTTTCTCCGGTTCCTTTCATTGAGGGGAAGAAAGTCAAGGTCGAACTCCTCCTCATGGCCTTTCTCAATCTTCCCCCATCCCACATCTCTCTTCAACATCAGAGCGCTGTAGAGGTACCAGGCATTGAGCTCCTAAGCCTCTGGGTCATCCGCATCCTACATCTCTTCCCTTACGGCTTCTCCTGTTCCTCCCAATCGATCGCTAATGATTTTTCCAACATCTACCTTCTCCAAATGCATTCCTTTCTTCGATATGAGCTACAGAGGTCCGCGCAAATTATTTCCTCTCTCTAAACTTTAACTTCTTCTACAAAATGGCTTTATGAAGAGAAGAGGAACATAACATAGAATCCAGCACAGAATAGGTGCTCGATTAACCGTACTTGCTGTTGTGTTGTCAGCTTCGTTGTTATTCTATCTAGAAAGTGAAAGCCTTTCTTTTTCACCCAAGACACAGTGGAGTATGCTCTGGGATCAAAGCATTTGAATCCTTGGGTAGTAGGTCCCCAAGTCCTCAGCAGTGCGTTGACAGGACACTACGCATGGGCAATAGGGAGGCAGTGCCTGAAAACTCTGTAGCGGAAGGATTTGCAGATTGCCTTGAGAGAGGGAGCTCAACTGATGATAAAGAGGCCACTCAGTGGAGGGGAGAGCAATTCATTCCAAAGGCCAACAAGGTTGTCAACAAGGTTATCCTGCAAACACACACACACATGCACGCACTTCACGGGTAACATTTAAATATAGCCAAACCCTATGATCTTAAGAGCTGCGAACACCCTAACCCGTCACTGGCTTCTGAAGCATAAGCAACGTACCTACAGATGCGTCTACTCGTGGACAGCACCGCCACCTCCTTCCAGGATCTGTCACACAAGCACTGCGCTTTCTCTGTCAAGACCACAAGCTCTGGAGAATTAGTCATGGGGTTCTTTGTTTTTAATTCAGATAAGCTGATTGTTGGCTTTTGAAGCGGAGTGCACAGACCTGTTGGCAAGTAGAGAGGAAGCCCCCGAGGAATACGCTGAAGGCCCCGAGCGAGCCCAGCCAGAAGCGGAGCGCTCGCTGCATAAACACACGCAGGGCGCCTTAATTAATCCATCATTAACATCGGAGGCTGCTCTGCGCCCACCACACCTGGCTTGACAGCTGGATTGAAAGTGCCGTTGACAGCTGGTGCTTATGCGCTTGCTTGAAGTGCGGGGGCTGACGATGGGCTGGGGGCTGATGATGGGCTGGGGGCTGATGATGGGCGGGGGGCTGATGATGGGCTGGCAGAGGGAGCGAGCGCCCCGCCGAGAGGTTAGATGCTTGATGAAGGCAATGGCAGTTAATGAGAGTATTTTTTTTTGCTGGAGTTTGGGGACGGGCGTGACAGCATTACAATAAAATGTACCTATTTGACGATCGAATACCTCACACCGCTAAACATTGTCAGGTCATGCAAACATTTGAAAAATGCCTCATGTGTTAAGAAATAAGTTCCCACCGAGCAGTAGTTTTAAAATTAAATGGCCAAATAGAATCACTGCAGGTCCTAGTCGCCAAGGGGGAGGGGTGCCAAATATCCCATAAACATCGAGGCAGTTCTGTCCAGCCCCTGCCCCCCCACCCCCAAATGCTCACCGCCGAGCTACCGAAGGATAGAGGACGAGTTAAACCCCTAATGACCTTTCCCTAACTCCACGGTCAGCACTCTATTTTAGGGTCTTAGGTATTTCTAGCTCTCGCGACAACCTAAGACGATTAAGGGACTTAGTGTGGCGGGATGGTTTTTCCTACAGCTTATTAAGTTCACAGCACTCGCATGTACTTGCTACCGTAATATAATACGAACGGCTGGGTCAGCTGCGTCTCCGGGATCAACAGGCTGACACTGTGGTTTCTCTGTGCCCTGCCCCGGGCCGGGCTCCGCTCAGCAGCTGCAGCGCCTTCACGGGGCCTATGAAATTAAAGTTAACGCTTTCGGGGCGTTTAGATCCTTGGCCGCTTGGCTTCTGCAGTGTTCTTTCAAAACAAGCTGCCTTTGTTTTTCTGTCTCCATGATTTCGTGCGCATTGTCCCGACCCGTTTTCCACGACTCAAGTCAGATCTGACCTCCAGGTGTCCCGACCGTCCTCTGGGCTACATAGAAGAACGTAAGTGGCTTCAGTTGCTACTGTGAGTTTCTTAAAGGCAAGGGACTCCGTCGTATTTATCTTTTGCCAAGCACCGGTCAGGAAATCTATTTCGCGAATAAGTTGGCTAGAATAGAACCAGGTCTCAGCTCTCAGGACAGTGTGGCTTCCTTCGTCCCCAACCCTGCCCTGCCCTGTCACAATATTTTACCAGCTAGGAGTCAGGAGAAGAGACTGAAAAGGTAGAAAGAAGAAAGCCAGATCTACCCTTTAATTACATGTATTTCCTCTCCCTTTATTTATAATAGCAGATACCAGTTTTAAGTCTTTATTAAGCACATTTATTTTTAATTAATGACTCACAATCAACCAAAGAGGAATTATTGCTCCTTAGAGGTATTATTTTCTCACGTGTTTCACAAGTGAGGAAAATGGGACTCAGAAAGGAAAGCAAGTCACTTTTTTTAAGGTCACAATGATAAAAAGTGATAGAGTTTTGCTTTTATAGAGCTCGCATTTTTTGAAGAGAGAGCATGCGTTAGAAACCATTTTAGGCTCTCTCTCCCAGTGAGCCATGTACTCCTCCCTACTCCTCCGTGATGCAGGTACTAATATCAATGTTACCAAGAAGGAACGTGGGAACAGAAAGGGTCAGCACTGCATGTGACAGCTGGTGGGATCTGGATTTGAACTCGAGCCGTCCAGCCTCGACACTTACCCACCACGCTGGGACAATCCCAGCACCTCCGACATCAAGGTCAAACTTTTTAAGTTCTGCGTGAATTGCCTCAGACAGAGAAATCGCAGCGCTGTGTGCTGCGGTACGCACGTGCGAGCACGTGCTCTAACTCCTCGATGACGCGGACCATGGCTTTCCCGTCACCGTGTCTCGTCACACAGCGTCTAACACTAAGTTTTGTAGAGTTGGTTCTTGATAAATATTCAAGACATTACACTTATGTGCTTTGCCTCAATGCCACAGAAAGCTGTTGAGGGGCAGTTCTCCATGGATGTCTCGTGTTTCTGCACATCTTGGAGAGGCACCGATGTCATTTATCACACTCTGTTCTCATAAATGTTTGCCGAGCAAACGGCCTTAAATGCCAGACAACATTTTCCTCTAGAGTAAAGCGCAAGCGTGCTTGCAGCATTAGAGACACATGCATCTCCTCCATAGCAGAGATCAGGTCTGTGTGCTGCTCGTTATAAAACCTCCGGGTCCCCTTCCTGTGACACAACCCATAGTTACACAAACATCCACCTGGACCCTATGTGGAACTTGGGGGTAAAATGGCTCATGCTACTTGCTGGCCATCAGTACTGAAGTCCTTTGTTTCTAACTGAAGACTCTTGGGTCTTCTGCCAGCATCCTAGGAACTGGGTCAGGCTAACTTGTTAGCTTGCAAGTAGGGTAAAAATCTCAGACCCTTCAGTTTTGACAAAAACAACCAAGGCCATGGAAATACGTTTCTGCCGGTCTCTATGAGTTATTTCTAAAATTATTTCTAGAGAGATTTAAAAACTTTTTAAATTGTTGATTCATGTGTATTTATCTCCTAGTAAAGAAATTTACTGTCCAAAAGAGTCTATAAATATTATTTAAAATAATATTGATTTTAAAAGACCTCAGGGAACTTTTAAGCTATCAATTGATAAATCATAAGGAATTCAGTAAAAAATAAAATGAAATTTCAATTATCATTGATTAGTAACTATAGCTGGTTAAAATAATGTTTTAAACATATCATAATATATATCGAAAACTATGATTCCATTGATAAATGTCTGTCCGAATGGGTAAAACTCTAGCTTTCCTTTTTCTGTGACATAATATCAAAAGACTTAGGTTAGTACCAAAGCAGTATTATATTTTGAATAAATTCTTCATTCATTCATTCATTCATTCATTCAACAAATAGAGCTGAGTGCCAGGCACCGTGTTAGGACTCTGAAGATTGATAAGATTCACTTTAGTAGAGCAAGCACTATGTATGTCTTAAGCCCAACCTCTTAAATTCTATGGACCTTAAATTCCTTATCTATAAAAATATTGAGTTGCATTTTATAGTCTCCTCATCTTCAAAATCATATAATTTTTCTATAAAAATGTAAAAGACTATGTTTGAAACATGGACCTAAAACCATCATCATAGACCATGGAGCACAACTCTAGATCCTAAAAAAATTAGAGATGTTCAAATATACTCCCAATTTTCAAACAAAAATCTCATATGCATTACCTATGCATTACCCCTTTACTTCAAAAAAGTAAATGGATATCCCATAAGGTTCTATTAGAAGGGACCACTGACACCCTCCTCCTCAAGATTTTAGAAGATAGAGGTATTCTGTTTCATTTCTAACGGAGAAACGGTAACTTCATTAATTAGTGAATTTAGAAGAAACAGACCTTGCCTGATTCAGTCCCTTCTGAGAACCTGTACCCTTCTGAGGACACTCCCACGTCTGTTTCTCCATTGTGGTATATCTACAAAGGCAGAATTTACCCCGAGGGAACTTGCAGTAGTACCAGAGAGGCATCAGTTTGAGGTAGGTATGTGCAAAAGGAGAATTATTAGGAAAACAAATTGGCTCAGATTTCAGCCGTATTCCCCCAACAACTTTTAAATACTAAAGCCGACATATCCATCTTCATCCATATGTCTTATTTTTCATTTGTTTCACAACTCACACAAAAGCAACGTGTGGATTTTAGCAGCCTCAAACTCCAACAAAAAACATGTTTTTTTCAAAGTGTACATGGTTTTGCCTTCCACTGTGAGAAATGCGTGAGTTCAGAAACAATTGTTACAAACCATCTAAGAGCCTCAGAGGCCATCTCTGCTACAGATTTACTGGAAAGGCATCTATTGCATTTCATCTTAATGCCTGCATTTCTATAGTTATTGTTTCATAATTGCTTAACTACAGTGAAAGCATATTTAGATATTTTAAAAGTACCAGTCATTCGACTGAACTCGACCCCTCGAGCAAGCACACATCAGATAAATGCTGGATGAGAAAATGTTACCGTCGAATTAATGATTCAAATAGTCAATGAACGAGGAGTCATTTACGGAATTGCACGTTTTCAGAAAATAAGAACCCGCCTGTTTCAGAAAATCTTGTATTTCGCACATCACTCAGAACAGAATATTTTACATACAGAGATAAATATTCAGTAGATGCTTGTTGACTATGCATTGAAGTAGGTAAAATAATACATAAGCTTATTCTCTCCTCATTGTTTTCCTCAACGGGTCACTTTTTTAATGGAACATACTATACATTTTGGACATGTCTTCGAGTCTATATACTCCACATTTTTTTCTTTTAGAGTAAACGTTAGGAGAACAATCAACATGCACAAGTGACTTTGTTAGAGATGACGATCTATAACTCGGTAATATTACTGTCGTGGCCACAATAAAAATAAAAATAGGTTAAAGGAATAGTGCTTCACTATTGAGAACATCCTTGTATTTAAATAAACTCTGTGAAATGTCTCTCTGACAGAGGAAGAAACTGAGGTTCAGAGAGATTAAACGATCAGTATTTCATGGCAGGTTGATTCTTCAGCCTACTTCATTTGATGTCAAATTCTCATTATTCAACACCGTGACTGCGTAAAAATAGATTTGTAATTAAAGAACTTTTATAACTGCAAATAATTATCTATCAGATGCCTGTCAGATCTTACATTTTTTTGCATTTGTTGAACTTCTGTGCTGGAGGGGGAGAACAGGGTGACTGTAGGTGACGTCTGAGTACAGCGCAAATTAAAAGGACCGGGAAGAATCTTGCTGACAAAAATTCAATACAAATGAAATGGGACTAATTCAGAAAAATAAAGGAATCATTTTCAGCAATGCTTTAAATAATAATAAACCACCCTTAAGGATGTTTGATCTTTAGAACTAAAGTTCTCAATTGTAGAACTCTTTTTAGAATGCAATTAGCATGTCATCAGGATGTTTCGATTATGCCCAAGAGTTCACTGCAGACTATACAGAGAACAGACAAGAGAAATGCGAATTTTTTTTCTTTCAACAAAAGATACACGGATCATCTACTTGATTAAAAGTTTTAATCAAAAAAAAAAAAATCTTTAGCAAATAAATAGAACACATCCTGAATAGATTAAAACAATGCCTCACCTAGTTTACCATCTGAATAGTTTCCAACAGTATAATCACATCTCATTTACTGGGTACTTAAGGATATGATAAATTAATTAAGAATATTTGTTTAAAACTATGCCCAAAATATACATTAATCTTACTGTATTGATACATTTAGTTCAGTTTTTTGCTTTTAATGTTGAAATTTTATTGAAAATTTCCACATAGAGAAAAAGTAAATGTAGTTCTATCAAATAAAGAA
Source organism: Pteropus alecto (assembly GCF_000325575.1). Taxonomy (NCBI): domain Eukaryota; kingdom Metazoa; phylum Chordata; class Mammalia; order Chiroptera; family Pteropodidae; genus Pteropus; species Pteropus alecto. The sequence continues at coordinate 17,255,177 of NW_006443225.1, read as the reverse complement.
TGGTATAGAAAGATATTGGGCAAAATGCATTGATATTTTCCTTGCAGAGAGGAATTATATATTACAAATATATTTACCCACAATTGGATAGTGGGTTTGTATTTTTTTTTTTTTGCCATTTACATTATTTTCCTCTTTCCTTCATTTATTCATATTAAACCAACATTTACTGAACATCCATTAGTAAGCAATAATGAGTAAAAGGAAAGAGAGACAAAGTAGAAGAGAGGGTTTTAAAAAAATCTAATGTGCCAAAGGAATAGGAGAAAGATATATATCAATAATGAAGAATTAATAGGAAACCAGGCCTCCTAATATTATTTTTTTAAGTGATGTAGTAGCTAAAATGAGAAAATACTTGACTGCACAGGAAAATCACCAAGAAAATGATATTTGAACATAATCTTGATCAGTAAATATGAGTTCCCAGCAGGGAATAGGGATCAGTAGGTCACAAGCACAGAAAGACCATATATAAAGGCACCAGGCAGGTTCAGGGAAGAAGTAAATCAGTGTTGTTATATATGTGTACTGTGCAAAGTCAGGGTTAGGGAGAATGAAAGTAGGTAAAGTAGAAAGAGCCTCATTTAGGATTACATGGTCTATCCAGCTGAAAATCACAGGAGCTTTTGAAATAAACGAAGATCAACACCGTGTTTTAGGAAAATCACTCTAAAGATGATGGAGATAGAGACATAGCAGAGACAAGATCTCAGATCTCAAAGGCCAGTTAGAAAGTTATTTGTTCTAGAAGATGAGAGAACTGGGACCCAAACTAATACAGTAGCTTCGAGCTGGAGTTGGGCTCTGAGATATATTTAAAAGGAGAATAGAGTTGGGGTACGGATATGGCATATAAGGAACAGAGAAGGAGCTGAGATAATGGCAAACTCTTGAATTTAGATGATTCTGTGGTACCATTTTCAGCAATAGAAAATATAGAAGGCCAAGGAAGCGTGCTAAACTGGTAACGAGCTCCATCTGAGGCCACATTTAGGAAGGCCTCGGGCTAAGCACAGAGATACATGGGAAAGGCAGATGGATAGGCTGGAGGAATCTGGGAGAGCGAAGCTGTTGCTGTGTATTTCCTTGGCCTCCTACATGAGTGGAACTGGTGACAGTCCATGAGACCATCCAGCGCAAGTATCCGGAAGGATGATTACCTAATCACGGGGCATCTCCAGTTTTAAGGCATGCGTGAAGAAGAGCCCATGAGAAAAACGGAAGGAACCTCAAGAGGAAGCAGATTCAAAGACAGAGAGACGTTCAGACAGATAGAGACCAACGTGTCCAGTGTTGCAGGACAATGAAGAGATTGGCACTGGAGAGCCTCCAGTTAAGTTACATTCCACAAAAAAAAAAAAAAAAAATGCAGTTGACGGAAATTCGGAGTAGGAGGGTCCATTTGGCACATGGATCCCAAAGTGGCCCTGAAAATATAAACAGGACGTAGAACATCTGAAACCCGAAAAGAAATTCTCCCAGCATCTTCGTTTCTTTCACATTCATCTTTTCAGCACGGTTTCTGATGACCGGAGTAAGTCAGAACCATATTTTTATTTTCCATTTTCCTGTTGATGCCTTAGTCCTCACGTGATGTTTTTGAGTCAATTCCCAATATTGCTTATCCTAAAATCAATTTCAAAAACTTTTCCCAAATCAGCAAGAACGTGTAATTTCCTCCATAACGGCACTAAATACATTAATAATGATACCAACTTAAATTTTATGAGATGTTATAAACTACAAAACCTCTTCGTGAATGATGTCCTCTGATATCTTCAGCAACTTAAGAAAACAAATGAGCCAAATATGTGTCTTGAAGGTACTAAGTCCGACTTCGATGCTGAAGCTATTTGTTGAAAATCACATGGTTGAGAAGGACCTGGGCTTGTGCTCGACCAAACTGCCTCTTAGGTATCTTTAGCCCAGAAAATAAAACTCCTCAGCAAATTATAACTTGTGAATTTTTACTGTAAAATAGTCTTATTTTTATATTCTCAAAGAGAAAATATATTGATCGATGTTCTCTTTAATAATCAATATATTAACCTTTGCTAAATAGGATTAGATATATGAGAAGTGTAACACTTCTTTACACAGCAAATCTATTTTATTGTGAGGAAGCCCAGGGCATAGGGATTAAGAGTCACCCCTGAAGCCACACAGATGACTTTCAAATCCTAGCTGTGCCCCCGTATAGCTTTAATCATGTCACTTAAGTCCTCTGTTCTTCAATTTCCTCATTTGTAAGATATGATAATGCCAGTAACAGTACCTACATCATACGTCCGATGCATAAGGTATTGCACTTACAGCACCATGTAGGCATTAGCTATTAGCTGTTATTATTCTTTAATGAAGTCACACCTTTCCTAATGAAGTCACACCTTCTCTTAAAGAGAACACGTTTTGGCCTTGTGACAATTTGTGATTCTAATGGGACTGTAAACATCTACTGAGCAGACCTAGGGAATGAAAGAATCAGGAATCAGAATAGTAAGTTTCTGCCATCATTATCAACACAGTTGAAAGGACTTGAAAGGACTTGGCTATGGATTACTTGGAGATATAAGCCTAAATCTCAAATTTTTGTTCACTTCTGTTCTTACGAATCGGATACATTTTTAAAGGCAAACACATACATTTACAAGAGCAAAGGACATGAATGAACACTGTGTCGAAGAATAAAAAGAAAAGAATATAAATGACTAATGAAAGAAATAATGTTGAACCATGACTAAGCTTTGGGGACTGTGACCCCAGGTGGGCTGTGAGACCTTGGCTGGAAGACCCCACAGACTTTCCCACTTAGGGTGTTGCTTTTAACATCATCCTGCTGCCGACGATGCCGGTCAGGCTGTCTCCCTTTTCAGTATTGCAAATTCTTGGGAAATCTCTGCTCTGCTTTCCATTAGATGTCCGCCTTGAGCAACTAAGCGACCTAGGAGAAGCAAGGTGATGCAGGCATTTTCAGGATGCTGGAAACCCCACTATAAGCATGATGGGCAATTCCATATAAAGGGAGGTAGAATGGAGAAAGACAGACGACTCTCCCCCAAAATTCACTTTAATTCGTTACACAGAATTATTTGAGTCCATCTGCTTATTTGCATAGATTAGTAGCATAAAATCACTTGCTCAGAGAATATTTTTAATCCCCTTCAAAGTGTTGTCAATTTGCTTTGCAGAAACTTGTTTTATTAGCACTCCACTCCCCTGCGACACCACAAAACACCAACTGAGGTTGTCTCTTTCATCACACCCTTGCCAACATTAAATAGTATAATTTAGGAAAAAAAGCAATTTCAATTTGACAGGTTAAAAAATGATAGCCATTATTTTAACTTTAATTTTATGAATGTTGGATACCCCACAACCTTCTAATAATTTCTTCTACCATCCACTCTCCCACTGTGGCCTTAGGCAAGCTTAAGTCGGTTTCTTATACTTATAAACAAAATTTGAATAAGAAAGTTAAAAAATGTAAAAACATCAATCTAGGTATTAGTTTAACTAGTGAAAATTTGGAGACAGGAAGTATGCATCAATAGGAAAATGGCTAAATATGGTTTTTTAATGTATACAAAGAAATGATATATTTAAAAATACATTTTCGAATAATATTTAATGGTATGAAATATGTTCGTGGTGCCATCCTACCTCAGTAAAGACAGAAGCCCGAATGTCTGTCTCTCTCTCTTCCCTCAAACTTCCCTGTGTGACCTTTGGACATGCTGCATATCCTCCAGAACCTGTGAGTAATATTTTTTCTTTTTCAAATTTCCCTGGTGTTTGTTGCTCAGTGAGTTCCACAAGTACCACTCCAGTCATGAAACTGACTCTAGGCTCCCACAAGTCCTAGGGGCCCAGATGAGATGGCCCTAGGCCATCTCAGATGATAGCATCACTATCTAAAGTCTAAGACTTACAGAAAACAAGCCCATACATTAGAACAACAGGAGTCCGGGGCAGGGTGGAGGTGGGTTAGGACAACAAAAACGCAATAGCGTAAAATAGCCTTTGAAGAAAATTTCTCTGAGATGAAGAATGTCCTCGGTCTGCAGACCCACTGACTCATTCACGTCTAGAGTGTACTGAGGAGAACAGATAACCTCCTAGGTATAGAGTCGCAACATTTGCAAACTCTACGGATAACGAGAAAATCTCACACGCTGCCGAGAAGAAACACAAGATGAGTACAGCTGAGAAAAATACATCTGAATGATTCTAGGCTTCTGAATGATGCCTGGCATTTTGCAGGTTAACAGACAGTAGAATAACAACCACAGAAAATCCCAAAAGAAAAGACTACAGGTAACACAAATCAACACGTCATTCATCTTTGAAGTAAAAGTGAAATGCTTGAGGACACACAAAAATCCAAAGTATATACCTACGAACTCCATATAGGCAAAAAAATATATTAACCAACTTATAAATGAACCCAATTAAAGACATCATCATGAGGGGCAGTGAAGCATAAGGGATATAGCAGTGAGAAAGGACTTTGACATCTATTATTATACATATATTATATACACGATTATGTCTATATTTTACCTCAAATATTAAATCTAAATGGGTAAGAGTAGACTGAAAGGTATAATATAAATACTAATTAAATGCTCGTAATGATAAAGGATATTCAATAAAAAGCACTCATCTATCTCAGGCAAAGACATCAATTATAGGCATTGAGATGGAGGGGAAAGTAAGTTTCCTATAGAGCTTCCTTTATTTGTATGGTTTGAGAGAAAAAAAAAGGAAATAAAACATGTGGAAACCAAGTGTTACGAGCTGAATCGTATTTTCCTAAATTTCATATGTCGAAGTCTTAACCCCCCGTCCAATGTAACTTTTTTCAGAAATAGTGTTGTTGCAGATGTAACCAGTTAAGATGAGATCATCTTATAGGGTGGGCTCCCTATCCCAAATAACTGATGTTCTTATAAAAAGGAAATGCTGACACAGACCTGGAAACAGAGGAGGAAGGCAGAGAGCGAGGCGATGCATCTCCAGCAGAGCAGAGGCTCCCAGCAACCCCAGAAGCAAGGCCTGAGCAGTGGGTAGAACCTCTCTCGCAACCTCAGAAGGGACCAGCTCTGCCAACACCTTGATTTCAGACTTCTAGACTCCAGAACTAAAACTCTGTTGTTTGAGTCACCTCGTTGGTGATCCTCTGTGACAGCAGTCCTAGCAAGCTAACATACCAAGTGAGACACTGGGGAAGAATAAGTCGGTATCATGTTTTCCACTAATAGCAGAAATACGTGTTCCTGATTATATATATAAAGAGAGAAAGGAAAGAGTAAAGATTAATGGAATGGGAAGGAACAAAAAAAAAGAAAAAAGATAAAAAAGGAAGGAAAATGACGACTTGATTAACAAGAAATAATAAGGAAGAGGGAACAAAAATGCTGAATAAAATCAAGTATATCATTCACAGAATGAAATTCTTTCATAAAAGATAGAAATTCTACTTAACTTTTTCAAAAAATAGCTGTACTTTATTTGCAAGAAACGTGTTTGCATAGATATTAGAAGTATTCAGCATCATTGGGTTCTTCTCTTTCTCTTGGCCAGCCCCAGGCCTCTTGCTGCTCAGTGGGTCACATGACCAGTTCCAGCCAACCGCCTGTGAGCACGGGCCCAGCTTTCTCTTCTGCCACAGGGAACACTGACACCCCAAGTTGAGATGGCAGAACCGCAAGATTGAAACGAGCCTGGATTATAGAGAAGACGGATGGAGGGCAATTCAGTTGGAAAGTCGAAAAAAAATTTTTTTTAATTGGCCTAAGAGCCCAAAATACACTCTTTTTAAAAGTCTCCGAAATGTCAGGGTTAATGTGCTACTGAAACATAGTTTTTCGTATCTAGACTGATAACACACAAATAAAATCCAGCAATTAAAAAAAGATGGAAAATAAAAGGATGGACGAAGGCTACCAGGCAAATGTAGATAAAAGAAAGCAAGAATGGATATATGACGAGGTGGATTATGAGCCCCATAAAGGAAAAAGAATGGCATTGTATAATAATAAGAAATCACAGTTAATGAAGGAGATAGAAGCAGATTTAAATAAACACATACATCAATAACATGTTGATATCATACATTAACAATATGGTAGTTTAAAAATATAAAATAAAAACTCTTGACAGTGTGATAAAGTGTTGAATAAAAGAGTATGAAACTTTTGCATATCTCTCAGAATTTGATGTATCTAGTAGACAAAATGTAAGTAAGATCCATAGAACTGGATAATAATTGATTTAATAGGTATATCCCTTGACTGGAAACTATACTTTTCCTTTACATGTTTAATTTGGTCACAACATAAAGCTTAACACGTTTTAAAAGGTTACATTCTCTTTTAATAATCTATTGAAATTAAAAACTAATAAAATGATAACAAAAATCATATTAAGAATTTGTTAAAATAAATTGTAGGAGGGAAAATAAAAAAAGCCATAGCTTGTGAGAAGCTCTTCTCTCATCATGAATATCAACAGAGCATTAGCCCATGAAATGAAGATACTACTAATACCGCAATACATCCTATCTTCGAATTATCTTCTACATTTCCACAACATCTAAGATAGATGGTGGCTTAATTTCTTTCTAAATGGAAGAGGAAAGAGTTTGTTTCCTTGCAAAGCCCTGTAATAGCCTAGCTGAGAAAAGAAAACTTACATACAGACAACACAAGATACTTTAACTCGGAAAAAATCCCAAACCAAGTTACATTCTAAGCCTGAAAGATCTCGTCCATACATCATTGTACTGTCTCGATGTAATAGGATGACCATACATCTCGGTTTGCTCAGGACAGTTGTGGTTTATACCTGTTGTCCAGGGGTAATTATTAATAGCACTCCCTTTTGCTTTCAAAAGTGTCTCCATTTGGACAATAAATTTTATAGTAACCCTATGCCGCAGTGATACAGCCCATTGCTTAACAGAATAGGGGGCTCTGGGCCTTTTCTATACAAAGATTTGTGAGGACACTTAGGCCATCTATGGGCCTCTTTTAACTGTCCTGAATGAAAGCACTGGAAGTAGTATTTACGACCATGACCCAATTAAAAATATATTTATTAAAAAGACGGTAAGGAAAAGTTATGTTCTGCTACACAGATTTGATTGTTCTAGAGAAAATGATAATAACGTAACAGGGAAAATATAATATGTCTTTATTATATATAGAAAGCATATTTTTCTAAACAAACAAAAGCTCATCCATTCAAAATCAACTAGGTATAAATTGGAATATAGTTCATGTCATTGTGATAAAAAGGATCAATATCAGTTAGGTCGCCTTTATGTATATTAAAAAAATTATAGTAGATAAGTTGTGAAAGCTATTGATAATATCTTAGGTAATATTGTACCTTCTTGATTCTATTTTACACCGTACTGGCCATCATTTTTTGGTACATATATTGACTTCTACAGTTTACTTCTATGAATAAACCTCAACTGATAGATTTATATCATAATCATCCCTATGCTGTCAAAGTTCATATGCTAATGTAAAATAAATTTATTCATTATTCTATTCTCAACGCACGGTCAATATACCACGAGCTTAGAATACAAGCCATATCTTTCTGTCTACTTCCCTTTGACCTAAGAAACTATAACTTAAGCTGATGCCTAGGCTATGGCTGACCATCTAATATTTCTATTAACATACACTATCTGCTTTCCACTTCACTTTCACAATGCCTACTATTACTTAACTTGTCTATTCATTCTCAACCCCCAATGCAAATATCTCTATTTAAAATAATTAAATAAATGCAATTATTTTCCTTGTCGGTTATTAGATAACCAATAATATTGGGATTGTAGTTGACAGTCATTTGGCATTTCCTCATTTTTCTTTATCTGCATTGAATTGATTAGATAGCTTTAGATACCTGTCAATTTGTATAGATAGATGAATTTGTCTTGAATCTCTGTCAAATCAATGCTTAGTCACAGAATCTCGCTTTATTTATTTGTCACAGAAATCTATATAACATCTTTCCTGAGAGATTCAGTTAATTAGCGAGCATGGGGATGATTATTAAGTATTGAACTTGAAGTCTATCATTGCTCCTTGTCTCCTTCTGGCGGTCCAATTGACCGTCAAAGTAACTCTGATAGCAATAGAAATTGTAAATATAGATTCTTCTCAGAGGAGTAGGAGAGCTTTCAAGGAATATAAGAAATTTTATAGATTTTTTAAATGTGCAATTTCTAGAATTCAAAAATAAAAGTTAGATTCTGTCCATGGAAATTTGAGAAAATACAAGAAATTTAATTTTCAAAAAATCAAGTGATCTTTTTAATAATTAAGAAGTTATAGATAAGAGTAAATATAATTTCAAAAATATTGAACTTCAGATTTAAAGAAGTCAGTATGCCAGAAATTGAAAAATTGACCAAATTCAAAGCATCCAGTGCCAACATTAAAGGTATACCCAAATGAAAGAAAGAAAGAATGAATGAATGAATATATGTATTCATTTACATATATATACCTTCAATATTCTGTAACTGGCTGAAAACTTTTCACTCTAAATGAGAGATTAAGTAATTTTCTAATATTTCTAATACAAATAATTCTTTGTAGAATTATTTCTGTATTGCATTCATAACATTAAAGCAAATGACCTTTAAAAACTTTAATATTTTTAGATATTTAATTTCTTTCGGTCATAAGGTTTTTGAGATTCATGTCTCGTATCTCCAGTGACATCAGTAGAAAGGAACATTTATTTACTGTACTAACGCGTAGCAGAGGGCCTGCAAGAACAATCTAGAAGCTGGAAGTATTGAAAAATTAGAATGTTAAATTATAAAATTTCAAACCTTCAACTGTAAATCATTCATATTAACATATTTTTTTAATTTCGGCAAAAGTTCAAACATATTCTTGCATCACAGACATTCTATGATGATGATTTTTGGCCTCCACCTTAGTTTTAGCCAAATACTGATTTCAATATCCAGCCATGTGACATGGGGTCAGCAAAGTAACTTCCTTCAGAGGATAGCAAGTTCTGCCAAGCAGATGTCCTAACCGATGCTGATTGGGCCATTCCCGGTTTAAGATGCCATTGCTGGGAGAGTGAACCGTAATTAAGTCTATTTGGCAACATGGGGCTTAGCATAAGCAACTCCATTTTGGGCCTGTTGTCTTTTTTTTTTTTTTAACACAAGTTACCTTTTGCATAGCGTACGAATGTTCCACTATGTGAACACGAAGGAGAAGCATCAGAGAGTTGCTTCCACATACAGATTGTGCCAAAGACAAAAGTTTCTTAAGTTACCTTAATAATTAAAGTATCTTAAATTATATCTCAGGTGTAAAACTTTAAAAAGCAGTACGTACAATTTCTATTACAAAGCAAAAAGAAATAGTTGATAGAAACTCAAGAAAAGCAAACCGAAAACTGTGTTTTAAGGTCGTAGAAATAAATATAAGGAAAGAGAAAAGCAAGAATACTTAGCATTAATTTAAATTTAAAGGGAAAAGATAAAGCAAGATAAAGGACTGGCCATAAGAATAAGCAACAAAATGGAATTTCACAAACACTCCGTGAAAGGATAATTGAGAAAAAATAGAACTAATAAACCAAGAGGGACACGAAATTTATTATAACTAGAAAATGGCTAAAATAGTGTGAAAAGCATTTCGTATCAGTCTTTAGGTAGAAAAAATTGAAGAAATTACATCTGTAGTATTAGAAAGAATTGAAAAACTAACACCAAAAAAAGGCTATGAAGTCAGATAGTGAAATATTTTTAAATTTTGAGAACATATAAATCACCCAGCTATCACATATTACCAGGAGGATGACATGTAATCTAAGATAGAGGAAAATTTAATAATGTTTCCATGGGACTAAATTTTTATTGTTATAATCATCATATAATATGTCTGAGCATCAACAATATATTAAGGCTGTACTTCAGGTAGAAATAGCCGCTTCTGTACAAATTTACGATTCAAGCTGAAAAACAAAGCACAAGAGAATAAAATACATTTGGGGGAAAATCTAGAATATACTATGTAAAGGTGATATTGTTATATTAGTCCTTAGAAAATATTATGAAAAATGAAGGCTCTATGTGTAGAAATTTTGAATTGAAAATAAGCTAATGAAATACGACCATTTCATTCTCATTTAGTTCAGATCTGAAATATTTTCTTACTACTCAGTAACCCAGGATAACCAAATGTAAGAAAACCATCCATTATGAACACAGAGGAGTAAATGAAGCACTTTGGGAGGGAGCTGCCCTCCAGATCGCCGAGGCTCTATTGGTTTAATTGCACCCCATTGTCCTAAGTGGTCCTTTAACAGGAGGGAGGATGTAACACAACTACAAGGCACTTGACATGACAGGAAGCATTTTACTCATCTGAGAGGACACTTACAGATTCTGCAATGATAACAGTCGTCTAGTATCACTTCACACAAACACCTCTCTACATTCTATGTATTTCTTCACTTTTAAATTTATCACTGGAAGAAAGGGTGATTTTGGCACACTTCAGAGATGTTCAGAGAGCAAAAGGTATTTTAAAATGAAATTAAACTTTAAGCTAACAGAGTTGTTCAAACTGCTTGAAAGCAACGATATCTTCTGTGGGCATGGTATTAAACTGTGTGTGTGTGTGTGTGTGTGTGTGTGTGTGTGTAAACTGTGTGCGTGTGTGTGTGTGTGCGCATTTTGAGATAGAATGGGAAAAGTGATCTGTGTCTATGAGAATTTACATACATTGGGAGTAGCAGATGTGCATGAAAAAAAAAATGCCTTGTCCCTGTCCCTCGGTCATTAAGAAGCAAGACTCACTTTGAAGTTCTAACCTCTTTTTGATCACAATAACTCTTGGCTCAGAATCCCTTCCAGGGCACAACTGAGCCGCCTCTGCTGGAGGACGCTGCCCCGTTTGGGACCAGGTGGGCTGTTTCTACCTGTGCTGCCTGGAAAGGCTTAATGAACACTATTCAAAGCAGCAACCAGCACCTGTCCATGGAACTCTCTAGCCCCTGGGACTCTACCTCTAAAACTCCTTGTGCATATGCGTGGAGCATGCGTTTTAAAGTGTTATTTACATTAGCAAAGATGTAGAAATGAAAATATGTGAAAATAGTCGAGGACCAATGAACTATGATATATTCTTACAGTTAAATGCTAAGTAGCCATTATACACAGTGATATAGAAAAACATGTAATGGCATTGAAAATATCTTTAAGTGGATAAAACTAATTATCAGTTAATTTGCTGAGTAGTATTCCATTTTGTTATATCTGCATAGATAAATGGGCCAAATAAGTTATAGGAAAAGAATGAAACATACTGACAAGTTAAAATATTATAATCTACCTGAGAATAGTAAAATCAGAGATGATCTTTATTCTTTGTGCTTTTCTCTATTTTTCATATTTTAGAAAAGAAATACATGTAATTCATCAAAATATTATGTATAGATCTTAACACTTGGTATCACAGTTCTTCCCAAGCAGGGTACATTTTTGAGAAAATAATTTGATGAGCCAAAGGAGGTAGAGGGTGAGAGCTTTCCAGAAGCCCAGGACACCATGTCAGCAGCATTCAAGATAGCGAAGGCAAATGCAGGTCATGAAGAGAGAGCTTTGGTTTGTTCTTGAGAGGCAGGGGGAGAAGAGGCAGACAAGTGGTATGTGGAGGCCACCGTGTCAGAAACTGGCTAGTGGAAACCCTCCCGAAGTGCACCAGCTCAGGGACATTTTAATAATAAGATGGCTAGTGTTCAAGTCGATGGCTTACGTGCATTGCATCCGTTCCTTCCCAAGATCTTCGGGAAAGGTCAACATGCTTGTGACTATTATGTGCAAGAGTCAGTGTGTCAGGGCGACTTCAGAAAGAGCGAGTTTCCTCTCTGACAGTGTGGTAAGGGCAAACCAAAGCTGGCACCCCGCTGCCCATCCCCCACTCCGCCCTCCCCCGGGGTGGAGGGAGAGAGATCACAGGTAGAGGGAACTGTGAGAGCCTAAGCCCGAGAAATTCACAAGCACGCTGCGTGTGCTCTGTATTGCCTGGAAACGGAGTGCGGTGGGTGAGCAAATTAACCTTGTTGGCCGTTAGGGACCGCCAGCCCAGTGGATCCAGAAGGTGGAGCATCAAACCAGAGAGGATGACTCTCTAGCCTAAAAGATCTAACGGAATTTGCCCAGCTAGGCTTTGGACTTGGACTTGCTGGGGACCCACTGCGCTGTCCTTTCTTATTTCTCTCTTTCAGAATGGGAATGTCTATTATACGTCGGTCCTACCGCAGTATTTTGGAAGAATTAACTTGTCTAGTTTCAGATCCGCAGCTGGGGAGTAATTTTGCCTCAGGTCTCACTCAGATCTGATTTAGAGGATATGCAGATATGACTTTGGACTTTAGAGTCTAGAATTAATGCTGGAATGAGTTACGACTTTTAGGGATCTTGGGATGGGATAAGCGTATTTTGCATGGGAGAAAGACATGAATTTTGGAGGGCCAGGGATAGAATGCTATGGATTGAATCGTGCCTCCCCAAAATTCATATACTGAAGCCCTAACGCTGACTGGGATGATATTTGGAGACAGAGCCTTTAGGAGATAATTAGGTTTAGGTGAGGTCATGAGGGGGTGCCCACGACTTTCTCAAGTGAGAAATGAGAAGCTTCAGTAAAGATCGGTTACTCAGTTTGAGTAACAGCGACCTGAGTTTATATGTAAGAAACTTGATAATCCACAAACTCTTGATCTTGGTAATAACTGGAGTAAGAAATGGGCTTGACTATTTTTTTGGAGGAGGTTTATAGAATATTTTGAATTCTTCCCGTCACTACTGATGTGTAATTAAGTGACACACCAATGTAAAATTAGTCTTTCAATACAATTTCCCAAGAGTAATTATATATAATTTAAGAGAAATAAGGGTTGCTTCTACTTTAAGGTGGTGATATATCATACCATCACTTATGATTCATATGATAATCATACCCACTGCATAATAACATCGAAATGTGTGTTTCTAAGCAAGAATGCTAAGTGGCATGGTATACCGAGCAATTAAAATGGAAACAGTTTCCAGTAAAATGTCTGATGTTTGCAAAGAAAAGTGAATTTTTAGAGTCTGATAGAAGATGCTTCTCCGTAGGTTTGTCACATTTCTGCAGGTCTTGTGAAGTGAGGCACCAACTGCCCTTTGCTCCAGGTCATCTTCTCAAGGACATATGTATAACAAACAACCTTGGAAGATGCAGCATCCCCGTTCAGAGCAAAAGACAGATTTGCTTGCAATCTTGAGGGCTAACGATGTGTCTCCCTTCAGAGCAAAGGGTTCATGAGATGGCCTATTATAAGGATTTGGGTTTCCTAAACTGAGGGTGCCTCGCAGAGTCACCTGTAACGTATGTGACACATACAGGCGTCTCTCTGGACCATTCACACTGTACCCGTGGAACCAGGGGGCAAGGAACTGACGCAAACATGCCAGTGCCCATGTCGCTTACTGTCCATGAGCAGCAAAGGTCTGTGCCCGACCCAGGACTTCTGGCCTCCACGAAACTGCCACAGGCTAACCTATTAGATTCCAAGGAGAATAAAATCTCAGACCTTCCACACTTTCAACAGAGTCAAAGGGTCAAGAGAACCTATGACCACTCGTGTATAATAGTTTAATTGAGGTGGATCTCTTAGCATTAACCACTTGATAATAATCGTATTAAAATGTGTCATATGTCACATCATGCTAAGGAAACTGGGTTTGTAGTAGCCAAGGAGAATGGCCCGCTGGCTCAGGCTCTCCTAATTCGGTGAGGATTACCAGAAAATTGATATGAGAGATATTTCTCTAGAAGGACCATACTTTTCTCTGATTCAGCACCAATCAGAGAAGACCCCTTGCTCCTTCAGCATGTTTTGTGGGGGTAATAGACATAGAATCTGCAAGGAAGGTCGAAAGTTTGATTCGTTATAGCTCTGTCACTTTCAACTCTGTGCTCTAAACCAGCTACATCTCTCTTGTGGCCTGTTTTCTACCCTCCAAAAAAATTAAAACGATGCCTGCCTTGCATAGTTCTTATGAAGAATATACATATAAAGATGATATATATGAATGTAGGTATGTATAGATAGATCGAGAAATATGTATATTATATATACATAAGTGTCATTTAACTCAAGATGGTCGTCATTATCCCTATCACTTTTATTAATTAATACAAATCATACCTACAAAAATTTGAATTCAGATTCAGGGGATTAATCGGTCTATAATCTTATTTACATTACCATAGGGGTTAATAGTCAAGAGTAAGCACTAAGTTTAAGCTGATGATGGTTTCTTAGAGTTTGTTGTGCTGAGTTTCCTGGAAGTCTCTTATACATGTGACAGATTTCTCATCATGTTCACAAATTGCAACTTAAAAAATAATTTAACTCATTTATTCAGTACACATGCAGCAACTGAGGGGAAAAATATGACATACATCTTTGCTGTCAACTGTGCCAAATAGACACAAATAATTACGATAAAATGTGGCGACTTTAATCCATCTGCCTCTCTATTTGCATAAGGCCAGGATATAAATAAATAAGTAATTTGTAAAGCTCAGACATGAGGATAATGATACAATGGAGGGAGACACAGATTGCTGTCGAAGCACAGGGAAAAGGATGACTCTCTCTGTTTAAGATAGAAACCCATGAAATGATGGGCTTGGGAGATTCCAACCCCTGTGTTCTTACAATTGGAAAAAAGTCCAAATCGACTCTTCATCCCTCTATCTACAGAGTTGATTTAGAACTACTCAGAAAGTAGATGTAGGTATGACAAGGGTCATCTCTTCACTGTTCTAAAAGCCCTTATGTTTCTAAGAAATAATTATGGTAGCCTCTCCCTCCAATACAACATGCCTCACCCTTGTCCTTCTATTTATTTTGCTTTTTTATTTTTATTTTTTATTTTATTAGTTTCAAGTATACAGCACATTGGTTAGACATTCACATAGTTTATGAAATGATCTCGCTAATAGCTCTTTCTCTCCTCTGGCCCTCCACCTAGCCAATACTTTAATGCTAACTCTTGTTCTTGATCCCAATCTCTCCCTCTGTCTCAAGCACCTTGGTCCATTATTTATTTTCTCTCTTTGTTGCAAAGGCTCTTAACCTAGAAACAATTCTCTTTTTAGGACACCAGTACTTTCCTCAAACGGCATGCAAACTTTGGTGAGTACATGTAATACATATTTTTCTGGAAGTGAAGAAATTTCATTAGGTAATCAAAGAATAAGTGACACGCACACGAAGTGAAAGTTCGTTCTGGTATATGTTTAATTTCTCCCTCTCTCTGGCCCTTTCTCATCAGCACATTTTATGAGAGCATAGCCCTCCTCTATCTACTAGTCTCTTTTTCTCCTTACCTTCCTGCAAAGCTTTTTGGAAAAGGAGTAAGTGCTCACTGCAATTATTTATTATTTGCAACTCATGCTTCGGCCCACTACTTTCTGGCTTCTGGTACCATAGCTGTTTGCTCAAAATGCTCTTGTTAAAGCCACATGTGATTTAAGTGACCAAAGAAAAGAAAAAGAATGTTTATGCAGTCTTATCTTATTTGATAACCGTGTGATATTATTTACTACCCTCTACTCTTTAAGACACTCCGATGCTCTGACTTTCAGGCACCACCGATCTTGGTACTTTCCCACCTTTGAGAGTGTCTTCCCTCAAGGTATTTTTGTTACTCGTGATCCATCCTTGACGCACACAACTTTCATTCTTACAGTCTTTCTGGACAAACTCCTATAAACCCACCCTTTGCTTCAATCACTTGTAATCCTGATATCAGCTTAGTGAGCCTTTCCCCATGTTACAAAGGAAGTCCAATGCCTTATATAAGATCTGTGAATTCTTAGGGGGTTAGGTTTTCATGGGAACATCTGGCTGTGACCTCCTGGTTCTGCTTGATTTAATCTCATTCGTATTTCATATTCTTCAGTTATTCTAATCTCACTGTTTTAGATGTGAAACTTAGCTGTTTTGCTCCCCTTGATTTTGCCCAAAGTGATTTACAAGGGCAGATGCGAGCAGCAGTCTTATCGGACGTTGTTATGTAAGCTGTGTGTGTGTGGCAGGGGGTGTGGTACTATTTCTCACTGGTCACCTTTCTGTGCAGGCTCTGGTTTTACACCATATTCCTGAGAGCACACTCTCATCCTCAAGATCATCTCCTCATCTCTCTTCTTCTCTGTTTCAGGCCATCTCACTGTAGTAGACAAAGTAACTTAACTTTCTATCCCAAAGTAACTTAACTTTCTATCCCACAGTCAGTTGTGAGTTTAATTTAGCCTAAGAGAAGATGAGTAAATCGGAAGGTAGCTCAAGAGAAAATATCCAGACCGACCGAAGTATGGAGGGAAATCAGGAAGAAAATGCAGAAATAAGCGTAGTGTTATAAATAACACTGAAATGAGCCGTATATCAAATGGCAAGATCTGAGATATTATAACATATTCAAGGGGCTACAAAATAATTTTTCATCAAACAGGATCAGACTGAGCAATCTCGACTGGAATAACTCTAAAAGATTTTTTTAAAGTTCTTACGTCATATAAAGTAATAATAAGCATAAAGTATATAGCTAGCAAATATAACAACTATGGGAAATAATCTCATAAGAATTATTTGTAATGAAAGATGTAATTTTAATATGTCTTAAATGCCTTATAACCTTACATAGTTACTTCTTGTTCTTCCCAGTATTTAGGCTCTGTAAAGTCGCCATAAAATCTGAATTAGCAAATACTGAATCATTTCCTCAGGACGAAGCTCAGGGTTGGGTTTCTGTGAGCCTCTGCTCACATTTTTATCAACCTACCAATACATAACCTTTGTTTTATGTGTGTTTACATTTAAAGACATTTTATTTGATATACGTTGTCAATTAATTAACAGCCCACAGCTCTATAACTTTCGCCTTAATGAAGCTAATCTAACAAGCATATTTTCTCCACAAGGCACATTACGGTCTCTGGTGTTTAGGCACGCTGCACAAAACTTCGTCACTATGCTGGGGGCCATCTTAAGCAGAAAAGTCACCAACAAAAAGGACAAAGTGGTGGAAAACATGGCACTAAATATACTACCGTAAAAGGATACTTACTGATAGCATGAGAGCTGAAGTAAGAAGGCGGTGTCGCCTGGCTCCACTGATGACGTGCACATCGGGTGACTCAAATTTTTTGCTGCTCTGTATATGTGCATGTCTGCAATTGACTAATGGGTATTGAATAAATTTTAGCTAGTAGAGGAATTCACAAATACAGAATCTGTGAATAAGGAGGATCAAACACATATGCATGACTATACACACACACATATATATGTGTACACACATATATAATTTATATTTATATAATTTATCTTTAAATTGTTATAATTTGTATTTATTATGTATATTGTAATGAGGAAGGTAGAGATTGACTCACTTTCCTAAACGAAAGAAGAAAGAAACTTTGGCAAGGGCGCTCTGTCCCACACCTCCACCCCAGCACCCCAGTCCCCGAGGCTCTGATTTTCTTTGTTTCTACGGAATTTACCTTTTAACAAACTCTATTCATTAGCTCACTCATCCATTCATTCGTTATGTTTATTGTTCCGTTTCTGTCTTCCTCTGCTATGCTATAAATTTCACGAAGACGGGCCTTTGTTCTGTTCACCGATGAATCCCAAGCAAAGAACTAGAAAGAAGGAAATTAGCTTTAATCTGCCTTTCCACTCAGCGGCTCCTGAAGTCTGCAGCCAGTGCCGCTCTGCACAGAGCACAGTTAACACGGGAGCAGTAAAGCAGCGGGCAGGGCCTGGAAAAGTAGTTAGAGACTCTGGTGCTGAGTCTTATTTCCACTCTTCAAGCAATCTCACTGCTCTAAGCCCTTGTTAACTCTACTGAAGAACAGAAGCGACGCACATCCTGTGCACATCACAGAGTCACCACTTATCAACGAACAAGGCCACGCAGGTTGAGAAACTCCTAGAAAATGCTCCAGGTAAAGTCTTATTCTTTTAATAGGTATCAAAAACGACCGTACGATAAAATATACTAAATTAGAAATTCTTAGATATGTCTGTTTAGGCTCAACGAAAATACTCGTTTTCATATGTGCTTCCCTACCTTTACCTTATGTTTTGTTTTCAAGTAATATATGCTTTAGCTGTCTGTTTTGATTCGACATAATTCTACAGAAGAGTCTAATGATTTCAAATATTATGCTAAAAAATAGTCGAAATCGAGAAAATAACAAAGATACAAATTGTTTGAAAAACTCAGGTAAAAACAAGATATATAGGGAGGTACTGATTAACTTGAACTAGCACATCAGACAAATTAGTTTCTTACAATAAATACACCAGAAAAATTTAAAACATAGATTTGATACATATTCCTCTATAACACGAATGTGGGTACAATAAGGGAAAAACTGATTCCATAAAAACCCCTTTATGGAATCAGGGCACTACCCTTAATTTTTCTCTTTCGATGATGGGATTGTTTTTCTCATGAGATTTTGTCAGGCCCTTAAAATTGATGTCATTTTTGATTAATTCTTTTTGTGCTCTGCTGACAGCTAATGGAATGATTTGAAAGCTATTTGCTTTACAAAAAAAGATCCAATATAGCTGCCTTTTGTGCCCATTCTTAAAGCTTTTACTTCTTTTTTTGAAATAATTAGTAAAAGAGAAGGAAGATTGCTGTAATTACTAAGCATTATAAAATATTTCTGGGTGCCTGATGCTAACAGGAGCTGTCATTAAAATTAGATCACTTGTCTCACATTAAGGAAATGTTACTTTTTCCTATTTTGATGATATAATCTGAAAAATATCTTGACAGGATACTAATTCTGAAAACAGAATGCAGGCCCTTCAATATATACTTATTTTTTCCCTATTCGAAAATCTATAATGTGATTACAGTTGTGTCTTCAAGTATATCAAGTTATTATGATTGGCATTATAAAAATGGATCAAAGCTATCAATTATTTCATAAGAACCAGCAGAGTTCAAGGATTATCATTGTAAGTCAATTTTAAAGACAGGTCAAAAAGCAAAATTAAGAATATCCTTTAAATCCTATTCAAGTAATTAACTGATTTGTTTAGGGGCAAGACTGAGTAAAAGTTTTAATATGCACAATGGTCTTTAGTGTTCCATTTTCCCTGGTAAAGTTAACACTTGTGTACTGCAACATTTTTTCATCAGTCTCTTGTTTATTGGTGTTATAGTAAATACTATTGCATATAGAATAATTTTTCCTGATTACATAGCATTTTCTCATATTATCAATAAATGCATTAATCTTTGTTAACAAATATGATCAGAATACTGTCATATGCAAGTAGCAGAAATACGTAAGAGATGAAGGAAAAAAAAAGTAGCGTGAGTAATAAAAACCTAAGTCAAAACATTATCGATGGAAATCCAGACTATTTCTTCTGACACGAAAATATGTAACGACCCAAGTTACATCCTGAAAGGATCAAAGATTTTAAATTACTTTAATTAAATATTCTTAGAGTGGCAAGAAAATTCACAAGCTAGACAAACAAATGGTTTTAATATGTTGAATAATTAAACAGTCTTTAGCAGCAAAATTTTATGTCATGCATCTTATATTTCCCTGCTACATAGGGCATATAATTATGGTAACTATGAAAACCAACAATAAAAACATGTAAAATTAATGGTACCTAAAGTTATCCTTGGAAATGAATGCTTTTCCCCAGCCTGAAACAACAAAGTTGATTCTATTAAATGTGATAAATGAAATGTAAATTACAGTTTTAATAAGGTACTTGTTAATCCATTTGTTCACAGCTAACCTGAACTCAGTTAAACTGGCTCCTTGTGATGAGCACTAGAGATGATTTCTTCTAAATCTCAAGGGCAAATAAGTGTTAGAAGACTACTGGTCCCACGATAGCTCCATAAATTGTTATTAAAATTATTCACTAGACACTTTTTCTGTGATGCATTTCATTTAAAAAATCAATTCTGTGTTGTTAAAGATAGCGAAAGTCCTATAAGAGCAATCACAATACCAGACACAAAGGTAAAATAGCATTGTCTTGATCATTTCATGTCCATGATTTGCAGAAAAGTTCTGAAGTAACTGTAAAATATCATATGGTTTCTGAGACACAGGATTTCTCCTGGAATGTTTGGAAATTTTTAGATATCTGGTAAATGTTCTCCTTAACCTCCAGGCTAGTGTTTCTCAACTTGGACACCTGCAGACACATCACGGAGTTATGCAGTGTGTCTAGCGTGTGTCTAATGTGTCTAGTACATATATATGTTTGTGTGTGTGTGTCTGTGTGTGTGTATATGTACATATAATTGACATTTGTATATATCAATTAAATAGCATTAAGAGTCCAGAAATAAATCCGTATATCTATGGTTAATTGATTTTGAACAAGGGTGTCAAGATAAGTCGATGAGGATACTATAGTCTTTTCATCAAATGGTGGTAGGTAACTGGATATCTTCATTCAAAAGAAAAAATGAAGCTGGACCTTGATCTCATATACAAAAATTAATTCAAAATGGATCATAGAAGTAAATGTAAGAGCTAACACTATAAAATTCTTAGATGAAATCATGAGTGTAAATATTTGTAAATTTTGATTAGGCAATGAGTTCTTAGAAATAATACCAAAAGCATATTGGACAAAATAAAATATAGATAACAGGGAGGCCGTCCCAAAAAAACAAAAACAAAAACAAAACTTTGTGTTTTAAAAGAAACTGTAAGAAAGTAAAAAGACAACCAACAGAAGAAAATATTTACAGTCATATATCTTACATCTAGAATATATAAGAAACTCATAATCTAAGAATGGAAAGGCAACCCAGTTTAAAAATTGGGCACAGGATTTGAATTTCTCCAAAGAATATACACAAATGTCCAATAAGTATAAGAAAAATTCTCAATATCATTCGTCACTAGGTAAAAGCAAATCAAAACCAAAATGAGGCATCATTTCTAGGCTGGCTAAGGTAAAAAAAAAAAAAAAAGGGCAGATGATAATAAGTGTTGCTGAAGATAAGAAGAAACTGGTACCCTCGTTGCTGGTTAAATTATAAAATATTTCAGCCACTTTGGAAAACAGCTTGACAGTTA
This sequence comes from Pteropus alecto, assembly GCF_000325575.1. Taxonomy (NCBI): domain Eukaryota; kingdom Metazoa; phylum Chordata; class Mammalia; order Chiroptera; family Pteropodidae; genus Pteropus; species Pteropus alecto. The sequence continues at coordinate 17,233,974 of NW_006443225.1, read as the reverse complement.
CTCTAAATGTTAAACAGAGTTTTCACATGACTCAGCATATGATATAGCATAATCCTAGGTATATAATCAAGAGAAATAAAAATACATGTCCACAAAAATTTGGACACAAATGTTCAGAGCAACATTATTCATAATAGCCAAAATAGTAGAAACAACCTAACTGTCTAATGATTGATGAAAGGATAAATGAGAAATGGTGTCCTCATACAACGAGATACTATCCAGCCATTAAAAGGAATAAATTGGGGACACATGCTACAACATAAACTTTGAAAACATATTCTAAATGAAGGAAGAAAGGTACAAAAGACCATATTTTGCATGATTCATTTATATGAAATGTCCAGAATAAGCAAATCAATTGCCACCAACTAAGAGGAGAAGGAAAATGGGGAATAATTGCTAATGAAGATGGAGTTTCTTTTGGAGATGATGAAATATTCTAAAATTAGTGAAGATGGTTGATCAACTTTGCGAGTATGCTAAAAATGACTTAATTATATATTTTAAAGGGTGGATTTTATGGTAGATAAATTATATTTCGAAAAACTTTAAAAATTGATAAGTACATGATAGAATTGTACATAAACCATAATAAATCTAGCATATGTCTCCTTAGTATTTTATCCAAAAGTAAGTACTTTTGGTGGTAGGAAACATTTTATTTTCAAATCCTCATTTTATACATGAAGAAAGGTAGAGGCAGTGATATAACTTATTCACTATTAGTCCACATTTCATTAGGATTTTAGAAGAAATTAAAAATGCTTTTTAGTAACAAGACACTTTCAGGTTATACTAAATCTGCACGGAAGAATTCAAACAAAATTGAGCGGCAAACAAAGAAATCTCTGTCTGCAAATAAAATGGAGTTGAACAGGAAGGCAGTCGGCAGATTTAAAATCTACATAAAATGGAATGAAAATGTCAAATGGTTTTGTCAAGATTCTGGAATCATGGAGTTATAATTGCCAAATATGTGTAAAAACACAAAAACAATAGGGTCTTGCTCAGGCTGGAGTGAAATCAAAGCACATTTCTTCAGAAGTTAGCTGAAGAGATGAAAATAGCTTCCAAATAACCATGGAAAGAGAGGCTGTAATGGAAGACTAACAAAAATGTAAAAGGAGTGAGCGTGTTAAAGTATTCAATGATTCATACCCAAGAAAAGGATAAGAAATTCAAAAATAATCCTTTAATTTCTGATCATAACTAAATATACTGAGAGTTTAAATTATCTGGCATTACATTGTTTATTCAAGAAAAGGTAATAGTTATTTCTCACAGATTTTCTTAATATGTAGAGATATAAGATTTAAAATTGAAATTACTAATAGAATGATAAGCCCTGAAAAAAAATAAAACTAAGCAGAATAAGCGAGATAAAACAAGCATGTGAAATGGGGAAACAGAACCATAGATTTTGAAAATGGCATTATTTTGAATTTTTATTAATAATCTTGGTGGTAGATTGGAGAGATTATAAAAAGAGAAAATGAAAAGAGAGATTCCATTACAGCTTCATTTTCTTGGCCAGTATATACAATGGAACAATGCGCTCTTGATAACCTGACAAAATTAGAGACAAGATGACGATATACAGCCAAAATATAGCGATATGGAAGATTTCACCTTCTTAGTCATCAGCTGGAATTTCTATTGGTTGTCAGTCAAGCGATTTAAAACTTTCCTTGCCTTGCTAACAATTTCATCTGTCCCAAAGATAACGAAAGTAGGTAAGACAGGTGGCATGGAAGATACTGTTAGGAAAATATTTCTTATCAAAAGGATGGCAGAGGGTAATTGGGTGGCAACGTGGAAGGACAGAAACCTGAGAAGGTTTTCATGTCATCTCAGAGAAGAAACCGAGCAGAGTCGGATGCGAAGCTGTTTCTAAGTGTCGCTGAAGGCAAAACTTCTCTTCGTCTCCGTTTATTTATTTTTTAATTCATGTGTCATTTCTTCTGTTGTTTTGGTATCTTTCAACAAACGGAAGTTGAAAAAGAATGCTTTTAATAGATGTACCACACATGGATAGGTGGGAGGAAAAGGGAAGAAGAAAAAAAGGAAGCTAAAATGATTATGTTTATCTAAGAAAACAACTTAAAACCAACAAAAAAGATTAATGAGAAAAAATGCAATGATTTCTATCTTAAAATAACAGGTTCAAAATGCTCAAATAATAGCTGATTGGTTTTCAGTAAATGGACATAAAACTTTTTAGTTAAAATATTTCTTAACTCATGTTAGACTTAATAAGAAATTGATTAATAAAAATAGACTAAGACACGTTAAAATAAATGTAATAAGCACCATATGAATGTCTGAGGCCCTGAGATGGCATGACTTACGTGACTCCTCTATGCTCACGCTGTCTGAGTGACTGGTTATTTCCGGTTCAATCTGCTTTAATAACAAAACGCAAGCTCCACAGTCTCATAGTCTCATTCTCATCCTCTTCGGTTTTATTGCAAGTGCATTGCTTTTCTTGCTTTTTTCATGCCATGAAATTAAAGCACCAATAATTAGAAATTGAGCCAAAATATTTTATGATATTTAAAAATTATTCAGATATTTGCCATCCAAACCATGGTCTGGTAGGATTAATGAATAACGAAATATTACTATTATATGTCTCTAATTAAATTAAAAATTTCTCACCAATAATACACATTTAAACACTTGTAAGAAAGCGTTTGAATGTGTAAGATATTTTTCCAGTTTTGTTAGGGTCTGAGATAGAGAGCAAATGAAATGAGAACTATTTAGGAATATTTATTTTTCATGAGTAGGGTGTCCATTTGAGAAATAGATAGATAAACCCAGGGTCTGACTCTAGATTAGAACTTGAGTCCTTTCTGTTCAAACCATTTGGATGTGCTATTGTAATATATTCACTGCCAAGAGATACATTACTGAGCAAATGATGGAATCTATCATGTACAGAAAAATTGACTTCCCATCAACTGCATAATATGAAAAGAAAAACTGTAATGAGAAGCAGTGTCAAAATGTGAAATAGTATGAAATATATTCATCATTCACATATGAAAAAGAAAGAGCATCACCTGCCCATTGCAGACACTTAAAGGTAAATGAACAATGAGAGAAGGGAGTTAGCACCTCCAGTCTGTATGCCAACATTCACATTTACCTTGTGCTATATTTATTGGCTATTTTTTAACTTTAATAAAACCTAAAAACAGGTTTCAATGAGGCTGTGAGGTGTAGAGAAGTTTGGCCAAGAAGCAATAATTATAATACAGCATAGGTCAGAAAGCCACAGGCTATTATAGTTTAAATTACCATTCATTCCAACCCCAGTTAAATCTGGTATTACAACTAAAAGGAAGAATCTAAGCATTGATAAATATTTATGTATTTTGTATTGACAGTTCAGACATTTTTTTGAAGACCAAAAAAATAAAATCTTCAAAATGCTTTCGCAGAAATGGAAACACATATTTACTCTTTATTCATCTAGTCACACTGGAATATAAATTTAATGTTATTAATTATTAACCAACTATATAGCAACCAAAGCCAATAAAATCACAATGAGGAAAACCAATGAATACTTCAAGTGAGTTCATCCATAGCCCTAAAGTTATATAAATATTCTCAAGAAAAAAAATAGGAATTTGGAGAATTATCATTTTATCTAATTTCCGTATTTGTATTTTAAAATATAAACAGATGACAGACTTGAGATTTGAATATGTAATTTGCGAGGTGGCGCATGAGTTTGAGGAGCTTCTGTAGGACGGAGCCCCGCCCTCCCTTTGTGTTCTCACTGCTACTCAGTACTGACTTGATGGGGAAAATGGCTTCTTGCCCTAAATTGCAGATAGTCAGATTACCCCCGCCCCCAATTTTAATTGATAAACTTCTAACGTTTGGCTTCCTTAAAACTCTACCTTATGTTATGTAAATGCATCCAGGTTATATGTAAAAACTATCCAACTTGTAAAACTTACTAGTAACACTTAGTAAAAAGGAACAAAAGGGAGTTTGGGGATGATTTATTAAACTTCAGTCCACAGAAACAGAATCTCATAATTTTAAAATTCTGCTAAAAATTTTAAATACTCAATTTCCAGAAACGGGTAACTGACAGGAAACACACTCACGTTAGAGACTCTCTTTTGAGACCACTAACGTGAAATCAACAGTGGGAAACGAGATGCATTGCCTCAGAAATGAGTGTGATCTGTTCTGTTGAAATTTCAAAAGACTAGGTTTTTAGCCAAGATAAGAAAAATGTTTTAATAATTTAAAATACCTAATTATTTATTTGCTCAAGGTCAATCTTGTTCTATTTCAACAAGAGTATCACTAAAAATTATGCTAGCTATCTGTCAGGGCTGCTATATAGTTCTTCATTAATCGTGAGGTGGAAAAGAAACGCTATTGTCCCTTAAAATTCTGAATCTTGTGGTTTAAAAATAATACCTGTATAAAAATGGCTTCCTGTCTGATTTTTCCTTTTCTTTCTCCTTTGAATTAAGAAAATTGAGTAGACAGGTCTCTCTGATAACTCATAAGAGATTTTAAGTGATTAAGATATGTTTGAAATGATTTAAACATTGAAGAACAAAACAGTATTGATGGGAAAGTAAATTATTATAAACATTCTGCAAGATCTTAGGATTGTGTGTGAGCATTGCTTGGGCCAACCATCACATTCCCAGGAATTCTCATCTAAACAGATACCACACAAGGCTATCTCAAAGTTATACACTGGAGGATGTTCATGTTCGTCTTATTTACAATGGCTATAAATTCTGAACAACTTAATGTTAACCAATAATTAAATAAATTATACTATATTAAATAAGTTATAGTATATAGAATATCAGGCCGTCATTAAAATTAATGATGTGAAAGTATTTTATTTACACAAAAAGATGAGAACGTCCATCTATGTGAAACAAAATCTTTCTGTGATCAATACACATCAATAAACATACATTTAGACTCACGGTTAAATATGGGTGCTGATTTTTGGGTTTTTTTTTTAAATTATATTTCTCTGTATTGGTAATTTTGTTAAAAATACAAGTATAAATTTTAATAAATAATTACAGAATTAATTTTACGAATTCTTTTTAAATTTCATGATAGTTTCTTTTCTGGGAAAGAAATCTAAGAAAAGAAAGAGTAAAGGAAAAGCTTTTATTGATATGCCAAAAAATCAGCATACAAGATCGACACACAAAAAACGATTGTATTTCTAACATATGAGCAATGAACGACCTGAAAATGAACTTGAGAACAATTCCATTCATAATAGCACGGATACGCAAGGCAGATCAGATCGAGATCCTGGCCTCGTGGAGCTTCTATGCAGGTGGTTCACATTTTTAAAATATTCCAGATAATGCTGCAATGAATTTCTTTTACAAGTCATTCTGTATACTTAAACAAGTGTTCCATTAGACGGTTTTCTAGAATTGCTGTCTTACAGGCCGAGCGAGTTTTAAAATTGTCATTAATAGAGCTAATTGCCCTGTGCAAATATAGTGCCAACGACAGCCCTGCTGGCAGCCTTTGAGAGGGCATTGATAGGCTGAACAGCAGAAAACTGAGCTTATAACTCTATTTAAATCTAATGATTCTTAAGTAGTTCATATTGTGGGGTCAAATCGATATCAAAGGAAATGATATATCTTCTTATTTTAAAGAACTTTTAAAAAACTGTACTACAACTATTGTTCAAATAAGATATTGCAAGAAGTAAAGATGTTCCTTGTTGAAAGCTAAAAATAATTACATTTGCTTCTGAATCTTCCAGTAATCATTCCTCATGTATCAAATGAGAAAGGTTGAGTCATGTTTCTTTTCAAAACTCAATCAAGTTAAAAAACTAAATCAGATCCTTAAAAGAAAACCGCCCACCAAAAAGGAAATTGCCTTCCCTCACTTGAAAATACAGCAGTATGTTAGCTCATTAAAATGCCAATATGTAAGGTATATGTGGTTAGTAAAGAAGAAATAAAAACTCCTGTCAACCCTGAGGTTAGCAGGCTTTGTGAAGTGACGTACTCTAAAAATAAAGGATTATTTAGTGCGCGAAAGGTAAAAGAAAGGACATCAAAAATAAAACCTGCCTGTTAAACATGAATCAAATCCCCAACTGAATGTACAATTAAGCGAGCTTCAAAATGTGCAAGAAAAAAATCAAAGTCTACTATAGAAAAATCTGTAAACACTTATTGAAACATCATGTATACGACATAATATTGCTTAAGTCCCCAAAGATTCGGTTTAATATATTTTTCTATATTACTGCTTGTAAATATAGGGGGAAGTAATGTGTTTTCATATTGCCTTTGGAATTATTCCCAATTACTGCACAGTGATTTTTTTGTGTTCTAGAAATTAACCTTAAAATACATGCACCCTGAAATTATTATTCCAAAAATTATCCTTACAGGATTTCTTTTGTGTAGATCATCTACAAAAATTAACCGACATTTCTATAGCAAACCAAAAAGTAGACTTCTCCCCCAACGACCCATTCCATCTGGTGTCTACATAAGCATAAACACAATGATAACACGGAGCACAAAAAACACCCAATAATCCTGCCATTTTCTTACCAAACAAACTGACGTGAATTGCCCAAGAAGTTACATGTTGACACTATCTATTAATAAGTTAGCCCCTCTGGGCTTCTACCTACGGACTCCAATCCTGTCTACAAATCCCTATTACTCCATTTCCCGATTGCCACTTCTGAACGCCCTCCTATGCTGTCTTTTAGAATCAAGAATTAGGTCTCTTCATTAAAGGGCATCAGCCCCTTAAAAGTAGAAAAAGCACCAGAATTGGTGTCAAGGATTCAATTTTAACATCCTCCCCCTTCCATGAACTTATGTACAAGGCATAAATTTTTATTGGGTGTTGGTTTTCTCATCAGCACTATATGGTCCCTGCCTGAACTACCTGTCTCTCTGAACAGACTGTGAAGACAAATTGATACACTCTATGTAAATGCATGTGCTTTAAAAACAAAAAGGTAACTATATACACATAAAGCTATATATAACACTATAAATATAGCTATACATATATATGTAGTTATAAACTATATATGAAAACACATCAAACTTTATGCTTAAATTGGGTGCATTTTTGTTGTGTAAATTATGCCTTAATAAAGTTGATTTTAAAAGTCAGCCAAGAAAAATAAATAGGGAAAGGAATGGGAATAGATCTTGGTAAATTCATAGATTTTGGGTTTTATTTACTATTAGTAAACAACTCTGTGAGCTAGCTCTTTCCTTGCCCTCCATGACACCCGAAGGAAGTCATATCTTTGGTCTTAGAGAATTAATAGTCTTCTCATTTTATTCATATTAAGTCTCGTTTTGCCATTATAATGTCCAATCCAATGTAATAATCAGAGTTCTGAACTGCCAACAATTAACTTCTCTCATCTGGCTTGGTGCCGCCACAAACTGGAAAGTTTGCCGCGGGAGAGGTCTGTACTGAGCCACACTCCCAAGTCACAGTATGCAGTCCCTCCAAGGCGAGGCCAGGGAGGGAGCAAGTGACAGGGGAAATGACGCCCTAGTCCCAGGCTTATGTACTTGGTTGAACTGTCATCATACAGCATCAACGTACCCTGGAGCTCATGTGCTCAACACTGACTCTTTCTTCCAGAACGTTCAGTGGGCTTCTCGGAGATTACTCAATTAGATCTCCAGCTGCAATTTCTATGATGCGATGACGCTCTGCCTTTCAGCAACTTAAAACTTCAAAATTTCAGTTCCCGGAGCTTCTGTGATCTGCTCCTCTACCTGGTGACTTCACCTCCACTGGTGGCCTTTTCAAAAATGCCCCTGAATGTCTCTCTCTCGTGGGTCTACTTGTGTGTAGATTATGTGCCATTAAGACAGCTCAGATTTCTGGCGACTCCGTGAATAAGTGACATCCACAATGCCCTGTCCTCAGCAGCCCTGCTCAGCTCCCGTAGACTCATGCCTTTCATAGAGTCACTCCATCTCCGAAGTGGTCTTTCTCTTTTCCTGCTGCCTTCTATTTTTCCCGGCATTACCATCTTTTCCAAAGAACTCTGCCTTCTCACGACGTGCCCAAAGTAGGACGGCTTCTGTTTTGTTATTTTCGCCTCCAGTGATGTTTCAGGTTTAATTTGCTCTAGGATCCACTTGTCCATCTTCCTGGTGGTCCAGGGTGTCCACAGAGCCCTCCTCCAACACCGTATTTCAGGTGAATCAACTGTTTTCCTATCAGCCTTCACTGTCCAATGCCCATGTCCCTGCATGGGAACTGGGAATGGGAGAATGTGGACCATCTCAGCCTTGGTCTCTAACGACGCATCTTTGCTCTCGGTGATCTTTCCCAATTCCTCTGCCACTGCCCTTCAGAGTCTCAGCCTTCTCGTGATTTCTTGGCTGCCGTCTCCATTTGCACGGGCGACTGGGCCAAGGTCAGCAAAATCTTTAGCAATTTCAGTGTTTTTATTTTCTGTGTTAAAGTCGTGGGTCTCTTCTGTAATCGTGATTTTTGTCTTCTTGATGTTCGAGTGCCTGCTTTTGCACTTGCTTTCACTTTCATCAGAAGTCATTTCAAATCATTTGTACTTTCTGCCAGTAAGATGGCGTCATCCGCTTATCTTAAATTATTGATATTTATTCCACCAATTTTCATTTCTCCTTCCTCTGCATCTAGCAATATTATGTACACAGAATACACTATGAAATACTGGGCCTACTTGACTCACATACTTTCTCCAACTATGAAGGTACAGTTCGCTTGTAGGCTTTTTTTTCTTTTTTACCCTTTTCCTTTGCTGCCAAATGGGTGTTTTACTACAGCCTCTCGCCTTTAGAACTCTCTTGTCTAGAAGCAGACACCAGTCCCTAAACTTCAGGTATGCAAGTAAACACTGAAGTTCTACTCACTGGCTTTAGGTAAGAGTAAAGCTTCCCAATAGAGATTTTAAAATAAGAAATGGGGAAGGACAGTTGTCACACTGTTGACCTCTCCCTACCTGGACACTTCAGCTGTCAATCCTGAACCACTGTGTAGTGCTTCAGAAAAGAGAAATCAAATTATAATGGTTTTTAGGTTAAAATCTTGATCTGAAAGAGGATATAACTGATCTTAGACTAAAATACAATGGCAGATTTATTTATTACATCAAAACCAAATGATTTGTAAATGCAAATATCAAACTCTTAGACACTTTTGTCAAGGAATTTACATGATTTCTGAGAAGAAAAAAAATACGTATCTAAAACTATGTTCCTATTTTGTGTTGACAATTTTGCTAAATGAGAGAAAGAGAGTCTTTAAAGGCTCAAAAAAAAAAAAAGGAAAAATTCACTGTCAGAAAATTTCATGAAAGAGGTGGGATTTAGTTGGACTAAAGAATGACAAAAAAGGACTAAAATTCAGAGCAGTATTAATGATATGTGTTAGCATTCTATGTAAAACAAATCTGTGGGCAAAGGTCAAGGAAATTAAACATAAGTCATATGGAGGCATTACAAATAAATTATTGTAATTGGAAAGAGGGAGTAGTACATAATTTGTGGGAAAAGATGGGACGAGGCCAGAAGACATGAGATTGTAAGTGACAAGTAAAAAGTGTGGACTCCAAGCCACGAGACAGAGGAAGTCACTGGTGGTGTTGATCAGACAGCTATATGCATGCAAAACATTCTGGAAGAGTCATCGGCAATGTCCTAGGGAAGGCCTTGGACAGAAGAGAGAAGAGAGGCTTCAGGTGGCAAATCTGCTGGTGAATCAGAATTAACAGTCAATAGATGAGGTGAGATAAAGCAAAGACTGTTAGGAAACAGCATATCTAAGAGAAATGATAAAAGCAACCTGATAACAGCCTTTGTGGAACTAGAAAAGAACATGTTAAAGAGATTGCAAAAATAATGCCGTTGTCACTGGCAATGATATAGGTTAAAATCTATATCTCTGGTGGGGGGAGGAGGAATAAAGCCTATTAATTTGAGGTAAGAGTGAAACATCCCAAAAACTGTCAGGCCGGTGGTTTAAATGTCGGGTCGAAGAGAGCAAAGCAGATATGGATTCAGCTGTAAAGAATTCAGCTGTAAAGACCAGGCTACAAGCCAGTAAAGAAGCTATGAATCGTGGTCATATCATGGAGGAAAATAAGTAAAAAGTGCAGCGTCAAGCTCATGAAACAGAAGGTATAGCCAATGAAGATGCCAGAGCACCCAAAAGAAAAAATAAAACCAAACCAAACCAAAACAAAACAAAAATTATCATCTTGGACCGTCTGGAGCCAGAGCCTGAGGGAAGAGGTTGGCTTGCTAGGGAGTGCGTGCCTGGGGCAGTTCGTAACAGCGCTAATGAGACCAGGCTACAAGCCAGTTACAGCAAGTCCTCACTTCACCTCGTCAACAGGTTCTGCAGCTTTATAAGTAAGGACTGTGACTGTGGCTTTCATCAAAGTTACAAGGAAACGATGTTATCTGAGGACCCGCTGCACTATGGGTCAAAGCGCCAAAGCCGTCATCCAGCAGGTGAGTGGTGGAGGCGAGAGCCAATCAGAACACCTGGAGGCTCGGCGGTGCACATTCCCACTGCAATGCCGGGGTAGACTTCCAATGGTGCCACAGACTCTGGAAGAGGTGAATGTCCAAGAAGGAGACGATGCTTAACAGCGCTAAGGAATTAACGACACGAGGGAAGATGGCCTACTGATGATTCTTCTAAGTAAAATTATTACATACAGAGAAGTGATGCCAAATTATTTCAACTTTGTTCCATTAATTAGCTTAATGTTTCTGTCATGATGCGGTATTTGCCATTCGCAAAACTTTTGTGAGCCTCATCCAGGTCCCGGTCAAACCATCAAAAATGCCGCGTCAGTGAAGCAGAAATTCATGACAGTTTGTTGAGACAGAAGTAGAGCATAACTTCGGTGGAGTTTCACTTGAGTAACAATTTCAATATTTAGACAGTTACTAAACCAGCATTTTAAAGGAAGAAATGCATTTATTAACGTGATATCTTTCAATTTTTTGGAAAATTTAATACATACCTTAATAAATAGGTGTCAGAATGTATCAACTACGGGATTAAATATGCTATCAAATACCATCAACATAAAATTGAATGACGCGTTTCCTAATTGTTTTTATAATTCCATAAAGTGTCAAATCCTACCGAATAGAGGAAGGAATGTATTGCTTTTCTCTCTTTCTCTGCCCAAGGACCGTATAATAATAATAAGCAGTTGGATAGTGTAGACAGATGATCTGATTGATTAGGTTTTGCTGTGTATGAATGACCACAGAAAATCTTTACCATTATACCTTAAAATTTTCATTTTGTTTTTTTTTTTCTGGATTCAGTATAAATTCATAGGGGTTACTTGATCTTCCTTTCAGAATATTTGAATTTACCAAGATGGTTCTATGTGCATGGCTCTCACCTAAGAATAAGCACTTTATAATTTTTAGAAGAATATGGCCTTAAATAGTAATAAAACCCAAGACTTACGAGAAAGATATTTAAAATTAGGTGAACTATTATCAAGTATCATAAATTAATATCACCATAACATGAATTCTAAACATAAGAAAATAATGGCCACCCCTTGACCAAGTTGATAGACAAGTTACTTAAGCAATTAATTCTCATAAAACAGAAAGATTCAGACAGTGGTATCTGTGTTATATGTGGGAGAAAAAACATTATGTAGAGAATTTAGACATATAAAAAACCAAACTTTCATGTATATAGGAAAAATATATTTATTGAGAATGAGTGAATATTAATATTGGAGACTATATGCACAACTTAAAAATGTCTACTGGAATCAATGATAAACATGTTTTACCTAGTGTGATGGTTAATTTTATGTGTCACCCTGACTGAGTCATGAGGTGCCCAGATATTAGGTTAACCATTATTCTAGGTGTGTTTGCGAGGGTGTTTCTGGATGAGGTTAACTTTGAACGAGTAGACTAAAGCAAACTGCACTCCCCAATGTGAGTGGGCCTCATTCAATCCCCCGAAGGCTTGAATAAAACAAAGCCTGAACAAGAGAGCATTTGGTCTTCCAGCTAGGATGCTGGTCTTCTCCCTCCTTCAAACTTGGACTGGAACTTACACTATCAGCTCTCCTGGTTCTCATGCCCTCAGACTCGGACTGGAACTATGTCATCAGTCTCCCTGGGATTCCAGACTGCTGACTGTAGATCCTTCTTAGCCTCCATAAGCCCATGAGCTGATAATACATGTACATACATACATACATACATACATACATACATACATACATAGATGATTGATAGATAATAGATGATAGGTGATAGATGACAGATAGATGATAGATATGGATAATAGATGATAGATAAACAGACAGATGATAGATTAGATAGATGATAGATGATAGAGAGACAGATGATAGATTAGATAGATAGATAGATAGATAGATAGATAGATTAGATAGATAGATGATAGATAAATATAAATAGATATACATGTAGATATGCATCTCCTATTGGTTTTCTCTGGAGAACCCAGACTAACCGGCATATACTAATACATATACTAGTATTATTTTTCCCTCACTTTTTTAGTTTTTAAAATAAATTTTAGAAAAACAATTCTGATTAGCACATATTTCAAGAAAAAACTGCAGATGTCATCTCACTTCCTGAAGTCATGTGATTAAGATGGAAACTAAAGCGCAGCCCAAAATGCCACAGCGCTGATGTCACATAACTTGAAGTGGGGATTCTGTGGACCTGGATTCCAGTCCTGCCCGCTTCTCTAGTCACCCCCTGAGCTTCGACTACTGCTTCTGCTAGTTAATGAGGTTGGACTAAGTGGATGTTTTCCGAGCTTCTCTTAGCAACACAGCTCTTTCTTCGAATGAAAATTCATGTGGAAAAGCAATATATTTTGCATGCCCATAAACAAATAAAACACAGAGAGAGTGTCCATCCAATAATCAAGCACCATGGGAGGCAAATTGGAAAGCACTGAACCAGCTGGTGCCACCCAGTTCTACCATTGGGAAATCCTTAAAGCGGTAATGTTTTATTAATCATAAGAGCAACATTTATTAACATCTGGACAGCACGCTTTATATGCTTTATTTCATGTATTCATCCAACACTAGATGGAAAATGAGGTCCAGTTCATTAATTTGCCCAGTGGTCATACAGCTGGGAAATGACAAGAGGCAGAATTCAAACCCAGGACAATTTGACTCCAGAGTTCATACTGATTTTTACCAGTGTTACCATTTGTTAAATATCTACTAGGTCCTAGGCACTGTGCTTAATTAATACTCATAATTATCCTGAAAGCTGAGTATTACTATCCTTACTTTAAAGACGTAAGAACTGACTTAGATAAGTCAGGTAACCTCTTCATGATTACGCTTTCAAAAGTGTCTCTTTTCTGACATCAATAAGCTATTTCCCAGCAATTTTGAAAGTCTGAAGTCCACCTACAGTCAATCATCGTTAGTAATAAATGTTGACTATTCCCAGAGGTTGGAAATGCATTGTAAAAATCTGGTCACACACGTGTGTGTGTGCGTGTATATGTGTGTCTGTGTTTGTGTGTGAGAGAGAGATGAGACAGTCTCATTTCTTTATAACAATATTTATACACTGCTCAAGAGTTCAAAGATATCATTATTATTACTCTGAGTCTGTAATTAATTTAATTTCACTAAGAATACAAAATGATCATCTAACCAATAGAAACATTTAATATGAATTATCATTTTTTTACAATTAGCATTTAAATTTTATACATTTTCTATAAATATTGCAAGAATAATCCTCATCTTCAATATTTTAAACACTGAGTATTAATATCCTAAACCTACATGCAATCAATAGTCTGAATAAAGAATATTTGAGCCTCCAAGAGTAAACAAACATGTCAGACATTCAGAGAAATTATGTTTAGAATTCATAAATCAAATACTTTGTTTCAGACTTTTCCTGACTTAGAGCCTCTACAGTTTCTCACGATGAGAACATAAAGGAAAAGCGATTTTTAAAAAAGATACTGAGCTTCATGTATTACAAATAAAGTGCTGGATTTCATCCAGAAGCAAACCGGTAACAGTGTTAGAATGTGGATGCTGAAATCTCTGCCTGTGCTGCCTCTTGAAGTTGACCAGGTCATGCCTGCGTCTGCCAAAATTCCAAAATTTGCACTTCTTCTTAAATCAGTGAATAGGGGTTGGCCAGCTGGAAAATTGCCTGAGGAGTTCCAATAATTTGAAAATCATCAACATAAATTTTCTCCCTAAAAAGAATGCTTCTTCTGGGGAAAACTGAACCACTATTCTAGAAGGCTGTTGACACATAGATACTTTACCCGACTGCACATCCAAGAACTGGCCTGAATCTATGCTTATGGGGCCAAAATTGACACTGACTTGGAAAAAATAAAATGAGCACAGCCCCAGTTTCAGCAAATAAAGAGTATCAGTAAAAAAAAAAAGACATATCAATGTTTGATACAGAGCTTAATTTTGAGTAAAAATATTCAATCTGTGCAAGAATCTCTCAGCAATAGTTCTTAATCACAACAGTCTCTGGCATAATTGAGAGTGGAATTGAGTAATTCACTAGTTTTGCCTAACAAACTTGCCATTAACTCTGACAAAAAGACGTTAGCAAAAGTAATTTCATGTTACCTGACCAAATTACACTATGCAGTATATTGAACACTAAACCAAAAACGTCTTTATAAGGCCCACTGACAGGAGCCAATATCTTTATCATTCAACTAGGGGCATGCTGTATCTCTAAAATCAAGTTATGTGTGCTATTTATGGAACAAAATTCCAGGGCAACCTTTGACCAGCTCATTTCCTCCCATTGGAGAATTTTAACATGAAGATGGCCATTTTTTTTATTATTTGTTTTGTGATCTTTTCAAGCCCAAGAATTCATATTCATGAAGAGGAAGATAATCATCAAAATTTTCTAAAACACTTCCATGAACAACACAGTCAGCCAAAGTAATGATAATCAGCTAAGGAGATGAAAAATTTCTGAGAATTATCATTCCTAATCACTCACAAACTACATTTGAAGGAATCATAGGAAATAAGTTTTTACTTAATGCTTAGGTATCCATGTAATTAACCAGACGTGCAATTTTTTTCCTATGAAAAAAATAATGAAGAATGTCATCAACATACCTGTTTGATAAATTATGGCACCAGTGCATTATAAGGTTCTACAAAACTAAAAAAAAAAAAAAAAAAAAATCATAAAATAACGCTTTACGATAACCGCATTTTCACATAAATCATGACCATTGATTCTTACATCAGTCCTCTGAGTGACAAGAAACTGCTAGTCCAATTTTATAGATGAGGAGACAGGTACAGCTGTTTAAATGTTAATGTGGTGGAGTGAGCTACAGGGATGAAGTCGCCAGGAATGAGAACACAGGAAGGGAGCGGGGCGGGTGCCGAAGCAATCGGAGACGTGGGGGAGAGCGGCCAGAAGGAGAGGCCACACATTTACATCTGCGGCTAATTTTAAGTACTCCATTTACAATAAAAAGCTCTATTTCTTTTTAAAATGTCTAGTTCTGTTAAAAAACTGACAGATTGAGGGGGTCGTTCTGCCTGATGTCCAGACATAACTTGATTTAGATCATGAAAATCCTTTGTGTGTGGATTTAGAGTTATTCGAGTTATTTAAAACATTTTGCTTTTGACTTCATGGTGTAAAATGCATTTAAAGATGAACCAAAAAATATATAAGTAAGCACATGCATTCAGCAAACATTTATTGAGTGTTCTTTGCAAACTTGCCCCTCTCATCCTGAGTCTCTAGCTCATTAACCTGTTTAATGACATTCACAGCACTTATCCAAATCTGAATTATCTTATTTAGTTGTTTATGTGTTTATTTTCTGTCCCCTGCTTGCCATACACCCCCAGCCAGCTCTTTGAAAGCAGGGACTGTGTCCATCTTCATCAATGCCACCATCCCCAGTGCCTTGGACAGTATCTGAGTGCTGTAAATGCTCAATTTATATTTGAGAAAAGAATAAAGCTTTCCCAAATTTTACATAATATTTTATACAAAATAGTAATTTTGCACATAACACTGCAGTTGATTCTCAGAAAAAGACTATGAAGTGGCTACACTTAAAATATATGTGTGAGAAACATCCTCCTATAATTCCCAAGCCCATAGTTTATATAACATAAAATCAGTGTTCACAGGCTGTAATAATTGTTGAAAGACACCCGTGTTCTCAAGATGTCTTCAGTACCATGGCCTCGCCAGACTGAGTTCCATCTGCTTTGCTCATTCTACGTTCCAGATGGAGGAGTGAGCACCAAGCCCACATAAACTTTCAGTGAAGCTTTGTTTCCTAAACAGTATAAAGCACTGAGAACGACTAGACGATCCACCCACTTAGCTTCTCCAGTTAGCCCGGCTGTGCACAAACACTAAGCCACGTTTCTACACACACCATCGGCTAAAAACAATTAGTTTTTCTCTGCGAGATAGTATTATTCAACCAATGAGGGGAAAACCCACTTATATTTTAAAAAGCATTGATAACCCTTAGTTAATTATATTGTTAGTTTTCTTTACGACAGATACAGTGATGCCCATTATATATTTTAGAATTTTTCTTTCTAATCATAAAAGTGTTGCCAGATTGCTGTTTTATCAAAATGCATTTCCTTTTTTTTTCCAGTGTACACAGCTAGATTTCATTTTCTAGCTCAACAAACAGCTGAGACTACATGTCTGAGATCCGGCCTGTGGTGATGTACATCTATGGGCGAATGCATTAAGAAGCAACTCTAACAGGTAGGACTCAACCTGGATTCCTGAATGATCACAAAAAGGCTCATCCCACAAGGTACACCCCGTTGCACTGGAACATAAAAGATACATGAGTTCCTATTATATTAAGCCAGTGAGGTCTTAGGGATATTCTATTACTCAGCTAATGGTATTTTTCATTATATTATTCATGGTAGAAATTTGAAAAATATGAAAATATATTGCCTATTCCCACATATTTATTATTCTAGGTGAACTTCAGAATTATTCTGTTGAGATTTTAATTGCAATTACAAGTATGTAAGTTAATTAGACTAATTTTGTCATGGTTATAATACTATGTATTGTTATCCAGAGTAAGGTATATATAGCCATTTATTCATATCTCGTTCTTTTTTTAGGAACTGTATATTGATGGTATATTGTTACATTTATTCTGAGGTATTTGGTTTATTATTATGTTTTTATTATTTGCAATTATATTTGGAATCGTTTTCCCTATATCATTTGCTTGCTTATATTTTTATCAAAGCCATTTTACATATTTTGTGACCAGTCACGTTATTGGATTCTTTCTAAACATACTTTTTCCTATTGGTTCTCTTGAGTTTTTCAAATATATAATCGCGTCATCTGTAAATAACAATATTGTCCCATGCTTTCCAATGATTGTAACCATTATTTCACTCCTTTGTCTAATTTAATTATATATAACATTTCCAGAAAAATATCAAATAATAATGGGGCAAGTAGGCATACCTGCCTTGTTTCTGACTTCGGTACTGCTAGCAATTAGTTTGAGAAAGGTATATGATTTTATTCAAGAAACATAATTCCTTCCTTATCTTATAAAGGATTTTTCCTCGTTGAACTATAGTCATTTGTACCAGGAGATTCCATATGGTTAAACATTCTTGTATTCCTGAAATAAACCCCACTTGGTCATGGCATCTGATTTTTTTTAACATAATGCTGGATTTTATTTACTGTTTTGCGTTAGTATTCATAAGTAAGATGATTTATCATTTTCTTTTTTGTAGTGTCAGATTTGGGCTTTTTAAAAAAGAATTGGAATGCTTTATTTCCTATGCCGGAAACAATTTAAATTGCATAGGAATTACCTGTTCTTTGAAGGTTTGAAAACTTCATCTGTGAAATTTTTTGGTATTTTTAAAGGCAAAGCCTTAAATTAACATAATGAATTCCTTCCATGTTCATTGTTTTATTTAGTATATATCTTTTGAGTCGATTTTTGTTATTTGCGATTTCTTGGAAAATTTAGAAATGTGTTCCTGAATTTTTAGTTGGCTATGTGATGCATAATATTGGTCTGAAAAGTAGAAATCCAGTATTTTCAAGAAGACTTTGAAAGGGATATTCCCAAAGTTGTGTTTGTGGACGTTAATAAGATAACATAAAAGACGATCAGTGTTCAATTTCATTAGGAAAGGCTTTGAAACGAATATTAAAGATTTCTTTTCTGTGGTACTTCTAGAAGTCCTTAATACTCTATCAGCACCCTGATTCTTTAAGAGGGGACCGCTGTGTATGATCTTTTTCCATACTTAATTGTATAAGGCCCCTTCTCCTTCAAGGAACATCTCATGGGACGTGTGTACACACTTTAGGAAAGAGGCTAAGAAATCCAGAGAGCCAGGCTATTATTGCAGAAACGGTTTCAGGATTGATGTGACTGGAATGTTCTGGAAGACAATCCCTTCTAGAAAACTCATAACAACACAACAAAAATACATAAACTTCAAAGGCTCAGAAAGATACTCAGTTTTACTTGACTCAAACATTTTTCATGCTCAAACCTTAATTGTGTATCACTCTGAAAAATTCCAAAGATCTTAAATATTACATAAAGGATGAAGCCACAACCATTTGGGTATTTTAAAATATTCAAACAAACTTCAGCTTAAGTAACTAGGGACTTTGCACAATTTTTATAGCAGCTGAAATACTGCCTATTTTATCAGTGGTATTTTACGTATTACAGATATTAACCATAAAACCAAGGTCGTTTCTCTCCACAACATTACATTCTATCAACCTACGGATGAAGAAATGTCATATTCTATCTCAGCAAAGCCTTTCTGCAACTCTTCAGAAACTTGATCTTTAGAAACTAGCCTATGATGGCATCTGGAAAGGTTTCAAAAAGCTGAAGAAAAAAAGGAAGCACTAAATGCGTGACTACACCTTGTAAATCAAGGTTATCTGCCTCACATATAATGGCTTCTTTTATCATTTTATTAAAAAAAGTATCTAAATCAAAACCGAGTTTACCGGACACCCACAGAAGCATAGGAGTTTGGCAGCAGCCCCGGGGCTGGCTTGCAGTTCGCAGGCCCAGCTGTGCGCTTCTCCCCCTAACTCTGTTCTGTAACCGCACATTGGTGGCTTGAAAGTGGCTGTGATAGGAGCATTTACACCATGGAAATTGGCAAACATGCAAATCAGAACTTCCCCCCTCCCCGAGAAAGTTGTTTATTAAACATTTACCAGCACGCTACTGCTAATATCCAAATATCGATGGCACTGATATCAATAACTATAAATTGTTCTGTTTATAAATGTAAATTATATAATAAACCATAAATTCACTCATTCTGAGTCCCCAAGAATTACATGTGCACACAATTCATTTTATTACTTTATTTATTTATCCACCTCTTTCTGCACACACACACACACGCACACACAACTACAATCGCTGTATATATATCTTAATTACAATAGATTAGACCATAGACCTGTTTCATTATTATTCATAAAACTTTGAAAAACATCCTAATATTTAACACAATTAGATAGCTGTTTTTGTTGTGAAAACCAAATTTACCAAACTTTAGGACTTCTGTGAGTGGTTTGGCATGTGTTTTTGTAGTTATTCTTTTTCTGTATTTGTACATCTCAATGTTTTTCCCTAAATTTTTCAAAAATCTAGATCATGGACCTTAAACTTTAGTGTTTAACTCAAAACTATTTATGTATTTGACCTAAACGTTTGACTAGATATTTGCAAGAGCCATAGATGACGTTCGTGTCAAGAAATTTACTTAAAGTTTACGTAATCAAATGTTACAGATATTCATATTTCTGTACACTGATTTTAATCATTAATATCAAAAACAACGAAATTTGCTCTTTTGGTGCTGGAATACTTTTTCCATGTGCAAATTTTCTTTCATGTGAGGTGGTAATCTTAATTATTTTACAGCGTGTAGAAAAATTTGATAATCTGGAATATCTACAAGCATAAAAGAATGCCAATCAAAATATTGCTATTTTCTGAAATAGTAGGTTTTGAAATTATTTATTTATCCACCTCTTTCTGCACACGCACGCACATACACACACACGAACTTATTATTTTTTTTTAAATCACATCTCAAGTTAATCATGTAAAATCCTAGATAGAGGAAAATAAAGAATCAAATACACCACCAATGAGGGTCAAGATAGCTAATAGCTTTTGTTCTCACACTTAACCCTGTGCTCCCACTAGCCAGAGAAGTAGGCAAGGAATGGGGATAAAAGTTCCATATGCCTTACTCTTGGAAAAAGAAAAACTTTTAATTTTTCATCCAATAAATATTTATTAATTGCCTATCACATGTTAGGTACTGCACCATTGCTGAGCCCACAATGGTTAAGTAGCCATGGAAGGCAGACACAAAAATCAAATGAGTGGAAATGAGTATAATGACATCCAGTGAGTGAGTAAGATTTCGTCTAGGGAGGTGATCATGAAAGCTTTAATAGAGACTTTTCCAAGAAAGACTTTAAAATTAAATGTACCTTCGTCTGACAGGTATTTCAAGCAGAGAGTGGCACAAGCAAAGGAACAAAATCTTGCACCGGCAGGGGACATTCAGGAAACATCTAGGACTCTCAGTTCCGGTGGCGTGTGGAGTCTGGGGAGGTGGACAGAGACTGAAGGTCACGGTGCACAGAGAGCAACAGACAACAGGAGAGAGCTGGCTTTATCGACGGTGTCTCCTCTGGGAGAAAGTCAGCCTACACCACGGGCGCTGGACAAAGGCGGCTAACGGGTAGAACAAACAGAATCCAAGAGGCGGACTTCTCAGTGAGTGAGTGAGGGGACTGAGAGACGGGAACTGGAAATGAGAAGCTCAGGGAGTCGAGTCTCGGGTCTGGTGGGAACGCCCAGATGCCCGGGAAGGAACCGGGCAGAAAGGCATTGATTTTTAAAACATTGCAAATCATTTTACTAGTTAAATACTTTACCTTTTCCTCAGAAACTTTTGAGAAAAATTGGGGTTGGAGGATGATGTGCCTTATTTAGATTCTGACTTCTCGCTTATGGTGAACTGCCACATGCCTGTGTGTGTGTGCGCGTGCGTGTGTGTGTGTGTGTGCATGCGTGTGTATTAGAGTGTGCAGGTGTGCTCCAGCTTAAAATACACAAAGCATGAATAGAAAGAAGCAGCTCGGTATTCGCAATCAGGCACATGCAAGCGCTTGCATTTCTGAGAGACGTGAACTGGAAATGAGAAGCCCAGGGAGTCGAGTCTCGGGTCTGGTGGGAACGCCCAGGTGCCCGGGAAGGAACCGCGCAGAAAGGCATTGATTTTTAAAACATTGCAAATCATTTTACTAGTTAAATACTTTACCTTTTCCTCAGAAACTTTTGAGAAAAATTGGGGTTGGAGGATGATGTGCCTTATTTAGATTCTGACTTCTCGCTTATGGTGAACTGCCACATGCCTGTGTGTGTGTGCGCGTGCGTGTGTGTGTGTGTGTGCATGCGTGTGTATTAGAGTGTGCAGGTGTGCTCCAGCTTAAAATACACAAAGCATGAATAGAAAGAAGCAGCTCGGTATTCGCAATCAGGCACATGCAAGCGCTTGCCACTGGCCAGGCGTGTGTTTAGATACTATGACTATTACACATTTTCCGATGAGGAAAACAGGACTCAGCAAGATTAATTCAACTAGTATGAAGCGGAGCTGGGACCCAAACCCACACTCGCTGTAAAAGCTTCCGCTCTTACATTACACCGGGCCAATGACTTAATCATTTAAATGACACCTAACAGAAGTAGAATTAAAGATTAGCAGTAAATATCAGCAGTGGTTGACTGGTGTTCACTCAGGTCAGATGTCCGATCATGAATGTGTGTATGCATTTATGTTTCCATGTAATCATTTCTTTGCTAACTCATTCTAGAAAAAACTTCATGAGTATGTAGTCCATTGAACTATAGTGACAATTTGATAATGCACAGGCACAAAATAATTACATTCAGGAGGATAAACTTTCAAAAAGCACTTTCCGTGTAGGCAGCAACGGTCTAAGCAAATTACGCATTACTTCATTAACCATTAATATTCATTACAATAAACATTAGTTTTATCAAAGAATCAAGTGAGTATGAATAAAAAGGGCCCTCCAACTTTTTTTTTTTTAGATAAGAATTGTCTCTGCTGTTTAGCTGGAGTTGTACAGTTGACAACAAGAGGGATGAAGAAAGAATGGAAAAGTTGGATTTGCTAATCATTAGCAGAGATGTTCGGATCGTGGGGGGAGGTTTATAGAAAAGGGAACATACGTTACGTTGACAAATTATTCAATGTTTGCAATAAGATCTAATCCAGCAAACAATATCCTATTCAATATCTCCAACCTTTTAAACCATTCTAAAAATACAAAATCAGGTTTTAATGTTACTCGTTTTCTTCTAAATATATGAAACTTACAAAAAATTTTTTAGCTTTTCTTTCTAATGTAGTGGGCTACAGAGTCACTGTGTTTGTCTATCCAGAACATTTTCCTAGCATCACTCTTATTCTGGGGGCAATCAAGATTCTGTGGCCCTCTTAGGTGGGCACGAGAGCCATGCCTGGGGCTTGGTGACTGGCACGGTGGCCCACATGTGATCTACGCAGGGAAATCAGGATCCTCACGATACACAAATAATAAAGGGTCTTACTTCAAGTATTTCACTAAGTTGGTAAACCAGGAACTATGCTCCTGTGGCTACTTGTGACCAGCTTTATCAGCAGCCTGGATGAAGCCTGTCCCCACTAGGAGGAAATGCCCCCAAAGACAGAACCCGACTCTGGAGATGGAGATGGAGAGAGAGAATCGACGGAAAGTAAAACCATCGCTCTCCCTAAATCAAGTCATGTCTGTAATCCGCCCAATTCTCAGTGACATGGCGATAAGTGAGTTTGAATTTTTTTCTGCTTTTTACCATTCAGAGACATGATTAACACTTCACACTTTAACCCAAAGCTGGTTCCTTATTCTAACTAGCTGGGCAACCTTGAGCAAATCACGTCTTCTCCCTGGGACCTGAGCCTTCTTACCTGTAAGATGATTGAAATGAACTTGATCCCTAAGTCTGTCTGTTCTAATGGTCCATGATTCTGTGACTCAACACAGAATCAAATGAAAATAACGATTTCATATTATATCCTACTTTGCTCAGATATTATTTGTTCTTTAACCATGTCCCTGATTCTAACTCTGTATTATTCCTACATAATGAAATCAATGAGAAGAAAACAAAAAGAAGGCATAAACACTGGTATTTTGCAGGGTTTAATTCTTGATTCGGTATTGTTTTCATGAAAATACGAACTGTACATAAGTTACCTAAATAAAAGATATTCATTCTTTATAGAAACAATCCAAGCATGTTTCTTCATTTTTATTGCTAGTTTATGCTAGAATTTGCTATCTAAACTTAAAACCATAATAAATTCTACACCAATTAGATCTGATTCAGAAAAGTTTATTAAACACTTATCCCAATGAAAAATAATTTACATTACCACCCAAACTGGGTTTCTTTGGGTCTCATGCTTAGCACTTTGGCCTGCACATTAAACAGTCAATAAACGTTTGTTAAATTAAATTAAATTAAAGGAGTTGCTTTTATTGCAGCTCGCATGCCCTTCCACGATTAATGAATCATCACTAAGTGAGAAATTAATGAGGGTGCTTTGCTTATGAGGAAAAAAAAAAAAAAAGAGTGTTCTGTTTTGGAGAGGGACAATTTTACAGCAGCGAAAAAAGAAAGGCAAATTAAGAATTAACAAGAAAGAAGCTCACGACCACACTACTGACATATGGATAAATTCAAAATAACTGCCCAAATCACTACCTGTGAGCTTCAAGTTAAGCAAAAGTCTTCACAGATCCCTTCTCCGTACAATCAGAAGGAGACCGAGGAAAAGAAGGATCCATCCAAGACAGTGCCACAGCAGAGACCCCTCCAAGGCTCCGATTTGTCACTGCTGCTATTTCTCATCCCTTTGCCCATGTTCGCCTTCTTCCTTCCCATAAGCAACGGACCAGAGACACAGGGAAGGCTGGACAGTAAAACTGGGCTGGCCGAAGGAAAAGAGGAGGTAAAACAGTCTGGATCCCCAAGTAGGAAAATGGGGGTAATTCTGAATCCATATGTGGCATGTTTGGGTTTTATCACAAATAGAGACCTAAGCAGTCAGATAACTGACGGCGGGAAGAGCCCAACGTGGAGCAGCTGCAGCTGAACATGGGACATAATCATCAGCAGGGAGCAGCCACAGGCAACACAAAGGCAGGGTTCGCAGGCGAACAGGACAGGATGCAGAAGCATCCAGGAGTCCGGCGTTAGGGAACATTGGGTGAGATTCAGAGAGAGAAACAGGTCACGTAGAAATTAAGTAGAAGGGAAAGGTCAGAGTTTTGGTCAAAGGCTTGACAACACCCCTTATTGCAACTGGAGCACAAGCAAGGGGCAAGACCTTGCATATGGGTGGCTTGTGCCAAGTTACTGTTCCAAGGCATGTGTCAGCGTTTCTCAGCTATGAGCAGAACTGATCGTGGGCCTGGACCGGTGGGAAATGATGGAGGTGATGTGTGCCAGACGTCGACAGAGAGGAGACACTTCACCAGCACCTCTTCCTCTTTTATTAGTTCAGTTCTTTTGTTTAGGGGCCAGATGAGGAAAAATCACACGACTAAAACGCCCACATACCTTCTGTGACAGACAGCCAGTCCCATCAACATCTGACCACTCGGATTTTTAGAGAGCATTTCCATGATCTGTTTTGCTGTTGCTGATAGCACTGTGCTCATATGAAATATTATGTGCTGCAAACAGATAATAAGTACAGAATTTAGTGGCCTTGGAAATAATGAGTAGAGTTAATGGAAGCAAGAATCAGCCAAGAGACCCTGGATTTCCGAATCCTGGAAAAGTGGTTCAAGGGCCCTCTCAGAAGACAGAATAGGCTCCACACGCAGGAAGGGGTCCGCCATGCCTTCTCTTGAACCCCCTGGACGCTGCTGAACGTGGTCCCTGGAGACGGGCACTTTGGTTTCCATTCAGAATGACCCAATTTACAATACATGTGGAAAGTAAATGAACTGGCTAGAAATTTATATCAACATCTCCTTTATCACTTTTCTATTTCAAAATCACTCTTTCACTAATACTCTCCCACCCTTCTCCCCTTTTGGGTCTGAAAAAACACAGAGTTCCATACTTTCCTCTAGTGGACTGTCCTTCTGTGGTTATCAATGACCAATGAACACAAGTGGTCGCATTTTTTGGAAAAGGGATATACGGGGGTGGAATATAGTTTTCAGATTTGACATTGACTAACACTGTGGCATGATAATGTCATGGCACTTAAATATAATTCTAAGATAGAGAGAATAATGGTTGACTGAAGTAAACCCCCCTACCCTTGTCAATTAATGATATTCTCATAAGTTTCTCTTTCGGTACGAACTTGTGTTTAACCACAGCAGCCCTCACGGGTTTCTTAGTATTTAAAAGTTTAAAAATCCAAATAAACTATTTTTCTTTAATTATGCTGGGATTACTTATCCTTTATAGTCAGATATAGTCATCATAATATTTTTAAAGGTTGTAATCTTCATTCTTACCTGATTAGGACATGACACCATCACGAGGATTTGATATGGTTAGTTATTATGACACATGTTAATTTTCAAACTCTTAACTCTAAAAATGATGCAGATATTTTAAATCCAGACTTGATATGGGATGAAAGAAAACTTGTTAAATTTTACATCAGAATAACTGTTAAAAAGAAACTATGAACACATTTAATGTAGGACATTGTAACAATTAGTGTTTAATCCTGCCAATAGGTTATTTTCTCCATTTATGATTTAAGGTTTTACAATGTAATCATCAGGCCAGCAATAGCTAATCAGGGCATAAAATAAAGTTAAAATGTTTTACCAGCCTTATAAACATTTGTGCTGCTCAATTTTTCACTAGTTGAAAGCAACGAGACAGCCCGTTAGGTAGCTGAACAGAGTATATTGGGATTGCACCATATGCTATTTCAAAGCAACATCTGACTTAGCCAAGAACACACTTTTGATTTATTAGTTGACTTCTGTGCAGACATATGTGATTTCTTGATTCTTTTATTCGTGTCGCCCTTTTGGTGCAATCAACCCTCATGTTCTTTTCTTCCATTCCTGGGGGAAAATACAGTCAACCACTGAGGAGGTGCAGTAGGGAAACGGCCCTTTTCCTCAAAGTTTTCCTTTTTTATCCTACTGTTTTAAAATATATATTTTTGAAAGGTAAATTAAATGAGGTGATTTAGTGGTAATCTCCCTCTCTGCACATTTTCAAATTTGGGTTTGCCTTGATTTGTCAATTTGGGTATTGGAAATTCACAGGAAGTGATAAAATTCCTCTTTTATACTAATTTGTTCCTAAAGAAATTATAGTTTGTCGCATTTTCCAGTAACTAGAATTCCAAAATAAAAATGGAGTTTGAAAGACCAGACAGGCATTTGATATCTGCTTCAGATGCAAGTGGCAAGGGCAATTGTAAAGGTTAAAAAAAATGCATTTTATTATGAGTTAATACTCATTGCATATATACTACGTGCTGATGAATATTACACATTTTACCTGGATCGTGATAGGGATTGTTCCCAACAATACATAATTCAAATATTGGCCCCGGCCCCATAGTGCAGCTAAAATAACTTTGTCTTGGGACTGAAGTCACTGTCCAAGGTCACACAGCTAGTAAGTTACAGAATGGTGATTCATACATCAGCCACCTGGCTTCACGGCTTGGAATACTAAGTTCTCTCATCAACCAGCATCGTCCTGGTGGCTTTGGTGAATGGTCCGACAAGCCCTCTTGCGGCAGATAATTTCAGGGTGAGTTTTCTGGTCTTACCTAATATATCCACTCCAACGAGCCCACTTCTGTCAAGAATTTTCCTTCCCTTCCTCCACCACCCACCAGGCCAACTCAGGAGTTGGCCATTGTTTTTCTAGGTTATCTAGAAGCCACCACAGTAGCACATGTGCCGTAGGCCTAGTCTTTGCAAGGGTGCTGATCTTTATTACTTAAGAAAGTGCCCTGAGTTAATAAACCCCTGCTTATTTAGACCTACTCTCTGGCTCCTGGGTGAGTCACTGGTAGAAAGCCAGTCCCTGGTAACTGGCCTGGCATCCAGCAGAGGCGATGAGGGCTTGGGGCTCAAAGTACCTGCGGACCTTAACATCAAGGCCAGTTCTGTAACTGGCAGCGGATTTCTGTGACCCAGAGAAAACCAGGAGCAATGTTTAGTTAGGTCCTTCTAAAATGAGTCACAAGGAGGTCAGTGCATGAATTCAGAAGCTCGAGAATAATCGGGACTCCTGGACACTTTCTAGAATGTTCGGAAAGCAAGTAAAACCCCGGGAACCTGTATAAACCATTATTCCACGCCCCACGTTTTGAGGGAGACATGCGTATTGACAGCAGGCCAGTCCCAAAGCCCTGATGCAATGAGCGGGTGGCTCTCATTCAAAACGCCTTACCATGGTTTCAAAGGCTTCTTTTGGAAGCAAGTCCCTTTGAGAGTCCCTGCCATCCTCCAGGGTTGAGAGTTGAGGGCTGGGGATGAAACTAGGCTTGGATGCTGAGTTTGCTAAGGTCAATGACATCAGGTCCAATTATTGCCATATATTTTTTTTCTTTTCCTGACTTCCTCTGTTACAGCAGTTAAGATATACAGTACGAATACTTAAGTACACGTGGGAAACGGAGATACTTTATAGAGATGACTTCGTGCTTGTTCCTCTAGGGCGGGTACAGAATCTGTCTGCCTGAGGGGTGCAGGGCGTGGTCTCTCCTAAATTATGAGATCAAAAGGACCAAGAAGAGGAGCCGGATTCGGGGAGGCCAAGAATTTAGGACTTAGCCTTTCTTTCGGACGTAAATGACGTTATTGCAGAAAACCTGCAGACGGAGAAGAGGCCGTTTCAAAAAACAGAGACGGCACAGAGGCCCTTATGTTTAAGTGCAGAATTGGGCTAAAACCAGTACACGGAATTGGCCTTTAGGATCATAATCCATTAAAGCAAAAAGGAATCTTAGAGGACAGGACAAACCTAGGAGAGATTAAGAAACGGAGGCTCATGACAGTGAAGGGACCTTCCGACGGTCACACGACTGTCAGAGACCAATCAAAGGCAGGCCTCTGGATGTAGTTCCTATTTGCAATGGCCTGCTCAGTACTGTTGGGAAGCAGTTCAGTCCCTACATTTAAGATTCAGAAGGGACATGGCTTGCGTCTATGGGCTGGAGAGTTACGGGGCTTGTCAAGAACGCAGAGACTGGGGGGAAAAGGGTTACATACTTCCTTTTGTCATCACGCAGTGAGCCCGGTTCCTGCACAGCAGCTCCTCCTGGCGAGGTGTGACCCGTGGAAACATTTCTCCTGCCTCAACTGGTCCCTGGAAAGGAAATGCGATCTGGCTTGAGAGGAAAAAGCTCCTCTCCAAGTAATGATAAATTGTCTAAATTGAAAGCGCACACCATAAACAAATTTGAAGAGTTCAGACATCTTACAAAATTAAATTTCCATCTAGTGAATTTGAATGATGGCTTGAGAAAAAGAGAGGATATTTTAAGCCCTGCTTCTTTCCACAGCTCTGTGTTTAACGTTCACTCCCAGGTAACTGAAACACAATCATATTTTCCTTCATCTCGACAGGTTCTATTTTTAGTGAAATACTTAATGTGCTTTGAATGTAACCACTAATATTATTTTTACGAGGACATAAAAAGTCCTGCAAATTTTGATATTCACGTAGTTTTATTGAAACTAAATATAAACTGAACACATCTTTGACTGTTAAGAAATTGAACCACGCCAAACGCCCTGTATGCATTATTATCCTTTTGCACTTCACTGAAACTAAATTTCATATTTTCGTACAATTCATATGATCAGATCCCATTCCGAATTCGCCGGAATATTATCTCTATAATAGTTCCATTGTATAGTTTAAGATGTAGTTGATTTAAACTACTAGTCAAAAAACTCAAGAACCAATTTTTTAACAAAAAATATTCATCATCTTTTGCATAGCTATAATCAGGCTCCAAACTACTTTCTAATATTACCTTCCACTGGTCCCCTCCTGCCCCAGCCCTAGACACTGAGCTGGTGTTTCCTCCTCTGTGCCTCATGCTCGGCTGACACGTCCTCCCCCTGGCAGCCACGTGCCCACACCCTGCCCAGCCTTCGTGGGTCGCATCGGGTGCCTTCCTAGTTCCCCTGGGTCGATCTCAGCTGCCTCCAAACTCCTGAAACCCTCCCTCCCTTCCTGCTGCACCCATCACCTTTTGCCCCGCAGTGTGCATTTTCAGGGGACAATTTATCATAGTGGTTGAGAGTGAAAACCCCAGTCACATAAACGACGTCAGTCCTGCCAATGAGCAGACTTAACTGGAGACCTCGGGCGTGTCCTTTTAATTTTAGCTCCAACTTCATTATTTGTAAAATGGAGTCGTGACAGTACCTACTGCAGAGTTGTAATCATCTAAGATAATCTATAAAATGATCTGAAAGGTGACTACCACCTAGTAAGCACTCAATAAATGTAAGCCACTACCAAAATCCTAATTTTATTATCATCATCATTATTTGCAGTGGAAAGAGCTTTTGCTAATAACTGGGAGACCTACAAAGTCGCATCACCATTTCAAGATTTCATTTGCACTAAAATAGTGTCTTAGTATTAGTTACCTATTGCTGCATAACAAATTACTCCAAACTCAGTAGCTTTTAAAAATATTTATTATCTCATCAGCTCTCTGGCTTAGGGTTTCTCACAATGCTGCGATCGAGGTGCCCGCTGGGGCAGCTGTCATCGAAGGCTCACCTGGAGAGCGCGGCTTCCACGGTCACGCTCTGGTCGTTGGCAGGTCCCAGAAAGGATGCCCTATCTCTATGGTCCTGCGCCATTCACTGGGGGTCATCAGGTCGAGCCCACGTCCA
The DNA here is from genome assembly GCF_000325575.1 of Pteropus alecto. Lineage (NCBI taxonomy): Eukaryota > Metazoa > Chordata > Mammalia > Chiroptera > Pteropodidae > Pteropus > Pteropus alecto. The sequence continues at coordinate 17,203,858 of NW_006443225.1, read as the reverse complement.
AAGGGGCGAGACTCTACAGGGTGTGAATACTGTGTGGTAGGGACCACTGATGGTCATCTCCCTATTAAACGTTAAAAAGTTGTTGTAGAAATTAAACGGGAATAACGAATGTGAAATTCACTGTAGACACTTGGCCCACAGCAGATACTCAACTAAAATGAGCTTATTCTCCCCTCCTTACTAGCATCACAGATCACGCAGACAAGGACAGGGATGAGTGAGCCCTGCAGGACCCTGGCGCTCTGCTAAGCAGATGTGACTCTCACCAACCACTGAGGAATACATGGTACGTGATATCGATATGACTGTTCGCAATTACTTCACATTGCCTCCATTTTCAGAAAGTACCAGCTAGGTGCCCTTCAGCAGCAATTCCTTTACAGCACAAGACTGTGGCAGGGAGACTAACAGTCCCCCAAAGAGTCCCTTACCTGAACCCTAGAACCTCTGAATAAATTATATGGCGAAAGGGCCTCTCCAGATGTAATTAAGTTAAGGATCTTGAGCTGGGAGACTGACCGAGATTTGATTACTCGGCTGGGCCTGAGCTATCACCAGACTCCTTAAAAGTTGAGGACCTTCCCTGTCTGTCGTCAGAGAGACAACATAGCTGGTGTTGAAGGTGGAGGCGGCGGCCATGAGCCAAGGAATGTGAGCGCCTCCTGGGAGCTGGGAAAGACAAGGACATAGTCCTCTCCTAGAGTGTCCAGGAAGGGATGCGGCTCTGCTGACGGCGAGCTCTTAGCCCAGCGAGGTCAGGTGCTGCACTGCTCACATCTAGGACTGTAACATAATCAATTTCTGCTGTTTTAAGCCGTAAGTTTGCGGTAATTTGTTATATTACAGCAGATTACAGAAAAATAAAACAGAGAAAATATGTCATGGTACTAATGAGAGGGATCAGAACAAGTACTCTCTAAATGTTTAATGACTATATGTGGTCATTCTATAACGTACAAGATTAAAAATCATTGAGAGCTAAAAATCTCTAATCATCATCACAATTTAAAAAACCTGAGCTATTTCTATTCACAGTACTATAAGGACATTAGCTACCATCAAAAGCAATGAGAATATAAACTATTGTGTTTTACTTAACACAGAATATTTACTATGAGGTAGAAACTGTTACAGACACTTTGTAAATGTTAACTGAATTGGATCTATTAACGCTAAGAGATAGTTCCTATTATCATCCCTGTTTTAAAGAGAAAGAACAGACACAGGGGCCACTGGCCTGCCCAGGAGTGCCCAGGTGGTAAGTGGCAGAGCTAGGATTCAAAGCCAGGCGCTCTGTTGCCAGAAGCCACGCTTTTAAGCACCAGGTATGCTTCTTCTAAAATCACGACCTTATATATTCCAATTAAGTTGCTTCAGATCCCTTTTTAGACTTAGGCAGAATTTTTTCAACTGGATGTTGGGCTCTTTCCTATTCATTTATTCATTTATTCATTCATTCTTTCCTTCCTTCAACAATTACTAAGCATCTCCCACATATTGGGCACAGAGGAAAAACAGAAAAATGAATAAAACTACGAGGCTGTCCTTAAAGAGTTCAGAGTTTAGTGACAAGCGGCAGACATGTAAACGGATAATGACAAAATGGTATAATTAATTCTTTCACGCGAAACCATCTCATATCCCCTATCAACGAATTCATGATTTAGAAGGAAAGACAACTGCTTAAACAAAACAACTGTGATAGCTTAAATGCTACAATGGAAGCATGTAAGGCGCTAAGAGACATATAAAATGGAAAAATTATTTGCAGGAACTGGGGTCGGGTCGGGGGGCACTGAAGGGTTTGAAGGAGAGTGACAGGAACGTGTGGCGTCCGTACTTCGGAAAGGTCGCTCTGACGAGCAGCGGGGAGAGAAAGCCTGGGCAGTGAGGCCGGAGGCCACGAACCTCTTTGATTACTCACCGTGCAGAGGTGACGAGGGTCTGCTGGAAGGCACCGGCAGCACAGGTTCTCAGGAGAGAGGGTGAGGTTGGGGGAGCCGGGATATGCCCTGGGCCTCTCTCAACAAAATCATAATAGCAAAAGGGAACGGAAAGATGTCGGGGATGATGGCTGCGTGGGCGTCAGGCACAGGAGTGGCACGGGGAGTATGTGGAGCTTGTATCCTGGTGCCTTCTAAGGAGTTCAGACGGGTGCCCTGGGGCGAGCAGAACCTGGACAGTGTGGAAGGCCCATGAGCGGGCAGCACTGGGCTCCAAAGACAGAGGCCAGACCAGAGCGGGGAGAAATCGAGGCTGAGAAAGGAGAGAGCATTGTGGCCTGTGAAAAGGAAAATTTTAGTTTCCAGATTTTATTTCATAAAGGACTGAATTTATCTAAAGAAAACATTTATTTTTACAATAAACTTTTTAAAAGCTAAATTGCCGCCAATAATGACAGCTAGCACTAGCTTACTATGTGGAGACACTGTTCTAAGTGCTTCACGTGTAGTGGCTCATTTAATCCTCAAGTGTTATTATTAATTCAGTTCATTATCAATTTAGGCTCGGAGAGGTTCAGTAACTTGTCCCAGGTCATCCAGTAACTGGTGAAGGTAGAATTTAAATCCCGATACTGTGATGCCAGAGCCTGAACTCACAGTCACTGCATCACTAAAGCATGTTTCGTAAATCCTCACATCCAGAAATGAGTTTTACTGTGTTGTGGCTCAGAGCACGCACAGGCCCTAGAACCAGACTGTGTAGGTTCAAACCCTCACCCCACTCCTCAGTGGCTGCGGGAGAGAAGCCAGGCGAGCTGCTCCCCGCTCCGTTTCTGTTTCCCTCCCTCTAATGGGCATAAGAAGTGCTCGCCCCCGGGGCATTTGCGAGGACTGAATCAGTAAACGCAGAAAAAGGATTTACAGTAGCGCCTGCAACGTGCTGTATTACACATCCAATAAAATGGACATGTTATTAGCCACATCATCACTTCTAAAGTGCTGAGAAGCCTGGTGCCCAAGGCCGGACTGCGCGGCCCCAGCTGAGATCTTTAAAGTGCTGAGAAGCCTGGTGCCCAAGGCCGGACATACTGCGCGGCCGCAGCTGAGATCGGTGGCAGGCAGAGTAATGGCCCCTAAAAGGCCCGTGCCATGATCTCTGGAAGTTGGGAACAGGTACCTCGCCACAGCAAGAGGGAGTCAGCAGCTGTGCTAGGTTACGGACCCGGAGACGGGGAGCTGGTCCTGGACTGTCTGGCAGGCCCAACCCACTCGGCGTCCTCAAAACCGCGCTTGGATCGGTGAAACGACAGAAGAGGGGAGAGAATCCGAAGGCTGGGAAGGTCTCGACTCAGCACTGCTGCCTGTGAAGATGGAGAAACAGGGCCGCGCCCAAGGAACGTCGATGGCTTCTAGAAGCCGGAACGTCCCTCAGCCGACAGGGACCTCGATACGGCCACAGCAAGGAACTGAATTTAGTTAATGGCCTGAATGGGCAAAAAGAAAAAGCAGAGATTCTTCCCCGGACCAGCCCCTCCGGAAGCAGCCCAGACCTGGAGACGACGGGATTATGGCCCCGTGAGACCTGAGCGGGACTCCTGACTACGGAGCTGTAAGAGAATCCACTGGTGGCGTCTGAGGGGCTAACTCTGTGGAACTGTAACATCGGCAGTAGTAACTACCAGAAGATCTGTTCACTTCTTTCCTAAAAGACTCAAATATATTGATTTAACAACTATGTAATATGCTAAAATAAATTTAACTTTTTTTAAGTCAGCAATTTTACACTATGTTAGCGGCATAAATCAATGTCTCCTTTACATTCTATTATGAAATTCCTGAGAACCTAAAAGTCGCTGAAGGGCTAAAAGGAAGTATTATAAATAAGATGCTATTATAACCTTTTTTCATCTTTTTTATATTGAAAGGTAAAGAAATATTCTAACCTAAAATTTTTATTCTTTAGGTTCTCATAATTAATACATGAATTAAGTATATTTTATTCTTTCCTAATATTTAAGCCCGGTCAAATCCTAATAAGGCTCTTTCTTAACGTGTCCGCAGGAATATATAAATTCTAGGTTTAAAACAATTAACTTGTTGGATTTACAGAGGTACAGCACCCGCTTAAAGGCAAAATACAGTATACCATGGTCATTATCTACTTTTTCGCTGTCTGAATTGACACTCATTATCTCTGAGGGATTAAGGGCCGTGTCTGCGTTGTTCACCTTCATAATGGCACTCTCCAGCTACACTGCCGGCCCCGCAGCAGGCTTCGGTTAAACGAGGGAATGAAAAATAAATATAAAGCAAATATAAACAACCAGAAACAAAACTCCCCTAAAACCTCAGCTTACTAGTTCACTGGAAATCTCAAAAAAAAAAAGGTATACTGTATCTAGAGATTCAATGATAAAAGCCAGAACCTATTTTAAATATTTTCAACAAAAAGCTTACATGTTCTACGTTTCATTATATTTTTAACCAGATTCATTAAACATAACTCAAATTTCTAGATAGCTTGGTATCTTTATTACCAGCAGTTACTGTCATGTTCGTGCGACTTACATAGGGCTCCCTGAACTGGAACTTGCTTTCTGAAAATGTCAGTCTTTTATCTGGTCTTTTTCTTCCCCTTTCCATAAAAATTAAGTGATGCACAGCACACCCGTAGGCCTACCTGAGACGTGCAACCTGGCCTCTTCCTTCACAATTACAAGATGAAGGACTCGGTCCTCTTTCCTAGAAGACAGATTATAGTCACATGCTGCATCACCACGTTTTGGTCAACGACAGACCGCATGTAAGACAGTGGTCCTATAAGACATAATAGAGCTAAAAATTCCTACCGCCTAGTGACACGGCAGCCACCGTGATGACCAGTGAAACGCATTACCCAAGTGTTTGTGGTGATGCTGATGTCAACAAACCTACTGTTCTGTCGTATGAAAATGTAGCACACACATGTATAGCACATAATGCTTGATAATGATAATAAATGGCAGTGGTACTCGTTTATGTATTTGCTGTATATACTTTTTATCGTTAGTGTACACTCTACTCATGAAAAAATCGTCTGCTGTATGCCAGGCTGGGGCCCGGCTGTGTCACACGCCTTGTGTTTATGTCTCTTGATTGCATCATTTTCTCTTGCGCTTGATTTAATTGTATGTTGTAGAGTCACATGCTGTACAGGTTTGGAGCCCAAAGCAACAGCCTATGCCACAAGGCCTAGGTGTGCGGCTATTCCATCTAGGTTTGTGTGAGTGCATTCGACGACAAGATGCATTTCTCAGACCGGGTCCCCATCATTAAGTCACGCATGACTGTATTTAAAAAGGCAACCCGGAAGATTTAGCTGGTAAGACCAGCCTCAAGCAACAAAAGGATGAGAAGCACGTATGTGATTTCAAATTTTCCAAAACATTCTCATTTCAATACATAATCAATACAAAATGAAATCGTTTACATTCTTTTCACGCTGTATCTTAGAAACCCAGTGCACATTTGACACCTACAGGGACCTCAATCTGGACTGGCCACATTTCAGGCGGCCAGGGGCTACTATCTTCCTGTGGCTGGTTCACAGGCGGGCAGGCCTTCCACTCACTCAGGGAACCATGCTTCAGGCCTGTTTTATCCAACATCGCCTTAGCGGGTGGAAGACAAAATTCCAGGTATAAATGATGTTAACTGTGCACGTTTCATGTGAAAGTGACCTTGAACAGGCTTAGAATCCGTTAGAAAGTGTTCTTTTACCTTGTCCATGTGTCACGTTCTGGGTAACGACTCTGTTCCACAATTAGAAACCAAACAGAAAGCTCCCTTGGAGCCCTGCTTTACAGCTGTCGTGGGGCTGGGCGGGCCTGTTGGAGTGAACTGCAAGCGCTAAGGCGTCCTGAAGACCTACTGTGCGCAGGAAGCTTACCTACCTGACGTCGGGCCTCAGAGCGAACGGGGCGGGCGGACAGACACCGCCAGCAACACTGAGTGGGAGGGCAGAGGCGATGCGAGCGCCGGCCACAGAC
>NW_006443225.1:17150529-17197508 GCF_000325575.1 Pteropus alecto | reverse complement strand
CCCTCTGAACGCGCGGTCCCCGACCCGGGGCTGACGGGGTCGCGACTCTCCTGCCAATCAGACGCGGCCTTCCTCCGAGCGGCCAGCGGGCCAATCAGCGCGCGCGCTGTCTTCGTCGGCCCTTCGGATTATCGGTCTCTCGGCTCCTCGGCCCTTCGGCTCCTCGGCCCTTCGGCCCTTCAGCTCGTCCGCTTTCGCTGTTCCTGGGCCTTCCCGGCCTTCCGCCTCGCGCGAAAGCGCAGTTCTCGTTGGTTTAGGTTGTTTTTTTTTTTTCCCCCCTGACACTTCCGGGTCCTGCGTCGCTCCGGAAGCCCGCGGTTCCGGAAGCTCGGGCAGCCCGGGTTCTGCTAGGAAAGGCCGCGCTTCCCAGAGAATGTTTCAGAGAAAGTTACGTGGAGCGGGGGCGCTTCGCGGGCTCCTAAGGTCAGTGTCCGCCCAGGGAGCCGCGGTGCGAAGCCGAGGGCTTGCTGACAGCTGGGAGGGCGTGGACTGCGTCACGACCGTGTAACTGTCGCCCTTTGCTGGAGCGTCCCTGGGGACGGGCTTCCTGTCTTCCTGGAAAAGGCAGATCCAAGTGTGATTTGGGGAGAGGCAATGAAGCAAACCTGAACTCCCAAAAATAGTCTCAGGATCGCACCATTAGAAAGAAAATTTTTTTAAGAAACAGCCGGACTTGAGCTCTTGGCATTTCACGAAGTGACTTTCTAGAGACAAAACTTCTAAATCTTTTCCTCGCACTTGGCGATGGTGAGATTTACCTTTTATGAACAACTTAATTATGAAGGGTCCAAACTTAATAGCAGATGGCTCCTGTAAAGTATTATATTTGTTACAAAAAAGAAAAATCGTGCTGAAGTTCTCAACGCTTTTGAAAGCCTATGAACTTGAAAGTCGTTTTAATTTTCTTGTGAAAGAAGTCCTACCGAGAATTTCCTTATAACATTGCTCGCAGTGAGTGTGTCATATGTAACGTGGATTTCTGATGAATACGAGAATGTTTGAGAATCATGAGCCTTTTTCTTCTGAGGCCTTAAGTTAAAAGTTATTGTTTGTTTACATTATTTTTTGAGGCTCCGTTTTCCAAAAATACATTTTGCGAATGAAAGGGCTTTTCGCAGAATGAGAACAAGTTGTTGAACGTTCGTTCACATCTAACGCGTTAGTATTCCACGATGCCCCTTGAAAATGTTTAATCTTAACGATTTCAAGCAATTACAGAGATTCGGAGGCTCTGTCCACACCACAGCTTGTAGTCTAAACACCTTCCCCTAACACGTTAACCTTCAGTTAAACCTGAGCGTAACAAACTTTCTATGCTCTCCGATCTTATTCATATTATCAATTACTTGTATCCAAAGAGTTTGGAGTTGAATGATCTTGACTTAGACGAGATTTGAAAGAAGAGAGAGTAGAATTACTTACAAAGTCGAAGAGAATCCCACATTCTTTTTTCTTAAAAGCAGGGGTGAAAATAGAAGTAACAGGACTTAGTAGAGAGGATGCTACACTAAGTCAAGAAAATTGAGTTATAGACCTACCTGGTTTTCCTTTGACCAGCAACACGTCTTGGTCTTATTTTCTTCATTTTTAGAAATTAAGGGTAGCACCCAACCTGTGGTTTTAAAACTGTGCTTTAGAAGAACTGTAGAAACGTCCTAGACCTATGCTCGGGAGAGACAAAGTAAGCACCCCCTCAGCAGTATTTTTTATAAGAGCAGCTATTTCAGGCGTTCTGCCTGAAAAACAGGGTTCCAGTTAGGAAAATTAAATTCACATCTTAGACTCGACGACCTGTGTTTCCTTTTAACGTTAAAGTTGTTTCTTAGGATAATGATTCATTTTTATTCGATGTGCATTTATTAGTTTTTCTAATAATAAAAGATATATATATTCACAGCTAATTCATTACTAAAAGCCAAGAACACATCTATATTCAATCTCATTTGTTAAATAGATGCAGATTTCAAATTTAATTCTTTCATTATGAGCAGAATCATAATTCTTTATTTTTCTTTCTTTTTTTTTCCCCACTACCCTTTTATTTTAGCCATAACTTTTTACTTATTTTTGAAGCTCATAGTAGTTGTTGCAGTAGGGATGGCAGGTCCTTTCCATTTGACACATTTGGCCGCTGACCCTTGAAGATGCTGGCAGTCTCGCCCAGTGTCGCATTGCTAGTAAAGTTCTGAGCCCCAGTCCCATGCGTCCCTCACAGCGTCAAATAATTTTAAAGTCTCTCTCTCTCTCTTGCACTCCACTGTGCTCAGGGAACATTTATGCCACGTGGACAACCCCTGTTCCTGGAGAAAAGTTCTGTTCTGAGTCACTTGCTCCTCTTTTTTTCCTCCCTCAATTGGGTCGGGCAACCTCGAAGCAAATCAGATGTCCCCTTTACCTCCTTTCCTGTGAGATGACAGCAGTCTCAACATCCCGTGTTCCTCTCCAGTTCCTTGAGCATGTGGCAGCAACCTCGGGAGGAAGGCCCTAACGTCTTCCTCTTGTCCTAGTCTGTAAGCCCCGTGCCGCAAATGCCACGCGAGGCCCGGAGGGAGGAGGAGGGTGGGAGGCACCTCAGCCCTGCCCGTCGTGGGCTGTCACTCAGCTTCTTCCCAGCCTTGCCCGCCTGCACAACCAAAATGCCCTTTTCTATATTGCTTTTGATTCTATTTAATATATTTTTAGCAGAGCACCCCCTTCTTACCTGCCCATCACCAAGGTGAGATAAAATGTCTACCATGATGTCTTTTCTTTCTTTTTACTGTTAAAACGTAAAACCCGAAATGTTTTCCCATGCATAACCGTTCCCTTTCCAGGGCTAGGTCGACGACTTGGCCTGGCCTCTCCCCTGCGTATAGCACGTGTCCATGAGAGTTAAACGAATACTCACGCCTCATTTTTTTACCCATTTCTTTGTGCCGATTTGACAGTCTTCTTTGAATGGTTCTCCAACGACATACGTACAGGCAGGGAGAAGGGACATACAGGACATGCCTCCCAGGCAACGCGGGCGACTTGACCACATTCCTTTCATTTCTTTCCCCCTCTACGGTCCTGAGAGGGACTGGCAGTCTGGTCTTGAGGGAAAACATTGTGCTTTGAGCTCTGCGGCATTGAATTTGAGCCAAGCTTACCACGTAGCCACTACTAACTTTCCTTGGCACGTCCCACAGCTTCTCTAGTGCTTACCAGATATTTGCTTATTTCCAGCTTGACCTTAAACAGGTGAGTTCATCTTCTCAAGCCTTAACTTCTGTCTTCTTGAAATGGACCCGATGATAATTACTATGCTATGAGAATTAAGTGGGATAAAGACTGTAAAGAAAACACACCGTGCCTCACACGTAATACGTATCGTATGGTACGTCCTCCTCTTCTATTGCTAACACCTCCGTCCCTTTGTGGATATTTCCACGTTCCCTGAGTGCCATTAAATGTGCAGTTAAATGCGCATGCCTGCAGTTTCCAAATCATTTAGAATTCTCTTCTGAGGCAATTAGATCCTAAAGCCTTTCTAGAAATTCAGAGAGTATGGAAGATCTAGTTGCTTCCTGTGTCATGTGGCTCGTTTGTTCTTCCTTGAATTGGAATTTTTGCTGCAGTTCACGCCTCTCTTCTTCATCTCTTAGTATTTCGCCCCTTAAAACAGCCCCATCTGCGTGTCCTGTGGTACCATCTTGCAGTGTTCACGTTTGCCTTTGTACCACCGTGTCAGTTTAAGGCACTGGGTCGGGGCATAGCTCTGCCACTTCTAGCTCTGTGGTTTTACACTAGTCAGCTTCTCTCTCTGTGCCTCAGTTTCCTTGTTTTAAAACAAATAATAGAAGAACCTCTTTCATCATATGTAAGGATTAAACCATTTAGTATTAACTCATTAACACTCGGTAACTGGTAAGTTTGTGGTATACGCTGACCACAGCGGTGAAGTGACAAGCTGGTGGGGATTGTCTTCCATGATGAAATCCTTACACCTTTTTTTCCCATGAGGATTGTGTCGGTGTGACACGTTATGTTCTCATTTCTCTACTTTCTTTAGCCTTTTCCAAACTCAGGTTCATCATTACTGTTTCTGCCATTGGAAATGGCTGTTTTATTTTTCCTCTTCCCAAGTTTCCTAAAACAATTTTTATAAAGATTCTAGAGAGATAGGCTTTTTTACAGTTGCTTTTTTTTTTTTTTTTAACTACTGAGAAGACTTGTAAAATGACTTGTCCAGGATCGCACAGCCTGTTGAACATGGGCTAGAATGTAGAACTGGTCAGAACCAGTTTAACGCTCTTTCCCCCCAAATCCCTTCAAACATCTGTTCTTTATTTTCACAATGTTTTCTCTGATAAAGACTCAGAGTATCAGCTTTCCGAAAGAAAAGATCATGAGTGCCATGCTTTCCTCTTCAAAATGTATTTGTGAAGGTAGGCCAAGGTATTAGAGATTCTGTTTTAAGGTTTAAAAAAGTATTTTGTGTTAGTTTTAGATACTCGGATAAATATACTGTAAATGAGTTATGTAAGGTGCTCAGTTGTGTTAAGACTGATCATCTTCTTGAAGATTGTAGTATTTGAGTTGAGTTCCCTCTTTTCTTCAAATAAAGAAAAAACACATCCCCTCTGCTAGGCCAAGTTACTTATTATTGTTCATCTTTTTGAGAAATTTATGATATTTTGAAGTTTATCCTTCAGATGTATTTTAGTGGGTATTTGTTGTATACCCACTACCACCCCCAAAAGAAAAATCTTCTTTGGATTTTGATGAGGATTGCATATAAGACTAATTCAGAGGTCTAATGCCCATAATTTTAAAAATTCCATGTCTTGTCTATAGCCAGATGAGCGCAATTGAAATATCTAACATCAGATATCTATAAACTACTGCAACTTTATTTATATTCGTTGAAAGAGCAGCAAAACAGTAGTGACAAGTCACTTAGCAAGCCTGTGGCAGACGGATTTGAGCTTCCTGTCGTTGATTTCTAGGCCCGTTCACAGTGCCAGAGATCGCTGAGTTCTAATGGGTCCAGCCATAGCTTTTTTTCTTTCGCTCATGTTTGAGATGTGTTCTGGGAACCGGTGTCCTGTTAAATCCCTCTTTGATGCATGTCCCATTTATTAGTATTGATTTCAATACAATGGACAGTAAATCTATCTGACTACACAAAGGAAATAGTAGGGTACAGGTTCAAAGCTTAAGATCCCAGGTTTAAGAACTTTACTCACATAACCGCATGACGTAAAATGTTAGTTTAAATTTTTTTTAAACCTAAAGAAGAAAGAATATGTGGTCTTGTCCATTTCAATTACTAGAACCCTTCAGATAGTGAGGCAGCAAATTATCATAGTGAACATTAGTTGATTATTGTGGATCTGTAGCCTGGCGGGGGTGCGTAGATGGGTTGGTGGCCTTAGATTACTTGGGATTTTTTTTTACAAGGTTTACAGGGCTGTAAATTTAAAAGTAGGACTTTTGCGGGCAGCACGCATTGACACATATGCCTGATGGTAATACATCTAGTACCGAGAGTCCCGGAACAGGTCAATACTAACGTGTGTATCGACAGCAGCTGTGTAGGAGATGTTACTTGGTATTATAGCTAAAAATCCATGTTATCCCTTTAATCATAATTACATTAATATCGGCAGGCCCTTGACAATACCTACATTATTATTGATAGATTTCTGTCAATAACAGGTTTTTAAATAAAATATATTCATTCATAATTTGTGCTATACTCAATAAAAGCCCCGAAATACATCCTGAAAAAGTCTTCTGTCTTTAGTGAGGTAGAGTCATTAGTTTTGGTTTCAGAATGTGATATAGATGACAGAGTATTATTTTGGGGAATGAAAAGCATAAAAGGAAAGCACGAGTTATTTAAGGGATAAGGTTATTATATATCGCTGCTCTTAGAAAACGAATTTCTGTGGTTTTTTTTCTTTTCTGTGAAAGAAAAGCAGTGTGACATGTGTAGTGATAAAATGTCAGCGGGAGACCTTCTTAATAGTTTTTAGTGCTAGATCATTTTGTCTTAAACATATTTATGTGACAAGTTAATCACACTAACCCTAGTAGTTGCTATACTTTTTATCTGGTCTCAATTTTGCCTAAAGCATCGTTTTCACATATTCCATCCTTCACTAATCAGTAATATTACCTAGTGTCAATTATACTTTTAATTAATTATTTTTTTATAAATCTCTTTGCTTGATATAAATGTTTTTCCTGTGTTAGCCTTTTAGAATCTTAACTTAGTATAGTTGAGGAAGCGGGGAGGGAGAAGGTGGTAGGCTTGTGTATTAAAAGAATGAGGTTTCCTGGCAGCATAGGAAAAAGCGTTACCTGTTTTTGGCATCCTGGAAAAACCAAACTGAATTAAATCCACTGGTGTTTGTTTCTGCTCAGAACAATCGCAACTTTTCTAATAAAGATTGACTTGTATTAAGTATTCAAGTTTGAGCCAACTTTCGTGGAACTAGATACTAACCCACAGGAACCGATACTTTGGGGATTGTTAAAGCTTAAGGCAAATTCTTGAAAGTCACGCAGAGCTAGACTGGCCGGTGCTTGGGCGTGGAGGGTGACCAGGATGCCAGATCAGTAGACTGCTGGTTTACAAAAGACTTGAGTTGGGGTGTTTTCATTCGGAACCAATGACACCGTCATCTGCTTTTTGATGTTCGTAGTTCTTAGTGATCCGTTACTTGGACTTTTTCAGAAGGTTATTCGCACCTAAGCTCAGTCCCGTGAATTGATGCAGAGGTCCGGTGATCGGTCTCCCTGAACTGCAGGCTTCCTTTGCTTCCAGCGTCAGATTCACTGTCTAAAATTGATCCCCTGTTACGTCTCCTGTCCTCAGTGATGACTCATGCCTACAGAATCAGTGCCATTAAAAAGGGGTCTCTTTACGGTGGCCGACTCTTGGGCTAGTCTCTCCTGCCAAGCCAGGCAGCTCTGGCCACTGCGGATGGCTCGTTTCTTCACGTCCACATGCCAAGCGCAGGCACATCAATGGGGATTAAACAACCAGACACACAGCTCGCGAGGACCCGTCCCCTTGTGTCGCAGGTAGGCCTGGCTGCCCGTGGCTCGCACGCTCCTGGGGCTGGCACATCCCCTCCGCTGGCCATAACACCGGTTGTCCTTCCCCTGGGGAGTCGGTGATCCTTCACAGTGCTTTCACATTTCAACATCCATTCTTTGCTCAGAGATCAATGGCTAGTCCTGATTACAGTGGCATCTTATTTCTTTAAAAATGCTTGAATAAAAGTAAGTTAACTGTGTTAAGTATTTGGATCGAGCGCCTGGTACCTAGGAGAATGCCTGGCATGTGGTAGGTGCTCAGTAAATTTTGGTTCAGTCGAGTAGCCGTTTGTCAGAGAATTAGAATTCACTAAAATACAAACTGGTTACCTTATATCTAGAGGAACTTGATGTGATTTAAAGGCATTTATGGCATTTTCCTGTGATCCACACCTTACGGGCAAATGCTATACACCAATGGAGGGAAGAGGTTCCATAATCGGATTAGCTGATTTCACAGTTATTTTGATTTCATCAGTTTCTTCTACTCTCCTGGGCGCTGCCCTTCTCTAAGGCCAGTATTCTAGAATAACTACCTAGAGTACCAGAAAGCGGGGCGGGGAGGAGGAGGAACCGGACGTCAGGAGTTGGTGATGAAGCCCTAGCAGTCAGGTGCTCGTCTGGGACTGTCCCCACGGCACCCTGTTCAGAGTCAGCTGTTGTCGGTGCGCATCCTGAGATTTCTTTGCTCCCAGGCGGCAAGCACAGCCATGTCGATGGAGTTTAATAACCATGGGAACCGGCCCTCGTGGGACCCAACCCCTTCGCTCAGGGCCCGGCTCCGCAGATGCGAGCTGAGTGCACCGAGTCCCGAGCCGGCCTGCGCCCCTTCCCGCCGGCGCCCGGTCGCTGTCCGACTGCCGCGGTTACACTTCCATGGTGGGGCCGGTACCTCCCGGAGAAAAGCGTGCTTTGCCACAGCTTGGTCCGAGCGTTAGCGTGAGTCATAACGAAGACTTCAGTCTTTTGAAAGCAGATTTGCCAAAATCAACCCGAAGTCTTTATCTGCGTACGCCCGTCTCCAGCCGCAGCAGAAATGATATCATGATGATACACGTTCCAGTTTCCAACCCGTTTCCTGACATTACCTGGTTTACTCTCAGCAGCTTTGTGAAGGAGCTGTTTTTTCCAGCTTTTGAAGAGTCTGAGGCTAATGACTTTCTCTCAGGTCACACAGCAAGTAAATGTCAGGGCTAGAACCCGAGCCCGGGCCTGCTTGGTTTTAGATCCACTTTTTCCACTCTCAGCGCGGTCGCCTGAGTAGGCACGTAGAGCCCAGGAGGCCAGGCCTTCTCCAACGAACCGCCGCGTGTGATGGACAGTGTCTGCTGTTTGCCTCTAAGAAGTCTAAAAAAAAAAACGACTAAAATGTTGGAAAGTAAAACCTAAAACAAAAAGTAGGGAACCAGATTATTCATCTGGAAGAGGACGGGCGAAAAGTGGCGTAGTAACAGTCAAGGTCCCACGTGGGGGGATCGGGCCCAGCTGTTCTTAATCGACACCGAGGCAGGGCCCAGGCAGAGGAGGGAAGAAGACAGGTCGAGCTGTGACAGGGGTGAGAAGGAATTCTCTGAGAGCAGGGATTGGTGAGTGTTGGGCTGGGCGGAGAGTGTGTTAAGCCTTCTCTTCTGGCAGCTGTCAAGAATTCCTGTCTTTACTCAGTGTTCTTAAGTATGATTTCTCCAGAAACGGGGGATTTGAAATACACGGTTTCTCCAAGAAACCACTCCCTCTGAGGAGTTTTTCACCAAATGTGAGTGAGGTTCATGTAGATGCTCTCAGTGTTCAGTTATGCGCCCGTCATTGTAGTAAATTCTGTAAGACGATAAGATAATCATCAGCCACAATCTGAAACTGACTGCGACTCTACTAGTTAAAGACACGTAAATTGGCGCAACTGGCCCTCCAACGCAAGCCATATACCCCGGCTGAGACTCAACCAAAAAATGATAGCCATCCATCCAGCTCAGCATGGGGGTGTGAAGAGAGAGGGAACTGTCATGTTGGACTTAATATCCGTGTCCAGTGCGGTCGGGGCTTTCAAGAGCTTTGACCGATCGTCCCTCATCTTGCTGACCACAGAATATTAATACTGGGCAAGAAGCAGATGTGTGGACACTATTCCAGTAGAAGGCTTACAAATACCATATTCTCGCATGCCATGAATAACTGGAGTGTTGCGTGACAAAAACTAAACTAGGTATCAAAGTCACTTTGTAGGTGGCAGGTGCTTTGAGAAGTAAGTATAAGATGAGACTCTTCCCTTAACTAGTTCATGGTCAAGTTAGGAAAAGATGTACCAACGTGACTGAAATCACAGTACAGATGGTTGAGGGCTCAAGCGGGTGGCACAGACACTTTCCGTCAGAGTTAAAAATGGTGATGGTGGGAGCTGGGGATGGTTCTGAAGGTTCGGTGCAGGATGCTGACAGTTGGAATGGGAAGGGCAGATACATAGTCGAGCGTGGTGGGGGTCGGTGGTGGGGGAGATAAGTGTTTTAGGGGTGTGAGAGAAGACAGGCAGGACCGAAGGGTGCTCTGGAATTTAAGGCTCTCTGGGGAATGACAGGTGAGATGGTCGCAGAGGTGGAGACAGTTGGCCTACGATTGTACCTGAGAAGTTTGTGCTTTATCCCAGGGGTAATCATGAGGTGAGAAAGAGCTGATTTAGGATGTCAGGGGAAATAATTTTGTAGATTTGGGTTCACTTACGAGATTTTTAAAATAATGTTTTAGGTTTTTTTCTCTTAATTATATAAATGTTATAGGTTAATTAGAGAAAATTTGTGAACTGTAGAAAAGTGGGGAAATCTTACTCATTGATAATGTTTTTGCACGAACTTTGAAATGTTTGCCCTACGGGACAGTTTTGGAATTCTGGGAATTGGCTCTGAGACCCCGTGGCGCCATCTCCCTCTGGCATTGCTCCAGTTGCCCATTTACCGCCTTTCTCCCTTGCAGCCCTTGGCCGGGGTCCTTACGTGAGAACCAGGACAAGTTTTTATCTGTGTCGCAAGCACCTCTCAGGGCTGAGATGTACTGATGCGCACAGAGTTCGTGGATTCCGTGAATGGTCCCTGGTCTCACAAGGACCACTTAGCAGAAGGAAGGGGGAGGCCTGAGTCCACGCGAGGCTCGAATAGCCTCTCGATGCAGGGACGAGAACTAACCAGACATGAGGAGGAGGGCTGTCATGCAGCTTTGAGCTGGTTGGGTGATAGGCCAAAAACTTACCAATTTTGCTTTGAAATGAACTAGCCCAGTCATTCTCAGCATGACCAGAGAACTTCTTAGAACTGCAGCTTCTTGGCCCCTGTTCCGGGCCTACTGAATCAGACACTCTGGAACTGAGACACCACAACCTAACAAGTCCTCCGAGTGACCGTGATAAACGCTCAGATTTGAAAACCATTCAACTGGAAGGACAGGGACCACGGGACTGCGGTGTTGAGGACCACAGCACAGGAGGGTGGAGAGCCCAGGTGTGCAGTGTCAGTGAACATGGCCATGAGGCGCCGCGGTAGCTGAAATAGGAAACACGAAAATCCGAGAGGAAAACTACGAATGCGAGATTATGTCATTGGAAAGAAAATTAAACGCATTGTAAGTGGGCAAGATCCATTGATCTTGTTCCGATCACTGCCTTCCTGAGCTTAACATTTAACTTGATTTGAGATAGATTAGTCCCATGAGATGCTCAACATCCCCTCCAGATTTTCTGTCCCATATCCACATAACTGCCCGCCGAACTGTCCACTTAGCTGGCTCCTATCTCGAATCTCCAAAACTACGTGTATATATTATCTTTCCCTTCAAACCCACATCTCAGCATTTCCTGTTTCAGAGAACTGGATTGTCATCCACTCAATGACTGATGCCAGTTATTCTTGGCTTAAATCTCACGAAATCAGGTCCGTTCTACCACATCATGGCATCCAGAGGCCCCTATTTCTCTCCGTCTCTGCTGATGCCTTTCCAACATAGACCGTCAGTTTCTCACTAGATCATTTAACACTCCTTTAACAATCACCTTACTTGGTCTCCATGTCACCGATCTCGAAGCCTCAAATCCACTCCGTCAGTTCTTAGCATGGCCAGAGCAAGCTGCGTAAAATGAAAATTTGATTAATTCTTTGCTTACAACTACTCAGCGGCTCCCTGTTGCATCTCGGTGAAGGGCAGCCTTCTTCACGTGGCGCTCAGGGCCTAAGGGGTCGGTCGGTCTCCTGCTTTCTTTTCCAGCCTTATCTTTTGTCCTTGCACCTGCTCTTGCCTCTGCCCGGAATAGCATTCTGCCCTTTCTTCACCAGCCTGATGACACTGCCGACCCCATGGGTGGCTGCTGAGGCTGCCTCTCCGTGACGCTGTCCCTGACCTAAGCTCTGGCTGAGAGCACTGTGCATGAATTTCCCCTTGCGTATCGCTGGTCACACCGCCCCGTAATTGCCCGTTTGTTATTTTATATAGCACATTCTCACCCCAACCGTCACCCCACTACAATATTGTCCCAAATGGGTTGAGACTGTGTGGTCTACCTTTCTATATCACTGGCTCTGGCACATTAACTGGTCAGTAGCAGATGCCCAACAAACCGATGTTGAAATAAGTAATAATCCACAGTCTGGTCATTTGGAATAGTTTTAATGCATGGGAATTTCTATTTTGTATCCTTCGCCCACCCGAGACACTTTTCTCTTCACTGACCCATTCACTTAGTGTTTGTAGGATGCATTCTGTGTGCCAGGCGCTGTGCTGGTTGCTAAGATTCAACTGTGACGAGTCTCAATGTTTGCTATAGGGCTTATCCTCTAGCGAAGGAAATAGACAATTAAAAAGTAGTTTGTGTACCATACATAATACATCGAAATAATTTACTACAGTATGTGAAGGCGTAGAAGGAGGAAGAACAGAGTACTAAGAGATCAGCCAGAAGAGGCTGCTAACCTACATTTAGAGAGTCAGGAGGAAGCGATGCCTCAATCAGTACTTACACACCTAGCATGCGTCTTTCAGTTAAAGAATGGGAACATACTTTTCCAGGCGAAGGGAGCGGGCAGTAAAATGCCACTACTATACCAGAGAAGGGCACTTATGCCTAGAGGTCAGAGCATCAGGCAGGAAAGCGATCTGTGGGGAGGTCTGGAGAGGCCTGTGTTTTCGGAAGGCTGCATCGTGGGGAGGGCGCAAAGGTAGGATGGGATCTGGGGAGACAGGGAGCGAGGGGTTCAGGGAGAGGCTTGCGGGGCGTGGGGGTGTGAATGGCTTAGAGAAATATTTTCAACCAAGCACGGACCCTGGGGATTAATTAGCTTTGTGGAGAGAGGAAGGAGAACTCTGTCCTGACGCCCTTCTTTCTCCCCTGCAGCTCCTGGCTGGTGTGAGGCGAGGGACCTGGAGCCAGAACCACCTGCTGTGGGCCGTGATGTCTTGAGGGAGCTGCAGGCAGGGGAGGAAGGGGACACCGGCCCAGAAGGCGCCGCACGCACGGTGAGAAGCACTGAGGGCACTCAGCCTGCTATTCAGTAGTCATTCTTGTTTCCTGTACTCAAACTTGTTATCCATGTAGTCTTCTGCCACTGAGTCATCTAGGCGCCATGGGTGATTTTAAATCTCCCCTCTTGAAAAGCTCTGATTGTCATAGATATTCCAGTTTCAAGAAGGACAGCTTTATTTTAGGATACACTTTCCGGTCCTTTTGCCTTCTAACGGATTGCATTTAACATCTTTTTAGTATAAATCATAAAGTAATAGAATTTGAAAGGACTCGAAGGTCATGTTCTCTCCAGTCCTCACTTTAGAAGCGAAGGAACCGCGGCAGAGGTCAGGTGAGATGGCTCGTGTGAGACCGCAGAGCCGGCGGTGGCCGTGAGCGCCAGCGGGCCCCTGCCGCTGCGGCTAGCTTTTCTTTCTGTCATGCCTCGGGCCTTTCGAAGGCCTGGAGGTCACGATCAAGTTCAGGTTCAAAGGCCTAGCGGTCACAATGGAGTTCAGGTTCAAAGGCCTGGAGGTCACGATCAAGTTCAGGTTCGAAGGCCTGGAGGTCACGATCAAGTTCAGGTTCGGAGGCCTGGAGGTCATGATCAAGTTCAGGTTCGAAGGCCTAGAGGTCACGATCGAGTTCCAGTTCGAAGGCCTGGAGGTCACGATCAAGTTCAGGTTGGAAGGCCTGGAGGTCACAATCGAGTTCCGCACATTGAGGGCCCATTTTAGAAACAATGTAAATGGACCTCAGCGTAGTTCCCATCTTCCAGCTCATTAATAAACAGTGAAACGTCTAACTGGTCTGTACCCTCCATGACAGCAGAGGCCACTGCGTGTTCTCGTCACACCGGCTCGCCCATATAGGCATTTCATAAATGTGTTTTGAATCAGCCAGTCATACCTAGCTAACAACCAACTTTTTCCATTTTATTTCAAAAGATTTTTGTCCCTGTAGCACCAGTTTTTTTCCTTAGTGTATTTGTGAAATGATCTTAGGATACGTTTTTACGTCATGGTTTTCTTGGAAAGTGTATGAGGTATACCTTTTTATTAATAAAGACATTTCTGCGTTCATGGTGCCTCGTGCTAGTATTTCTGCAGTCGCTGATAGAATAATAAACACTTGTCATTCATTATGTGTTTCTCCTACCGTCCTTTATAAATACAGAGGAGAGTCAGAGACTAGGTGAAAAATATAACTTTGGGGTCGGTAGAAGTACCAGAAATGAAACCGAGGTCTTTACGTCCCGCCTGTTGCTTGTGCCATGAGGTTTATTGTATGTATTAAGCTCATGCATTTTTCTCCATTGTTCACGTGGCTCTTCAGCCTCCGAATTGTCAGCTTCGGAGTTTCATTGTCTCCCTGCTACAGCATCTGTCCGAGGAGGATTACGAGGCGGTGCATCTGTGGCTGTAGGATGCAACTTGCTAAAACCTGTTACTCCTTTGATGAGGAGGGCCAAGAAGAAAGAAAGGGAGGGAGGGAGGCGGGGAGGAAGGAAGGAGGGAGGAGAGAGGGAGAGAAGAGAAGAGAAAGAAGTTCCCAGTAAGAAGTGACCGTTTACTGTGCCGTGTCGACACTTCTGAAAGGCCCCTCTTCTGGGTGTGCCGTGTCACTGTGCGTCACCATTTTCCAGGGGTAGGTTGAGGAGGTGGCACAAGATCGCCGCTGTCTGACGTTTGCTGATTGTTCTTTCTCCTAGAGACCTTGGGAGAAGGCATGGCTTCCAGAGAGGAGAGTAAGAGCGCGCACAGGGTGCTGAGAATAAGTCAGCTGGATGCACTTGAACTCAACAAGGCCCTGGAGCAGCTGGTTTGGGCCCAGTTCACTCAGTGCTTCCACGGATTTAAGCCCGGGCTGTTCGCGCGCTTCGAACCAGAGGTGAAAGCGTTATTGTGGCTTTTCTTGTGGAGATTCACCATTTACTCTAAAAATGCCACTGTGGGCCAGTCCGTTTTGAATATTCGGTACAAAAACGATTTCTCCTCGAACCCGAGGTATCAGCCACCGAGCGCGAATCAGAAGGTCTGGTACGCCGTCTGCACCATCGGGGGGAGGTGGCTGGAGGAGCGATGCTATGACTTACTTCGGAACCGTCACTTAGCGTCGTTCGGAAAAGCCAAACAGTGTGTGAATTTTATGGTTGGACTTTTGAAATTAGGTGGGTTGATGAATTTCTTGATTTTCCTTCAAAGGGGCAAGTTTGCAACTTTGACAGAGCGTCTCCTAGGCATCCGTTCAGTATTCTGCAAGCCCCAGAGGGCGCGTGAAGTTGGCTTTGAGTATATGAACAGGGAACTTCTCTGGCATGGTTTTGCCGAGTTTCTCATTTTCCTCTTACCACTCATCAATATCCAGAAGTTGAAAGCCAGGTTATCTTCGTGGTGTAGCCCTCTTCGTGGTGCCCCTAACAGCGACAGCACAGTAGCCGCCAGAGGCAAGCAGTGCTCCCTGTGTGGGGAGTGGCCCACCATGCCCCACACCATAGGGTGTGAGCACGTCTTCTGCTATTACTGCGTGAAGAGCAGCTTCTTATTCGACATGTCCTTTACGTGTCCTGCGTGTGGCACAGAGGCACACGGCGTGCAGGCGCTGAAATCGGGGATCGAGATGTCCGAAGTGAATGCTGTTTAGAAAGTAAAATTGTTTCTTCTGAGGAAAACTGCATTATGTTGAAATTCTTAATAATAGTCATCCTGAGTACACCGCTTGGGTGTCTCTGAGTGCCTGTGCTCCTCTGTCCTCTGTTCCTTGCCAGGCGTGACTAAATCCCAATCACCGGGATCCACGTGAGTCTAAATATATTCTGTATGTTTCTTAATTATTGCATTCATTATTCTTTAATTTAATTTAATTCATTATCCTTTAATGTCAAGAATAATGGACAGTTTTGTCAGATGACTACTAAGAATGTTCCCTCATTTTGCTCCTTCGTAGAAAAAGGTTAGACTAAAAGTAAACGATTTTGGAGACTCTGGGATGAGTGTGCATTTATTTTTGGAGATGGTGTTACAGCATCATAGTCTCACAGTGATAAGATCTGTCATTTTAAACCTTACGATCCGGTGGCCTGGTTGTAATTCTGAGCTTTTCTCTGGAGCCAGTTCGTGACGGGCTCTGTGGGCTCCGTTCTCAGGCAGAACGATGTCACCGGAAGCTGATGACATGTGTTCTGCCAGCCTTCTGCCCCCTGGAGTCCGAGCTTCTTGCCTAGAATTCGGCGGAGTCCAAGCGCCCCCTCCCCACGGCTAGGCGGCAGGGTCATCCTCAGAGGAGAAGCTGGGTGGCTGTCTTCACGCGTGTCACCTTTAGTGCTCTCTCCCCATTGTTTTTCTGTATAGTTTCTCTTTTTTGGTTTTCCTTGCTCATGAGAATACTTGGCAGGCGACACGCCAGCAAAGCTCTACTCGCGAGCTGGCCCCTCCAGTCCCCATTGACAGGCCGCTTCACTTGGAATAGAGTTCCGGTGAACTGTCACCAGCCAGTTAAAAGTAACAGGTAAGAGGGAGGCAGAAAACTAGGTTAAGCAGGTGTGTTTACAGTAATAAGAAATAATAAAACCGGGTATCAACTAAAAAGAACTAAAAAAGGAAAACTATAATCTGGTGACATTTAGAGTAGGGACACCAGGCTCTGAGGACTAACAGAACAGTAATTGTGGTTTAAAAAGTGATTTCAGATCATCAGTCTGTATCATTTGGTTAAGAAGGCGGGGACATTAATATATTCAAGGAAGCCTTCAAAATGAGTCGGCAATTGAGGACAAAAACTGGTTCATTTGGGACATTTGCTTTTAACAAAAAGCTATTTTTCCTAACAGCACTCGTAAGTGAAGTGTTACTGTATTACGAAAAGGTATTTTCAGCAACAGAACAATTCCAGACGTACTTTTTAGGCACATAGATCAACTGTATTGTCTGTAGAACTGGCTCTCGACGGCCCGCTGCAGAGAAACCGAATGCGTAGTGTGCATATTCACCACAGGCGAGCCGGCAAGTATTTCGCTTGTATGTCTGCTGTTTTTTTCTTCAAAGAGCACATAAATCATGAAACAACACAATATGCCTTCAGGTTTCTAGGCTGTCTCTTATTTTCTCCTAAAATTTTTGAGAAAAAGCTTATGGTTCTAAAATGTCATCTACAAAAACCAAGTGAGCACCATTTTGCACAACGGCCTTCATGGAGTCCCGCCTGGAGCTGTCATCTTGGCAATGAAAACAAGTCCAATGAGGTGGAACCAGGTCCTGCCCGAGGCAGGAAATGCAGTCCAGAACCCAGTACGTGGGTCACTTTCCTTCTCAGTAGCAGGAGGCTAACGTGTCTTCAACAGGGTCACCTCCTTCCTTTGCCGAAATCCCCAAAGGCAATAAAACATAAATCTACTTAGTTAAGCTGATTTTAAAAGCAGATGGGTGTGGAAATGTTTGTATCTATGGACCTTAAGAACTTATCTCAAGGAGATGGTAAGAATTTGGATATGGATTTACTGAAGTGTTCAATATGGCACTGTCTATAATAAAGATATGTTTCAACAATAGGGGAATAAACGAAGTAGGACAGCTATTTAATTGACTCAAGAATGTTATATAAATGCCATGGAAAATAATGTTATGCAAAAATATATGTGAATAATTTTAATGCAAAAGTGTGCAATACAATATTTAAAAGAAGTAGTATATTACATACTATATGATCTGAACTATGAGATAAACAGGCATATGTTTATATTTAATAAAATGTTTCTGGGTAATTCAACTTTGATTTTTTTCTTTATACTTTTCTATATTTCTCAAATTTTCTACAACGAGCATATCATACTTTTTAATTACACCAAAACAAGTTATTTGTCTCTTTAAAATCTTGTGGCCAATTTTGTTTCAATTCAATTCAGAGAAAACATCTGCATAGTTAGTAAACAAATCTCAGGTATATGAATTTGGGAGCTGTAAGATGCTAAAACCCAGAGAGTACCTATTTTTGCATTACAATAAATAAAGCCTGCCTTTATGGCCAACCACAACTATTGAAAAAGTCTGAATTATTTCATACAGTTCAAATTACATATTAAGTCTGACTCCATATAGCAGATACATTTTTTAACCACTCAGATGCATGTAGGCATCAAAAAGATAAACCACACCTTCAAAAAGCACTTGTACAGTATTTGTAAATGTAGTTTAGTTAACTTTAAAATATCTAGAACTAGTACACCAGATCAAAGCAATTGACACAAATACTTTATATTATCAGTTCACCTAAACCTATAAGATAACAGTATTTTCTGAACTAGAGATCAAGACACAAGGTCTGATCCAGGATTTTGTATTTCTTCCAGATGTGGTCGTGAAAATGCTGACATTTCTGAGGTATTTTATGGTTCGGTTGCCAATAAGACTTAATGCAAACTTGAACTTCAGCTGAGACTTTATCTAAATAGTCACAATTCTGAATCGGAGGAGCCAGGGGCTTTACTGTTCTGAGGGGTGCAGGATGGTCCCCCGTAAATGTCTCACTAACCCATCAGGAAATAGCATCCTCTTCTGACAGCCTCTGTTCTTTAAAATCCACACCAATTCAAGTGCTTTTTCAGTCGACCAAAATTATAAAAAACTACACTGTGGTTAATTACTTTAAAAAGGCTTAATGCCAGACCAAATGCAAAGGGCAAATAAATTCTTTGAAAGCAAGAACCCCCATGCAATATTGCATGTGGTGTTCCTTAATGCCCCTTCTCAAACCGACTAGGTTATTCCTTAGTTTAGATGACCGTCTTGCTCAAACGGCAAAATAGATTGTGAGCTCTGTGAGAACAGAGGCTATAGCTAGCTTGCTCTCTCTTTTTTTTCCTTTTGGTGTCATTATTGCCAAAAACAGTGACTGGCATAATTCAGATGCTTAGCTGGAGAAACGAGAGTTTGGGGTTTGATAGGAAGGCCGCCCCCAATATTGAAGAGAGCAACCGATAGCATCATTGTAGAAGACTCCCACATGCATTTCCATGGCAGCTTGGAGAGGCCAGCGCCCCCAATTTGTCTTCGTAGTGTGTCTTAGGGGTGCCATTTTTAATTTAAAATGTTCTGTAGCATTCTTGCTTTGAGGGAAAACGCAGTTGGAATTCAGGAGCACAATAAGAGAATAACTTTTTTGAAAATACATGCCATTTTGGAGCTGTCAGTTTCAGCTATGTCTCTTTAAATACTTTTTCTTCTAGAACCCAACTGGGTAGATGAGATTTTTTTTTTTTTTTAATTCTATTATAGAAGTAATAGCCCTGTTTTGGTGTTTTGTAAGCAGATAATATTCTGCTAGTGACTGTCTTGCAGTAATGCATTGCTCTGAATTCTGAATTCTATTATTTTACATCTACAGCAGCTTAAAGTGTATTTTTTATAAACAGCAAACTTCACCTCATAAAAATTCATTACATACGGGTATAAACAAGTGTTCTTCCTTCTAGTCATTGGCAGTAAGTGATTCATCAAGTTTTCCACAGAAAACCAATTTCATTGCAGATGTTCTGTAATTTCCAATCTCCATGAATCGTGAACCCAAATCACACAATCCCAATGCAAGGAATGTAAGGATTTTTTTTTTAAGGTCTGTGCTTACTTAGTCTCTTTACTAGGACTGAATATCATTTGTTGTCTCATCAGATTAATTTTTAAAAAATTAATTAATAGTCTCCCATTTGTTTCTTTCCTGCTTTTGTTGATCCCACACATGAATGGGTAGCTGGTATAAAATTCAAAGCCTACAGATGAATTGATGTAGGAAGACAATAAATTCACTCCTTTTCCCCCAAGTCAAACTAGAAATATTAAGAGAAACGAAATTTTCCCAAGTCTAAATCGTTTTTTCTTACTAACGTTTATTCTCACTCTTTTCAACCCCACGGTGAAGGAAGGGTGTAGGGGGCTGTGGAAAACAGAACAGTCCATCTTTCTGTCAACTACTAAGGATGATCCTTGCGAAAATTACCTCCACTGACACTTGTGGTTTTGTCCACTGTTTCAAAGTCGACTAAGGGAAAATGGGCATTTAAATATGAAATATGGAGTTAAAAAAGGAAGAAATGCCTGCAGATTCAGTGGTGGTCGAAGGCCGTATATGATAAATGAAAATTTCTCAGAAACGCTGACAAGAAAGAGGTTAAACGTCTGCTAAAAGCCCTAGGAAATTAAAGTCGAGTCTTTTAAAAAACACCTTACTCACTGGATTGAGAGGTTGAATCGAAAGCATGATAATTGAATTTACTAATACTGCAAAGTTATGGGGTATGGCAAGGGCGAAGTGACAGATTTTCAAGATAACCCATTAGATTCTGAAGCTGGTCCTTATTTACCCCTCCGCCTTCCACTGCAGCTCTGGTTACCCACATATTTCCTTTAATGAGTTACATAAGGAAGACCGTGGACTTGTCTCAGCAGGACTGTTCGTACACAGAGGCCTCCGAGTGCGTTTGGAGAAGTATAAACATCTGCCCGGGAGTCCGCCGTGGTGGCTGGAATTCTGTCGTCCGTGGAGGGTAGTATATCTCTAAGGGCAGAGCATTGTCTCTCCTACGCTAAGTTACGTGCCTTGTGCTGCCACCTCTAGTGGCTTCCCTGCTGGCACTAGGCAGAGAGTAGAAGCCACCAAAGAAAGGGAGAATCGGCCCCTTAGATACGCCCATGAACTGTGGAGCCACCAATTAAAACCTATCCCATCTGCCTATCCCAATTATTGCACATTGCCTCGTTTTTCTCACTTTCCTTCAAGTATTTTTCAAACTGGCTTCTCCTTTATACAAAACTTAAAGTCACAGGAATGATGACACATAGCTTTACTCTCTTCCTTCCATTTCAGACAAACGATTGTCAAATACATAAGTATGTGGAGCACTAGGAATCCAAAGATAAATAAGAGATCACACTCCACCACAGGAAAGCATGGTGAGAGTAAATAGATAAATGCTTGGAGAGCATCTAGAAGTGAGTGATTATCCCGTTGGGGACCTGTAGAAAGCCTCCTAGGGAAAGTGACATTTGGGTTCAGTCTTGATAGCTATGTAGGACATCTGCAGGTGAAACAAAAGAAGGCCATCGAAATGAGAAAGAAAAAATACTCTTGAGATGTCACACATGAGCCATTAATACCCAAGTCAAATGAACAGTCATTTAGCAGATGATCATTGAGGACCCGCAGAGTACCGGACACTGGGCGAGGTCAGACCACAGAGGAAAAGGCAGGTAAATCAGAAGACATGTTTTAAGCCCATAAGGAGCTCACGGTTTTCCCGAAAACTAGTAACCGCTGTGGAAAACGGCTGGTCAGAACAACGGTCTGTACGTAAGCACGGCACAAGCAGGCTCAGAACGTGAGGCGTCATTTCGAGAAGAAAGTGTGAGCTGGTCATCTCAAGCGGAGACCCATGCTTCCCAGGGCCAGCGGGAGAGGCGCCCTCAGCTGTTTTGCTTACCCATGGTCAAGAGTGGTCCAAATATATTAAATGAAAAGTTACAGAAATAAACAATTCTTAAGTTTTAAGTTGCATGCTGTTCTCAGTAGAATGATGAAATCTTGCGATATCCCACCCGGAGGCAACTGATCATTTTGTCAAGTGTCTCCGTGCTCGCATGATTGTGGAGGCTGCGAAGTCCAAAATCTGCAGAGCAGGTGAGCAGGCCGGAGCCCCCAGAGAGCGATGCTGCAGTTCCAGTCTGAAGCCAGCAGGCTGGAGAATTCTCCCTTGCTCGGGCGAGGCTGGTCTTTTTATCCTATTGAGGCCTTCAACTGATTGGATGAGGCCCACCCACATTAGGAAGAGCAATCTGCTTTACTCACAGCCTTCAGATTTAAATGTCAGTCTCATCCAAAACACACTCACAGAAACACCAAAATAATGTTTTTCCAGCTATCTGGGCCCCAAATTGACACGTGAAATTAACCCACACCGCCCGTGACAAAGGGGCTTCCAGCAGAAGATACAGAAAATGTTCTCAGAAAGATTCCTCTTAGTCATAGGCATGTGCAACACTGCTCTGGGCCCTGAGGGATGAACCCTAGCCAGAAAGGAGAGAAGCTTTCTTGTCTGTAAGGAAAACAGCAAGGCGTTGATGCCATGAATGCTTTAAGAGTCAGCACCATTTTGATACCTCATGTGTTTTCAGCTCTGTGAACCTGCAAACGAGGCCCCATCTTCAAGAGGTCATTTGTTACACAGCCATAGATATTGAATCTGATTTTAGCCTATACTCATGCCAAATGGCAACAAACTGTGAAAAGTTGCCACATAAGGCAGAGCAAGTATTATTTTGACTTTCCTTCTGCATGTTGACTTGAAGTCCTTTTAATTAAGTAGCAATGATAGTATCCTAAATTCAATAAACAGTTGGTGTACCATAAAGATGCACAGTTCTAGTCATCTTTATGGTACACCAACTGTTTATTGAATTTAGGATACTAAATTAATTTAATTTAATAAGTTAATTTCTTAACTTCTGTGCTAAAAACACTCTTAGACACTCTGATCTGTTAGAACCCGTTTCTCACCTCCAGCGAAGGCCACAGTTGGAAGGTAAGATATGTTCCAATATGGGCAGCAACCTTCTGAACCAGGAAAGCAGATTTTTCTCTTCCTGATCTACTTATTCTGTGAAGAGACAGAAGCAACATTTGCTGCGTAACTGACCTGCTGGCTCGGGTTCCTCTTTGTCCTCAGTCGCTTGTTTTCCCACTTTCTATGTTCTCCCCTGCTGAAGTATTTGGGAAAACAAAACAACAACAAAAATTTAATTTTTAATCAACTTACATTTTAAAAAAAAAAAGTATATTTCCCTTAAATTAGTTGGCCAATGAAGTTAACATTAAATGAAAGCAAAATCTTTGATATTTATTATTCTTACTCTCTTATTTCAGTTAAACATAGATATATCATACCCGTATATTTATTTATAATCGAGTCATGCTGAAGACCTCCGTTTTGAAATAAAATTGATGTCCTAGATGTACACCAAATCAAAAACCAGTTGAATTCGGAAACACAAACGAACACTAGCTATTCAATTATGTCCATTAGAAAATCTAGGAAATGAAGAAGACTCATAATCTAGCAAAAGAAAAATCAGGATTTCACCTATGACAACTTTTAACTAAAATCATCTATCAACTCAGGTAGGACTTTTAGGATAAAACTCACCTGGTACCTATAGTAAAATCACAGTCAACTATAGCAAACATCTCACAACTATACATATATTAAAAATTAAGTGTTTTGGGGGGCTGTTATATTTCTTCCCTAAATCTTTGTATTTGAGGAAATATTCCTCTTACTATAAACAAACCAAGCTCTGCCTCTTCCATTCCAGCCATGCTCAGCTCTCCTCTGTGATCACAGTCTTACTGGCCATCACACTCATTTGGCAAGGAATCCTCAAATCACAGGCTTGAAAGGATCTTTAGACTTCCTCTATAAAATATTTATCGATTAGGTGTCCAGATTCCATTTTATTACTTCCAATGGCTGAATTCACCATCTCCCAAGAAAGTCAGTCGGTCATGCTTTTGAGCCGTTTTAGTTACTTAAAACGTTTATCTGCCGCTTCAAAATAGTTGTCTGCTGGTCATAATTCTGCCCTGTAAACTCTTAGAAAAAGTCTGATCTTCCTTCCCCAACTTTTATCTAACAAAACATGGATCTCTTCCTTTTTTCTTATCTAGCCAAAGGCCACCAGGCCTATCTACCCTCCCTTGGGCACCCACACTGCAAGGGAAATCTGGGTCAGAGGGGTGAATGGGAGCGAGAATCAGGCCACACCTACCTGCTAAGACAGCCACTCATAGGAGGAGGTGTCTTTGATAATGTTCACGAAGATAACTGCCTATTAGGTCTCCTTGCCAAGCTTTCCACCTGCGGGACTTAATTTATCTGGAGAAGTTACCATCTTATTATTTAGACACAGATGGCATTTAGGATGGGGGACCTGTGTTCCTTACATGACATGATGTCAAATCTCCCCTCCGAGGGGTCCTTTGCTAAATTTCTCTCTTGCTATCATCATGCCTGCATCGCTAGCTTCTCAAAGGTGGATTTTTTCTTATCTATTTTTTCCTTCTTAAAAGTTATATATAGCTAAATAATAAATTAAACTCTAGCACCGTCCTTATTATTCCATAATTCGCTCTTCAACAGCCTTTGTCTAACTGCTACATCGAAGTGGAACTCTGACCTCGGTTTCAAAGACCATCATAAATTGGGTCTAATTGAAACCAAAAATTTAACTGAACAGATTTCAAACTGAACTGATTGTCATTATTTCCAAAACCTGCATCTTTACTGTCCTTCTAATTTTATCACCGTGAAAGGAAACTTGAGCTCGTTCCTTGATGCCCGCGTGGCCCTCTCTCTCAGTCAGCTGGCCACCCCGAGCTCTGGTCCTTCTGCATGCTCGTGCTCACCTCTGCTTTCTCCTCGCTACTCTCATTTCCACATCCCTGCCTGAGCTTAAGCTGTTATCTCAGACTTCCTCGCCTCCAGTCCAGCCACTGGATCCATCTTTTACAATAAGGATTACCATCTAAATTTCAAATTAATCAGATCTCTCTACTGCTTTAAAGCCTCTTTGATGATTTCCCCTTTATGGAAAGAAAAAATATCAACTCGAGTCTTGGATTCTGTCCTCCTTTTGCTCCCCATGATGGAAACACTGTCCATTTGTCTGGTTGTTCACTTCAGCGGATTCCCGCTCCTTCGTAATCCCGTGCTGCTTACTTCTTCCCAAATGTCAGTAGCCATCGTGGCTCTAATAACCTCATCATCTTTGCTTCTAGCTTGTGGCAGTCGTCAGTGGCCTTGAACAATAATCACATTTTATAATCAAGGTAGGAACTAGTAGTAGGAATTAAGTTATTATGGCTACAATAAATCCCCTCGGAACAGCACTTTAAATTTTACCGTGATTTCTGTGGGGTTTTTTTTGTTTTTTTGTTTTTTGTTTTTTTTGAATAGCTGACATAACTGTATCATTTCCGCTTTTAGCAAACTTTGCCTTGTAAATGGCAATATCGCAGGTGAGCGGTAAATTTTTGTACCTTCAGTTTGTTATCTAGAACTTTGTGATTTTTTTTTTCACACAGTTGTGCAACCATCACCACAATCAACTTTAGAATTTTTGTCTCACCCCTAAGAGAGCAGTCACTCCTCAATTCCTCCCAAGGGGTGTCCCCACCCCACCCCACCCTAGGCAACCACTAATCTTCTTTTCTATATAGATTTTCCTATTTTGGATATTTCTTAAAGATAGAATCATATAATATGTGGTTTTTTGCAACAGGTTTCTTTCACTTAGCAAATATTTTAAATGTTCATCCATTTCATAGCATTAAATGAAAGATTTCGCTTTCATTTCATGTTAACTTCATTTATTTAGGATATTATTTTTATTCCTAAATAATATCCATGAATGGCTATATACCAATTTTATTAATTCCATCATCGGTTGGTGAACATTTAGGTTGTTTCTATGTTTTAGCTATTGTGAATAATGCTACTGGAACACTTGTGTACAAGTTTTTGGGTGAACATATGTTTTCACGTTCTTCAGTATAAACCAGGTGTAGCGTTACTGTGTCATATTGTATCTCTGTATTTAACATTTGAGAAACTGTTAGACAGTTTTCCAAAGTGGCTGCACCGTTTAACAGTCTACCAGAAGTATCTGAGGGGCCCGTTTCTTCACATCTTTGTCAATACTTGCTATTTCATTTTATTATAGAACTTTGTGATTTTTATATGCTTTCTTGCTGCAAAAACACTTCTCTTCCTGTGCTGTAAGTCCACAGAATATGGAATCTTCACGTAACAGCTTTTAACTATGTTGGCAAAAACATTTACTAATCGTTTTTTCCTCAAACTAAGTGACATCAGAGGATTTTAACCTGTGAAGAAGTTAGATCTGAATCTGTTTTTAATTTGCTCCTAATATGTTTTGTTGAAATACAACAATGGTTTAATGAAAAAAAATTAAAAATAAAAGTTCTTATCAGCAAAAAGCTTACTTGGATCCTTGTCATGTAACTGTCTTGACAGTTCAAATAGAAACAGGATAAACAAAAAAAAGTCTCCTTAGGGTTTAAGATAATTTGAAGCCCACAGTTAGGAGGGTGGGCTATGACGAATCTAAAGCTAGGATATACTAGGATATCCAGACTGCCTATATTTTTCAAAAATGGTGGAAACCTTCTCTTGATCAACGTAGTACTTAAAAATAAAAATAAAAAAAGAATCAAAATCAACTAAAAGGGTGAGGCAGCTACACTGACCACCAACATCCTTCTCGTTGAGAACCGTTTCAAAGTTTCATAAAACAGTTCCGTGTGCTCACGAACACAGGGAGCCAAGGTCTCGCTACACGGTGACACATCTAGAGAGCGAAAACCTCTCTCAGAGAAAGATTAAGTATTTGAGTTAATTAATAGATCAACACCTAACTGATTTTGCGTTTCTCCCAGAGGATTCAGGCCTCATGGACGAAGAGCAGCTGACAGGTCACAGCTCCTAGGGACATGCCACAGCCAGACCACGCTAGGAAGCTGTGGGTGAAAAGTGACAGGTTGGGAAGCCTGGTTTGAAGAAGACAGTGTATAAAAATGAGAGCCAGTAAGGCAGTCTGAGCCGCCACAGATCGAAGAAAACACGATCATTTCAAAATCGGTATCTCGTTGCTTTGTTCCTTTCTATGGAGCATGTCAATGGTATTTGCCTCATTTTGAAAGACAAGTCTCTAGAGCTGGTTTTCGTTGTTAGCAGTCGATGAGAAGACTGGGGTAGGATTTTAGCTACCCAAGAAGATAATGGAATAGCTAACTGTGATCAGTCTGAACCGGAGCTCCAAAGTCTTTAAGAATATGAGTCCGTGCATCTGTTGTCATGGCAAGCATCCCAATGCCTTATGCAAACTCTAGCATTGTTTGAAAGGGTGATTTTCAAACAACACATGAGGACCCATTAGGGGTCATTAGTTTCAGAGGTTACGAGCAGCATTTCTGAAAACTAAAATAAAATAGAATTAAGCAGAATAGAAAACAAATTTCCTCACACAAGGAAAGGTGTCAAAATAAGCTAACCTATTCCTGTTATTTAAGTGGCTTCCAAGCAATAAAAAAAAAATGTTCCTTTGCACTCACACAAAGCCAGTTCAGGTTAAGTAGATCTCCTCTACCTTGTGACTTCAAAATGTGCAACACGTGGTCTTATGCCTTCACCGAGTCATCTCTTTGTTATTTACTTCTCTGCTTTCCACCGTCTCTGCCCCTTGAACCCTTCCAGCTTGCTTTGTCCCAGATTCTTAACCCATTGTCATCTATCTACATGATTGAAGTTGACACCTCGATTAAAACAATGCAGTATTGTAATATTGAGTGCCTCTATACTTAATTATTTATCAACACCTTTCTTAATGTGCTAGTTATTGTAATGTAGCTAATGGATCAACTTAATTAGATAGAAACAAGTTTGTCCTGTTTTCTTTTTTAAAAAACTATGATCTGATTCTCTTTTTTATTGTATTTATTTCTACAAAATAATAAGCTAAGTTCTTAAATCCTTTAGGTTTATGTTATCAGGTATAGAAATGTTTGCCATCACAAATCTTTAATTACTTTCCAACTCATAGGCACTCAAAAATCATATATAACATGAATTTCTTAAACTATTGCAAAATAAATAAGAACAAAACATCAGGTTCCTCAAAAACCTGACCATCATCATATTTCTTATTCAAACAAGGAAAAGCAATAGAAATAGATTAATACAGATTAAGAGTGATTCATAGGTATCCCCTGGTGTACCTGGCGTCACTAAAGAAAGCCATTAAAGGCTAAAAGAAGCCCTTGTAGCTGAAGGTTTAAATATGCTTTTTTAAAACAAGTGCATTATTTAAATTTGATTGAGTCATTTTGGGTTGAATGCAACCCACAGCAAGCCGTATTGGCTGTAAAAAGTACATTAAAACTAATACTAGTAATAACCCATCTATTATTCTCAAGATGAGTCTTCTCCTGATCACTGGAAATGTTGTTTGCTTTACTCTTTGAGTTACCGTCTTTATTTATTAAAAGATCTCCAAGTTTTAGCTCTAAGACGTTCTCAGTCCAGGGTTCCGAATAAGTTAATAGCCTGTTATAAGAACCGTGGGAACTAGACGGTATAACGCGGAGCCACCATTCCAGTTATCTGTGCCCAATTCTAGCTTTTATTTTTACCCAGACTCTGGGATCAGGTGTTTCGTGGGGAAGAAAATCAAAACCCCCAAATTGCCAAACTGCCCTACCAAATATACTCACTATACTTGCATATGCCGAAAGAGTTTCATGAGGTAAGATAAACTTCTAATGCGGTATGATATTAAATGATGACAGCCTAGATCCATTGATTCCATTGTGAAGAAGGAAAAAGAAAAAAAAAAAAGAATGAGTCTAAAGGGCCTAGCATTGTTATCGACCTCTATTTATTTTTATGAGGGTTATTAATCCCAGGCCAGTCACCCCTTAATTGCTCAGCAAGATCTTGGGTGGCTTTCTGCTCAACTTGTGCGTTCCCATGGCATGCACTGTGATTGTAAATTTTGGCTATCCATGAATCGTGTAAATCTCATTCCACGGAAAGCCACATACGAGCTTCCCCCACTAGGAGCACATTCATCCCATGACTTGTTGTTATTCTAGATTATTCACACTGCTGCCCATGTTCAGTGATTCAGCATATGTCTGTTGTGTGTCTACCAGGTGACCGCTGTGTCAAGCACAGAAGAAACAAAGTGAGAAGCCGTAGTCTCCACCAGCAGCCACACAGGACGGCGAATGGTTGGGAGTATTTTGTTTCCTGCCTTACGACAACTGCCTTGTAAGATAGGTGTCGTCATCCCCATTCACAGAGCGGAACAAGGCAAAAATAATCCTGGGTCTCAGAAACGTTCAGGATCAAGTCCAAGGTCAAAGAGTGAGTATGTTACAGAACTCGTGTTCGCAGCAGAGATACTTCTATCCCGATCCAAAACCTAAGGTCCTCACAATTGTTTTCTGCCTTCCTTCATCAGTTTAAATGTGCAAATATTTACTGGATTTATTTCGTTTGTAGATCTTCCACAAACCATTCGTATTTACCATGCTTAAAAAATGACATTTTACTCTCTCATATGCTAAAACTTTAATACTTTTAACTTCTTTAACAAAATAATACTATTTTTTTTTTTTTAACATTTTAGGCACTAAAATACCCCTCCAGGTCTTGTGCCATACATATGGTTTTACTTCCCCGACGTGCAGAGAGCCCAGGTCTGCAGGGACCACCCCAGAATGAGCCCCCTTCCTCAGGCCAGTCGTGGGGGTGACGCGGCTGGATTAGAAAGAGAAACTGGTCACAAAGAAGCGTGGCCTGACGTCCAGAGCCAAAAAGGACTCGCAGCCATCCTAGAATCTGAGCAGTGATTTTTAACACGCCAGAAAGAGGTGAGTCAACAAGGAAGAATGTAAATCAAAAGGGTAGAGTAAAAGGAAAAACACGGTCACTTTTATGTACATTGAGAGACCTGCTTTTGCCAAAAGGAAATTCTGGGAAAGATCTCGCCTGCACATCAGCAAAATGCAGCAAGTTCCCATTTGTTCTCATCCCTCTGTCAGAAACGATTTCCCCAGACCAGCGGGGCCCGTAGGACTAGAATGGAAACAGGATGGGCTGACACGCATCTCTGCTATGAAATCAAGGAAGGTGCGAGAGGCCGTTTTTAAGTTTTCTTTTCTTTTTCTGATGCAGTTTTCAAGACTGACATGTGAGCTGTGTATGCTCCACAGCTAGGACTAAGTCATTTTTAGATCTTTCTAGATTGAAGGAGCAGATTGGAAGCCGAGAGGTGAGTCATTTTTTTTTAATTTTTTTTTTTATTTTGGGGAAATGAACCCCATTTTAGTGATTCCTCCGATAGATCTGGGCAAAGTCCATCAAAAACCTTCTGAAAAGGATTCACCATTCTAGATGTCATTAAGAACATTCATGATTCATGGGACGAGGTCAAAATATCAACAATAACAGGAGTTTGGAAGAAGTTGATTTCGCCCCTCGTGGATGGTTTTGAGGGGTTCAAGACCTCAGTGGAGGAAGCGACTGCCAGATGTGGTGGAAATAGCAGGAGAACTAGAATTCAAAGCGGAGCCTGAAGGTGTGACAGTTGCTGCAATCTTGTGATAAAACTTTAATGGATGAGGCGCTGCTCCTTATGGATGAGCAAACAACATAGTTTTTTGAGATGGAAGGTACTCCTAGTGAAGATGCCGCGAAGACTATTGTAATAACGACAATGGATTTAGAATATTATGTAAATTACTCAGTTGATAAAGCAGTGGCAGGGTTTGGAAGAAGTTCTCCTTTGGTTAAAATGCTACCAACCAGCATCAATTGCTACAGAGAAATCGTTCCTGAAAGGAAGAGTCAACCAATGCCGCAAACTTCTTTGTTGTCTTATTTTAAGAAATGGCCACAGCCACCCCGGCCTTCAGCAGCCACCACCCCGATCAGCCAGCAGCCATCGACATCAAGGCGAGACCCTCCACCAGCAAAAAGATTACGGCTTAGTAAGAGCTCAGATGATGGTTATTGTTTTTAGCAATAACTATTTTTTAAATCAGGGAAGGTACTTTTATAGACATGATGCTATTACATACTTAATAGACTACAGAGTAGTATAAATGTAATTTTCACATGCACAGGGAAATAAAAAAAATATGCATGATTTTATTACAATATCTGCTTTATCTCGGGGTCTGGAGCATCTCCAAGGTGTGTATGTCACGGAAAAGGATCAGGGTCCCCAGGTGCAAGCTCTCTCAATGTTTACCGCTTATTCCCTTTCAAATATACTTATAATGGTGGTGCCTACGTTTTAGGCAAACTCTGCTCCCCACTTTAACCCCCTTTACGGACACTGCTGCTTCCCAGGCGTTGTGATACTGTCTCCGTTAGTTACCTGCTCTCCCCTGCATCTTTCATGTCTTCTGTGCCATTGGCTATAATTCTAATACAAACTCATCCATTTATTTCTTTCCTTTCCATCACTACTAAATTTTTTAGGAAAATATTCATTACTTACAAACTGTACTTTCTCATATCTCACCGTTAAGCCCTTCTGACCGCCCATAAAATATGATGGTGACAATTATTTAACAGACCATTTAGAATCTATCGGTCACGTCTCAGTTCTCTCGTAGCCTGACCTCTCTATGAAAAGATACTATTAATAATTCTGCTAATTTTGAAAGTCTCCCCTGGCTTTCATGAGTGTACTGTCTCACCGACTGCTCACCTGAGCAGCACGCCGCACTTATGAGTTCTCTGAGTCCCATTGGCTGAGTCCTCTCTCTCTCTCTGCCTGTCCCACGTCCAATCCTCCATGACTTCTCCGTCAGCTCTGGGTCCAGAGGAGACCCCTCCCCCATATCTATGGTGTCGGTGAACACCTCTATGCTGATTACTCTTGAGTCTCTGTCTCCAGGCCTGGTACCTTAACAGATGCCCCATGTTAAATATAGTCGATTCTTCTCACCTGACAAATACGCATCAATAAATATCTGAAAGGCTGGGTTCAAATTTAAATTGCTCAGATTTTCTTCCGAGACCATAACAGAAGGGAGAACCATCCCGGATCCGTCTCCTCTCCCTTTCTCTTTCCCCTCTGTCTATCCAGCACCGCGTGGGGCCTCATGTGTGGATATGTAGAACCCCGATAGGTGGAACCCCAAACCTCAGGCGCAGGCTGCATCGAAGCCCTTGCGGATGGCTGTGCTTTGGGCCTAAGGGAGGCACATCAGAAGATGGACCAATGAAGCGAACTGCACCGATCCCAGAAGTGGACTTGGGGCCATTTGGGCATGATATCCAGGTCTGAGGGACCCAGAGCAGATCTAGCAATAGGTAGTAGACTCCAGGGCACATCCCTCTTGGACCTGTGGATTCCTTCTCCCTCCAAGAGGAAGCGTATCCAGAACAGGGACAAAGTTGAGCCCTCTAAATTGTAGGTTCTAGGGCAAGATTTCCTTTCCTGGCCTCCAAGGGCTGGATCGCAATTATTAACTGCCAATCATCTCCATAGTAATGCTATGCTACTTTATCGGATTTTCATTTATTCCCATTTGAATTCATTTCATAGAGATTATTCTTCCTAATCCTGGTCCTTCGCCTATGGTTCTAGATACGTACCATCTACCTAGTCACACAAGTTCGAGAAATCGAGATCACCTTTGATTTCATCATTTTTACCCTCCCTCGTTCAAATGGTCACTCGGAACTCTTGGTTCATTCTCTGAAATGTATTTAGCCCTTTTCTCCTTTCCAAGTCTGCTTTCCCTGCCCTAGCTGAGCTGTCCATTCTCTCTCCTGAGTAGCCTCTCAACGAGTTTTTGTCTTTCCAACTTCTTGACTCTAGTTCATCCTTCAAATTCAACTTATCTTTTAACAGGTCAGATAAAGACACTTCTCTCCTCCAAATCTTCATGGGTTTCCTACCACCTACCAAATAAAATCTTATGTGTCCTTATATGCCCTATCTGTGCCTCACAGACTTCCTACTCTAGCCACTCAGGCTAAGTTATCATACCAAAAACATCTAACAACTTTTATACATTTTCACTTTTTAAATCTTTTCTCCCCTTAACCTACAAAAGCTTTCCCCTATTTCTCAATCTGTTACATTCAACTCAAAAGCTATTACCTCAAGAAACCTAATCTGATCTTACTCTCAAAATTAAATAAACTCTCCCTCTACTTTTAATTCATCACGATTATTCCTCTCCTCATTCATCTATGTTTTCCTCCATTTCCCATTTATTCATTCATCCAACTAATGTTTGTCAGAAGCTAGTATGAACCGGGTCTTCTGCTCTGTCCTGTGAGAATTTCTGCTTTCATGGAGCTTAGATTAGTGGGGAAGACAGATATCAAATAATAACCGTAAGATAGGAGGTAGAACTGCCATGAACTAAGAAAGATCTCTGCAAGAACAGGAAATGTTTTATGAGGACGCATAAGTAGGTTTTTTTCTGTGTGATTGGGATGTGATTTTCTGAGGAATTGTCAGGCAAACTGCGATCTGAAGGACCAGGAGGAATTTTCTAGATAAAGAGGGGGCCGAGGATGCAGAAACTTTGTGGCAGGAGTGACCTTGGCTTATTTAAGGAGATGAAAGAAAGCCAGAGAGGCCGAAGGGCAGAAAGAAAGGGCCGAAGGATGAGAGAGGACCTGTGACAGGAAGTATCCGGATTTTGTCTTTGTTCAACGAGAAATGGAAAACATCTGATGAGTTTTAAGCAGGAGAGGTGACACGGTCTTGTAAAGAACTTTCTGGTTGTAGCGTGGGGAGTTACCTGAGGCTCACAAAAGTGGCTGCAGATTAACCCGTTCCCAGACTATCGCACGTTGGTGGCTTGAGTCACGGTGGTGTCAGTGGTGATAAAGAGAAGTGTACAGATTTGAGAAACGCTTCCCTCATAAAGCCATCCGGACATGGCAGCGGTTTGATGTGGAGGGCGAGAGAGGGAGATATCAGTGTTTCAGGACTGTGCGTAATGAGCGGCAGGACCGTCCCACCAAGACAGGAAGCAGCTCTGGAAGAAGGGCGGGTCTGGAGAGAAGATCCTTTCAGTTTTGGGAAGTGTGTGTTTAAGGTTTACTTCAGATCAAGGAAGACTGTGTTGATGTAAATTTGAGACTCAGTAGCCTGAAGAAAATATGGAGCGTAAGAGGGGCGAAGAACCGACAATCCATCCTTGTAGAACATCGACATAGAAAAAATCTTTAAGGTGTGAGTTTGTTTTTATTTCCGGGGGAAGAAGGGTGCCGGCCGGCATG
This sequence comes from Pteropus alecto, assembly GCF_000325575.1. NCBI lineage: Eukaryota > Metazoa > Chordata > Mammalia > Chiroptera > Pteropodidae > Pteropus > Pteropus alecto. Next base: position 17,164,083 of record NW_006443225.1, on the reverse strand, counting down.
GAGGGGGTCGCAACTGCAAAGGAGTCTGGGAATTTGTTCTATTTTGACTTACACTTATTTATGCTCGCTATGTCTCCCCCACTGAAAGTTCCATAAAGATGGAGAGCTTATCTTACTTATACTTATAGTCCCTTAGTATCTAGGGACACTGTATTTATGATATAATACTGGGATTGCATGTTGGTGACTCTTGTCAACTGTTATTTTCTTCCTGTGGAAAAACATGTTCTTTAAAATTTGAGTAATTTCTATTCATTTAACATTTTTCAACTTAATTCAAAACTTCTTGGGCTACAGTGTAGGATAATTACTTCCAAAAGAAAAGTTATGCTTTTCATTCTGTCCATAAGATAATGAAGATAAGGTCATATCTTTGCATATAATTTTTCTGTTGGAGGAAGTGATATCTTCCTCCAACAGAGATAAGTGATATCTTTTTCTTTGTTTTGTTCATGAGCAAAAAGCAGTTTTCTGTACTGATTTTTAATGTGGCTGTCACCAAAATTTGAAATTATCGTAAACTAAAAATATAAAAAAACTAACCAGATTAATTTTCCAGAAGTCATAAACTTTATTCTAGATCAGTTTCATTCCAGAATAACTCAGAAAGGTAATCATTTTTTAACATTTTCAATAACAAAATGGTTTTAAGCTTAAATAGGTTAGTTTGTGTATCTTCTGTTATGTCATTTTTTTCAGACAAATAGGAATTTTCCAGCTGTGGAGGCACTGCCTGTATGTCAAGCTAAGTCTAGGAAAATATATTTCGAAATTAATAATGTCTGCTTAAAATATTCTCTTGTCACCTCAATCTCTTTTCACGGTTTTCAAACTCTGGTCTTAATACGTTTTCTTCTCTATTTCTAATTCTATTTTTTGACTCCTTCCTCCAACAGAAAAATTATATGCAAAAGGAGATGCCTATTTGAAATCTCTAAAACAGAATAACATGAATAATACTTTGTAAAATACTCTGTTGAAGCCAAAGATTGAGAATAACATATACATACATATACATATACATATATATATATAACCTTTCTACTTTGCTACATTTTACTATTTTCTATCTTGTATACACACACACACACACACACACACACACACACACACACACATATATGTATGTATATATATGTTCTTTGGGTGGTGCTGAAAATTTCTTGGAAATTCTTGATCAGATGTGTGGAAGAATGTGAGTTGTGGGTATTCACTTTTAACGTGAACGAAGCAGATCATTGACAAGTGAAGTCAGTGTTTATTTCCACGTCCCTGGCAGAAATTGGTAATCACTTACATCTAGTAAGTAAGTGTCTATTTGCAATAATGGTAAGATTTAAAAGTTCAGTCTCCGAGAATCTGTCTTATCTGTTCTTTATTCCATTTCTGTATGCTTCTTATATTTTCAAGTCACTAAATGCAGGCCAGTGACCTCATGGCACATACATTTTAATGTTTTGTCTAGAGACTCCCTGTGTGTGAGAATATCATTTAATCATAACAAATTTTTAAAAAGAGGAAAAATCGAGAAACTACACTAGTTTCATTATCGGTGGCACATCTAACTGAAGAAAAAGGACAGAGATTTTAATAGTTAGTAAATATTGACCTTAAATCACTGAATCACAAATTAGATAATAATTAGAGCTTTCCACTCATATTTTGCTTATATTTCATTTTATAAGACATGAATGGCTCATTGGTTCTTCCTGCATGAAATAGTAAACATCTTGACAACAATGTGATTATTCCAAGCTGTTCTGGTCTAAAGAAAGGACCAGTCCTGCCTTTTCATAGAATCTCTGACTGTCTCTATCACTCCAGGCCCTCAAGAGATGAATCTCATTACACAGATTAAAGGAAAACTGGAGCGAAGCAAAAAAAAAAAAAAAAAAAGTAAGAAAATTATTAAACAAAAAATTACATAATATATGATATTCATAAATAGTAATAAAACAGTACTTTCCACAGTACCTGACAAGTCGTGGGCTCTCCGAGGCAGCGGAACAAGTACTGGGACTCAAAGGGTTCTGGATCCAAATGTCTTCTCTGCCTTTTACCAGATGCTTTGTCTTGGACGAATCACTTTGCCTCTTTGAGTCTTTCTTCCCTCATCTGCAACATGGTGATAAGACTATTCCTGAGAATTTATGACAAAATCTATGATCGTTTCGAAGATTAAAGAAAGAACGAAAATAAGCATAGCCAAAGATATTAATAACAAAACTATCATACTAATCAAAAATGCCAATCCCAATAAACAACAACATAGATTTTAAGACAACTGTTAATGACTACGACAAAAAAAAGACTATAATTTTCCCTTTAAGGAGTAAGTGGCTATTATACCGAAAATAGATTTTTGGTGAGAATAGGCTGATAGTAGCAAGTTTACTTCTCTCTCATATGAAAAAAAAATCCAGAGGTATCATGAGGTTGCTTTGGGAGTCTCATAAGACATCAGAGACCCAAGTACCTTCTGTTATCCAAAGTGATTTTAGGATTTTGAACTTCTCCCAGCTTATATATGAGATTCCACCAAATATATTAGATTACCATTTGATCTCATCCTTATCAACAGTCATTAATTTTAATTTCACCTTCCTAGTGGATGTGTTATTTCATTGTAGATTTAGTTTGCATTTCTCTGATGACCGAAGATGTTGAACATCTTTTCATGTACTTAGTGGTTATTTGTATATCTTCTTTTTTCGAAGTGCTAGTATTTCTTTCTGTCCTTTTGTTTGTCTTTTTGATATCAAATATAAGAGTTCTTTAAAAATTTGGGGTACAAGTTCTTGGCCAAATATATGTTTTGCAATCAAGAGTTTGTTGAATAAAGCTTTCCATTTGTACACTCATAGACACATAAAATACCTACTGTCAAAAATTAATTGATGAAAGTGTTCAAATACCTTTTGGTACTTGTGCCAAATTTAAAATTTGATTTTAACATACAGTTCACCTAAAACTTTTGTTTGAAATGAAAACACGGACATTCTTCGATGAGACTCTTGTTTTGTCATGAAGATCTTGTAATAGAGGGAAAACACTAATGTTTGAACAAGTTTGATTGTTTATATATATATAATTTCTTCTCTTACTGTGCTATAGCATACGGTTTCTTGATGCTGTTATATAATTTTTTAATACCCATTCTACATTAATATTAATAGTATTAGAGACATGTAGATATATATATATAATTGCGCAGAATGAAGGCCTGAAGAAATTATCAGGCAAAACCCAAGGACAAATACTTGTGCCCAATAATTTAGATGTTGTAGGTGGAAATTCTATGGGAGCTTGGATTATTTGCATAATTCAATTTTCTCCTTTGCTTTGCTATTATTAAATTAGTTTATAAACATTTTAAACTTTTATCTTAAGATTAATTATCTGTGAGAAATGTGAGTTAATCACGAATGCTTCGCTTCTTGTATCCAGACAATTATGTAGCCTCTGTGTTTTGTTTTCTATACCTAGGACATTCTACAGAGTCCTGTAATGCTAATAGTGTTGCAACTGAATATATTCAGACTATTTTCCCAATATTGAGAGGACCTCATAAGGCTGGAGTCTGTTTTTTTTTTCAGATGTTATTTATTTACTTTTAAAATCTACTCTATCGATCCCAAGTATTTTTTTCAAATACAAATTAGCAAATTATCTTTTTATGAAATTGTCTAACTTTTTAAAAATGCATCCTAATTTTAAGGTAAACATTATGCATACACATGGCTAGACATTTCAGTCGTGAACTGGAGCCCTGAATAGGTAAGACGTAGAAACTCAGCAAGTGAAGATACTCATTAGCCAATCTATCTTCTCTTTTAAAGGAGATGCTAAATTTTAACCACTTTAGAGTTGGGTTCTAGAACTATTCTATTTTTATTCACAGACAGAAAACAGACCTGAACCAGGGATTAGGAAAGCTTACAGGTTATTAGGAAAGTCCTTTTAAGGAAAATCATAGCTATTAGTCTGCTGCTGAGAAAGTTGGGGTCTGTGCAAAGAATCTCTTAATTACCTCTTCTACTTCTGAAGCCGCAGTTAACTTATAGAAAAGAGTGTTCTTCCCTTTAATGAATTCCCAAATGCTATGGCATTTATTAAAGAAATATTTAAGCAGAGCCATTGTTCAGAAGATACTTTATTCTTTCCTTACTACCATGGTCCCTGCCTCAACTTATTAGCTGCCTAGTGGGAGGTTAAGAGAAACCTCCAGAATACATTGTACTCTCCATCTGGTCTTATTCCTTACTTAATTTTGTACTTAACTGGTACAGAAATAAAAATAACATCAGACCCTATGGGTGCTGATTAAGAAAACTCTTAAGCAGGATACAAGGCATTGATTGAGCTCTACTAAGATTCTATTTCTTTTCTCAGCCCTTTTCACTTAATCATTAATAAAAGGAAAATTAAAGTTCATGAGTATCCATTTTTTTCAGTGTGTATTTATAGAATATTCAATATGAGTGAGGTTCGGTGTTCGGTTCTGAGACACAAAGGTGAATAATACTGATTTGGATCCTGGCTGCATAAATTCACAATGTAGTTAGAGAGGAAGATAAACATCTGTTTATACATTGTACTAAGCACTCTACTAGGAAGAGTATATCTGGTGAGCACGTATGCAGGCTTGGGAGACCGGCCTGCTTCCAGGAGGACATGCATGGATCTGCCTTTGGGGGAGACTGCGTGAATATGGGTCACTGAAGAACAGTAAACGTTTCGTGTAGCTAGACCTTAAGAATCTGTGGGGAAGTGAGAGAAAGCAAGAGGATAAATAATGTCCTGCTACTAAAACAGCAGGGATACTGCTAAAATAAAAGCAGATAGTTAAATTAATCCAGGCCCGAACTACATTTGCAAAAGAAATATTGAGCAAAGAAATTACGAATATTGGTAAGAAAGTGGTCCACATAGGGTGTTCAGCCTGGATCCCTGACCCCAGGTAGAACCCTTGGTCTTAAGAGATAACCTCCTCCCAGACTGAAACAGATCTAATGACTGTCAGTGCCCAATAAGAGGCACTACTTGACTGTTTTTCTCATTCTCATGATGCCTACCAGGTTCAATGTCATGCAAGATGATCAAGACCCTATATCTTGTTATACTGATACCTGAACTTGGGGTATTTATCACTGGGAAGTTATAGAGAGAGCAAAAAAGAAATCGAATTTAACGTAAGAGGAGGCAAAATTAAATACAAATAAACTATAATGACATAAAATTTAGTTCTGATAATAATGCCATATTCTTCCTAAATAAATAAAACTCCTTATCCAGAGAGGTTGGCAAAAGAGCAGGATCTCCTTTTGGGCAGTCTACATCCCTTTTCTCTTTTTATGTTTAGTTATATTTAGATACACAAATACTTAGCATTGTGTTACAGTTGCCTGTAGTATTCGGTATAGTAACATGCTGTACAGGTTTGTAGCTCAGAAAGCTACAATATAAATAGTAATAGGCTATTTTATATGTATATGTATATATGTATGTGTGTGTGTGTGTGTATGTGTGTGTGAGTCTCTCTCTCTATATATATATATAGACACATACAAATACCTACTGTCAAAAATTAATTGATGGAAGTGTTCAAATCCCTTTTGGTACTTGTGCCAAAAGAGATTTGAACACTTGGTATTTGGTACTTTTTAACTGTATTGTTACTGTACCAAAGTGTTCAAATACCTTTTGGTACTTGTGCCAAAAGGGATTTGAACACTTGGTATTTGGTACTTTTTAACCGTATTGTTACTGTACCATATATTATATGTATATGTATATGCATATGTATATGTATATGGTACAGTAACAATACGGTTAAAAAGATAAAAAGTGGTACAGGGCACTTACTACAAACGAAGCTCGCAGGACCGGAAGTTGCTCTGGGTGATCCTGAGAGCGAGCCTGTCACTCCCGGCTGTCCTTGGAAAGTGCTTCATGTGACCCCTAACAGCTCGGATCACATTACATGGTAACCTTTGTTTCTACATCTGCTTCTTCCATTAGATTGTTTCCTCTTCGAAGATCAGGCGATATAATCTCTTTTTTAATCCCATTACCACGTACACTCTCCACCATAGTGTTTGTTCTCAAAATTTATTTCAATGAGGAAAAATATGAATAAAATGTAACTGGCTCAGCTGACTCTCAGGGCATATTTACGTGTAGAAAGGACTTCCAACATCTGATGAGAACTCAGGTGGGAACTGCTATCCCAGTTCAAAACTTGCATCTGCAAGCACACCAGCACGCGGGCTGCAAAATGCCCTGGGGCCGTGAAGACAATGCCTCTAGGATTAAGACTGGCACCTAAAGCGTTGCCTGCTCACTCTTGGCAGTGTACAGACACTTGCTCTGTCCCTCAGTATCAGCTGACCCCTGAAGATGGCATGAGTGTCCCTAGGCTATTAGCAATTCCGTGGAGGGAAGCTGTAGAGTTTTTCACTGAGCAGTGTAGGAAGATAAAATTAAGTGACAAAGGCTGAAGGACTTGCCTGCGGCTAAAGAAACAGTTGCGTTCCACAAGCTCCGGCCCCACCTGCATATTCGGAAGAGAACTCTCTTTCCTTCAGCAAAGCTGCCCATAGTTTCAACACATTTGGTAATAAAGCAGGGAAGAAAACAAGCCTTTCCTCCAGTAATAGGCCTTTTCCTCGGGCACCCATTCTCTGCTGAAGTTCTTCAAAAAAGCTGGGAGAATTAAGGAAAGATGTTCTCCCGACACAATACTCCTAGTTCTAAAGCTGATCCCCGTACACTGGCCAAATGCGAGTCTCACGCTTCCGATCCGAGATTTATAGCCAATTTGGAATGTGCTGCTGTGGCTGGTTGCTTCCCATCCTAGTCTCTGGGCTGACACACCTGCAAGTAGCTTACATGAGGGTTCAAGGTTTTAGTCTGATTTCCTCGTCGAATTCTCAGGCTTCGAACCTTCTGCAATGACAGAAGCAATCAGAATCGGACTTCGGCAGTGGGGACCGGGGCTCAGCAAAGGTGTCACTGGATGCTTCTTTCCCATTGTCTCATTCTTTCCCTTTATCACCAGATTTTCTGCACTAAAAACTTGTTGGCCTCACAGAAACAGAGCGCCCCTCTACCCCCATTATAGGGGATCTGCTTAGCAGCCCCACCTTGTGTAACGACCCAGTCAGTTCCTGAGTTTATTTCATTTCTGTTGCAGTCAAAACTGTCGTCGTATCTGCTTAAATGTAATGGTTTTCTCCTGGGACTCAAGTAATTCATATTTTATGTGAAGTAACTTAATTTTCAGATGTGTCTGGTATAAATAGATTTTTTTTCCTTCTTTACTCCTCAAAGACAATGAAAATTTGATTTTCCATGTATGGTAACGTAAATGTAATCTAGAGTTTAAGCATATCATTTCTGTCTTGTTTCCAGCAGCAATCTCATTGGCCATGCAGGGTTTAATACAGACCTAGCACCACCAGCATGGAGGACCCCAAAGATGAAACGGGGAACCCCAAAACCTGGGGACGGCCTCTCATCTTTGTCATGTTTCCGGGCGATAAACCGCCACCCACTTAGTTTCAAAAAATTTATGAAACTGCTTCTGCACACAGATGTCATGGCGCATGTTAGATTTCCATTTGAAGTTCTATGAATGTCATCTGGGTAAACTCACCCCCTATGAGTCTCTTATAAACACACACACACACACCTGAAAGTTTCCACCGCTTGTCATGAATGACACCTGTAAACGTCTCCCCACTGCCAGGATTGCTGTCAATCAGGGAAATTCGAGCTAAGGAAAGCGCTGCGCTCAAACAAGGTGGAGGGGGGCGGAAAGGCTTCCTCCCTCCCGTTCTGCTGTTCCCGGTACCACACTCTTCTGTCACAGCAGCCATGACGCTGAATCTGACGTCGAGCGTTTTAACTAGGATACCTTGACGTTCTGTTTCACTTGTTCCTTTTGACGTCCAAAGGAGAAAAAAGAGGACACTTTCTAGTGTGCACAGGGAAGAATACCAATTTTTTGGAAGTCCCTTTAAAAAGAGTCAAATTCCATTTTAGGGAATCGTATACACCTCCCCCCCGCCAAAAAAAAATGCCCCAGAAAGTCATGAACTATGTTAGTTCAGAGTTTTTATTTCAACTCTTCCTTCCAGCCAAGATCAAGCCATCTTTCCCACTGACTCTGTAAAATACCTCTCCCAAATTTCTTTGGGTATTCCTGTGAAAATCAGGCTGGGCACAAGGAACTTCTGAATTTTGATTCGAACTATTTATGATTTCTTAATGCAAATGTTGGCATATCATCAGAACGCTAGAGGGGCTCTGCACTGTGTCTTTGTTCCGTCTGCTCTGACGGCGAGCATTAGAGCTTGCTCAGTGCCTGGCTGAGCTGAGGACTCACACGAAAGCCTGTTGGCCGAGTTTCAAGCCAAATAAAACAGAGGTGAGGATGCTGGGGGTAAGGGGTTTGGAAGGGTTCAGGGACATTACTTAGAGAAGGTTTAAGCCTAGAGGGATTTTACTCACAACTGTGCTCCAAAAACCTTAGAACTCGGTGAGGATCATGCCCTGTGCTTGACCTAGATAGAGAATGTCACCAGTCATCGTGACCTTGTGAAGCCAGCCGAGACCATGGCGGTTTCTCCCGAGCATGCCTTGTCCGTACTCTCATTACCTGTGAATTATCCTGTTTCCAGCGATGCCACCACCGGAATGTGAACTTCTTGAAGGCTGGCTCCCCGGTGTTCGCTTCTGCATCTCTGGAGCTTAGTAGAAGGCCTGGCGGCCTTTTCGTTCAGACAGGCAACCCAGGCTGCCCTACAGCACCCATAGCCTCGAGGCAAAAGCGAATTGTGATTTTGACATGAGCTTGGAAAAGCCTGGCTCTGAGGTTACTAAGATTTAGCTCACTCTGGCGAGGCCAGAGTCAGCCCTTCGCTCTGCTCCCCGAGACCACATCCTCCCCAGATTCAGAAGACAGTCAGCAACAAAGCCAGGGGCTGCTCTGAGCACCTGCAGGGTGCTGAGAAGGGCTGAGGGAACCCCGAGCCTTTACAACACCCACCGCCGCACCTTCACTCGGACGAGCGTGACAACATCTTGATAAACCCGAAGAGAAAGCAGAGGCGGCCCGTAGCTCTCGTCGAGGGAGGAGAAGGAATTGCAGAGTAAAACGACTTCAGAGGCTATCTAGGTCAGAAGTCACAAGGGGCACCTGTGGAAGGCAGAGTTAACCCCCTCCCCAAAGCTGTCCCAAATCCTAATCCCCGGAATCTGTCAATACGTTCATTTACATGGCAAAAGAGAACTTCCAGGTGTGATTAAAGCAAAGGGCCTGGAGATGAGGCGATTATCCTGAATTATCCACAGGAGTCGCTTCTAATCACTGGAATCCTGCAAATAGGATAACCTTTCCCAGCTGTGCTCAGAGACAGCTGGACGGCTGATAAAGGGACAGGGACATCGCTGGCTTTAAAGATTGGGGGAGAGGGCCATGAGCCAAGGAAGGTGGGTGACCTCTAGAATTGGGAAAAGCAAGGAAGCAGAAGCTTCCCGAGAGTCTTCAGGAAGAAACACGGCCTGTCACACGTCGATTCCAGCCCAGTGAGATCCGTGTCAGACCCGCGACCTACTAAACCCTAACCTAATAAATCTGCATTGTTTTAAGCTACTAGATTTCAGATAACATATTATGACAGCAATGGAAAACGAATACGGCCATCCACAGGCCAGATACAGCCTGCTCCTAGGAAATGTCACGTAGAACCTCATTTCCGCTTTTTTGAAAACCAGACGATTTATGAACATTGGTCCGCACGGGCACAGAGAAGCTATCCGCTGGAGCCAGAGAATGGTCCCCGCTTCCAAAGGGACGGCTTGTTCTCCAGTCATCACGGGCCCTACTACCCGGCCACCTTGGCTGTCTATTTACCCATCCAGCTCCTACAGGTATTCGATTTACAACATAGGTCTCGGCATACGGAATGGACATGGCCTCGCAGAACCGACCAGGCCCTCAGCGTTACGTAAGAACAGTGGAATAAATCCGACATGGCCGAAGAATATCTGGGAGATGCTAATGCACAGTGGTCCCGTGCGTTCCCACGCCATCGGGGGAGAGGCGAGCCGGGGGCAGCTGAAGACAGCGGGAAAGAGCACATCTCACCGGGCGCCCACAGCTGCCCCTTCCCCGCGCTTTGGCGATGCTTAATTAAGCTGCCCAGCATTTAGGGTTCACATCGCCAGGGAAGAGGGGAACCCTAAATTGACTGAGATTAATTTTACTCTAGCTTGATGAAGGAGAGTATAGTAAATGCCTTAAAAAAAAAACTATGAGTGGGCTCCATAAAATGCAATCATGTCAATGAAGGAGCTGCATTAAACGAGGCTTAATAAAAATAGTTTCGGGTTCGTCTGTTACATCAAAAAATAAAGCGGGAGAATAATGGTGGTGACAATTATAGAGTAAACCACTGCACTGAACTGAGAAGTCCCATATGTCGTCACGAGACAGTTACACTCTCTCTCAGATCCACTTATAAGAGGGAATATAACAAATGTAAAACTTTAGCCCACTCCTTCCTACTCTGAGATCGGAAACAGGGCAGAAGGCAGGAGACAATCACCAACTGTAATAAATCTGAATTCATCTGATGGCAGGAAGCATTATAGTGTCATTTTAATATTAGAAATGTTCGGTTATTGATGCAAAAAATTTCTATTTCCTGAATGCTTACATTTGCAACAGAATTTCAAGAAAGTAAGATAAATTTCGTATCAGAGACAATGTATGTACACATTCCAAGGGTGCAGTTTGATGAACTTGACAAATGTGGAGCCCCATTGACGATATGGAACAATTCATAAAGTCCCCTCATGCCCACCTGGAGTCGATATCAGCCCCTCGCCCTAGCCAACTGCTGCTCTGATTTCTATCATTAGGTTTGCTCCTCTAGAAGGTCACAGAAATGGAGTGACACAGCATGGCGTCTTTTCTGTGTGGCATCTTTCACTCAGAACAATGCTTGAAAAACCCAGTCGTGTTATCGCGTGAGTTTGTCCTTGCGCATTGCTGGGTAGTATTCCATTCACTGCGTGAGTTGAAAACAGTTTACATGTTTACCTCGTGATGGATTTGGCTTGTTTCCGGCTGGGGCTATTATGAATCAACCTCCCGTGAAGTTGTGGGTGTGAGATTTTGTGACTACGTGTTCTCTTCTCTTGTGCTAACACCTAGCAGTAAAACTGCATGGTCTCACGGTAAGCATATGATTCACTTTGTCAAGAGTCGCCAGACCATTTTTTAAAGTGGTTGTACTGCTTTTTACAACTTATTCTTAAAACAGCGAACTATGTGTGTTTCTGCCCCTCGGGAGTCACGGTCTAATTCTAAAATTTCTAAAATTCCTCTACCGACTTCTAAAAACTGATATAGGGTGATTACCACGTATTTATACTTTACTTAAAATCAAAAGAACTGATATAGAGTGATTACCACCTATTTACACTTTACTTAAAATCAAAGGACCAAATCCGATTTTTAGGTATGTGTATACGTGTAATGCGTGGCATTAGATTGCTATGGTACAGGTATCACTTCGTTAAAATCTATAACGTCTGGCTGAAGCAGGAGATGGAGATTTCAAATGTGGACCGCCACTCAGTAACACACACTAAGCAGCATCGCTGAGTGTTACCGTGGGCTGTTTGTTAGCCTTTCCCACTGGACCGAAAACTCGCTGCGGGCCGCGGCCGCATCCTCTGCAACGGAGTTGCTGTCTAACGCATGGCAGCATTAGATAAATATCTGGTGAAGGAATGAACGCAACGGCTGCCAAAACTGAAAGCTACCAGCTCAAGTTCCGAGAGAAACCGCTTGTGCTTTTTCAATTTAATGCCAAAAGAAAGAGCCCGAACGTAAGAACACATGCTGGGGAGCGGGACATCTTTCTATCAGAGGCTTTATTTATCCCTACATCTTTCACACAGACGGGGGAGTGTCCTCCAGGAAGGAGAGCGAGATGCTGGGTGTCAAGTCTCCGGGGTTTAATTCCCAGCTCCGACTCTCACTGGCTTCAAGGCCTTGGGCAAGTCACTTAACCTCTGTTCCAAACAGAAATAATACCCCCTCCTCCCAGGAGCACACCAAGGCAACTTTGATTGATGGCTAAGCTTTTAGAGGCTTTGATGAAATGTGCTGAACTGCTGCCAAGTATTACTACTGCTAATAATAATAATGTTTTTCTAACACAGTCCCAAAGAGCAATATAAATCGGTAACAAGGGACAGATTGCTCCAACAAAGCAAATTGTGACCGATTCTTTTTGAAAGGATGATAGGCTTAATTCCACAGTGGTATCATTTTCTGTGCTCTGTTCTCTCCTTATTTATAAGGAGAATGAGTTGTCATATGTTTGCACGAGATGTTTAGGCTTCTTTAGGAAGGAGAAATGAAGGGGAAAGATTGGAACCAAGCACAGATACAGTCATATTACAGAAACATAAGGTTTCTTGGGTAAGGTGATCACCTATACAAAAATATAAAAATAAAAGGGTGGTTAGTAAGGCAGAAATGTTGTCATTTGTTATTTCATCGGTCACATGGTTTTATTTTATCCCATAAGGAAATTTAAGGAAACTCTAATCTATCAATTTAGTTTCAGAATATCTACTCCTTGAAATAGAAATATTATTCTACACAACTTAGGAGCTTTTTTCTTTTCCCTTACAATATTTAACGTGCTTTAAAAATAAGATGTATTAGATAATTTTCCTGACGATAAAATAAACCATGTTTACTCTCAAATATTGAGACAAAGATATAAAGCATAAATGAATAAAAATTGGAATGTTGTATAGCGTAGTGTTTAAAAATCTGTTCTTTGCATAGCCTGCCAAGGTTCAACTCCATGTCTGCCATTGTTAGTTTGATCAAACGTCTTAATTTGTGTACTTGAGTTTCTTCATTTCCCAAGTGGTACAGTAACACTTATCTTCCTGCCTGCCGTGAGACTCGAATTAAATAACGGTTCACGTGAAGCACTTAGCAGAGTGCCTAGAACAGAGACCATTGTTCAGTAAACCATTCTTGTTAGCATATAACTACTCACAATCTGTAAATTCATAGACAGTTTTTCTGAAGTCCTTCCTATGAATATAAAATTGTATATTAAGTATACAGCTTTTTGAAAATTGAAGTCTGTTTGTGTCCTCCCCACCCCGCCTCCAAATTCACGTGCTGAAGTCTAATTCTCAATGGAACAGTAGTTGGAGGTGGATCTTTCGGAAGTGAGTAGGTCAGCAGGGTGGAGCCCTTGTAAATGAAATGAGTGTCCTTATAAATGAGCCCCAGAGAGCACCCTCATGCTTCAGACACATGGGGGCACCGTGAGAAGACAACCGTCTATGAACTCGGCCGGAGCCTTGATCTTGGACTTCCTAGTCTCTGAAACTGTGAGAAATAAGTGTTTGTTGTTTCAGCCACGTGGTCTGTGGTACTTCCTTATAGCAGCCCAACAGACTGAGATCATGCTGTACAGTGTCTAACCTGCTTTTCATCACTCAGTA
>NW_006443225.1:17145159-17150463 GCF_000325575.1 Pteropus alecto | reverse complement strand
CAAATTATTCTATTGATGGATTTGAAAGAACCGACCTCTTATTGTCAGCCGTTTACACTGGTCCACATTTTTGTTTTTATAAAAAATGTTGCAGTGACTAACATTTCATGCAAGTGGGCTTTGGTATAGACCTCTAGAAGTAGAATTTCTGAGGAACGAAGGATATACATATTTTTAAAGCTTTTGACATTCAAGTGTCTTCCAGAAAGACAGTAGTATTAAGGTCCTATTGATGCAACGTTGTCCTGTTAAATCCCCATAAACACGTGTTATTTATTCCTGCGTGAGAGATGCCTGGGGACCTCTTTCTTGGAAGTCAAGGGACCGAGGAATAAATGAAGTGTGAGGAACACAGGTTAAATGAGTGTGGATGACTTTTGCATTTTTCCAGGATCAGTTTCTACCCGGACAGTGTATAGGTGGGCAACTCAGGTTTACGAGCCTCGGTAAAAACTGACAAACATAAATAATACCCCTCGACCCTATTTAGAAGAATTTATTTTCAAGCCTCTCTCATTTCTTTCTCTGTTTTCTTGTAACACATGATATTAGAGCCATTCTGAAATAGCCACATGCCCGTATAACCTATGTTACCTTCATATAATTTATTCACTTGAACGTATCAGTTATGAGAAAGTCGAGTGCTCCTCCGACATTTTTCTCAACCTAGTGAGATGTAAATTATCTACGGAAGTATTGAAGCGAGTCGAAAGCAGCGTCTGGTCTACACTGGAGCCCGAGGTCGGTTTTTCCTTTTCTCTTCACTCACTCATACTTGCCAGACGATCGGCCTCTTGACCTTTTTGACCTTGCTCTTTGTTCTCTGAACTGCCCTCCAAAAGGAAGGCACTCATTTTTAACTAAGGTTAGATTCATTGCATCTAAAAAGTAAACAGTGTATGGGTTCGGTTTGGCAGGAGGAGAAAAGGGAATCGAGGTTCAGTTCTTCGAACCGAGACCCACCCCCTGGCGTTGATGCATCTGCTACATACATATTACAGGGACATCCCTCATGTACCGCAACGAAGAGTGTACATCTAAATTCTCTACATAAAGCTATCATTTCATTGAAGGATTCTAGTGACATTGATCAGTGATGTCACTGGTAAGCTGTGCTTGAATTACAACTTTAATTATTTACACCTAGGTCTACATTATTCCTACATTATACCTGTCATAGTGCTGTCTGGTCCCGGGCCCGCTAACAGGACCGTGGCGATAAATGACTCCAACAGCGGGTCGGGTGGAATGGCGCGGCAGCATCCATCAGCCGCGTCACACAAAGGAGAGGAAGGCGGCACAGCTCAGACTGTGAGGGGCAGGGTTTACACAGAAGCGCCCTGCACACTCTCTTACCAGGGAGAAGAGGGATTCCTGGGGTCTTGCAGGAGCAGCCTCTTGAAAATAAAAACACTCTCTGTTGTATTCTCTCTCTCTCTGTCTCTCTCTGTCTCTCTGTCTCTCTGTCTCTCTCTCTCTCTCTCAGTTTATAGGTACCTCTGAGACCATTTTGATAACAGTAGGGAATCCAGAGGATTTTCGAAAGATATTTTCATTTGGAACTTATATGTACCTGTGAGTAGGCCCTAGTCCCTTTTAGCAAAATCATCTCGTTTGTGACTTGCTTTATATCAAACGCCCCAGGAAAAAGTCATCTGGTCTGGGCACAAAAAGATGATTAAGAGATTTTTGGGTCCATTTCATTTACCCAATATTTCATGTAAAGGAACTCTTCAGGTAGAAGGTGTTTTTATTCATGAAAGAATAATTGTGTGGCACCAATGAAATTGAACGTG
Source organism: Pteropus alecto (assembly GCF_000325575.1). Classification (NCBI taxonomy): domain Eukaryota; kingdom Metazoa; phylum Chordata; class Mammalia; order Chiroptera; family Pteropodidae; genus Pteropus; species Pteropus alecto. The sequence goes on along the minus strand of NW_006443225.1, from coordinate 17,148,667 downwards.
ATGTTTTGACGTGAGTTTGTAAATGGTAAAGCTCAGAGCTGGACAGTGCATTGTTGAGAAAGTGTCCTTTCTAGTGGGAATGTTTATCTGTCTTTGCAAATACCCTTCCGTGAGGAAGAAAGAGATGGCGTGGGAAGGGCTCTACTAGACATTAATCAAAATGAGCATCTGAGGTTCCCAAGGAGCCCGTGCAATTCAAGTGACAGTCTGAACGGAGAGAAGTTTCTCTAGTCAAAAAGGTAGACATGAGTCATATGAGATCCTACCAGGCACATATAAGGAACCCTACCGGTCATATATAAGTGGCAAATGTTTTGGAATCAGCTTGTGTAAACTCTAATGGCTACAGATAATGATGCATATATATATTTGTGAACAGTTTCCCACTCAGCCTCTTACTCCATGCACACACGCGCGCACACACACACATACACACAAAGAGAGAGAGAGAGAGAGAGAAAGAGAAACATAATACAGTTAGAGTCTAGAAGGGGAAATACAAAAATAATTGAGTTCTAAAGGCATAGCCCACTTACCTAAAAAGGGTTAATCTCTTACCAGGACAGTGAAAAAACTTCAGAAGCAGATGAGATACTCCAAAGTTGCAATGTGCCCATTCCTCTGCCTTTAGAACTAGGTTTGATTTATTAGGGGGGAAAAAAAAAAAGCCACTGTACAAAACTCGAAACTTACAGAAAACGATATCATACTTCTGTACGATATCCTCTAGTTTTCAAAACACTTTCAAGAAAAATTTCAAAAACGTTACACGTGAATTGAATTCTTTCTAAAACATGCTGGAAAAGGTATTCTTAAAAGTCCTGTGGATCTATTTTCTAACCTTGACTTAAAACTCTGCAGTTTATCAAGTGAGATAAGTCTTAGGGATGGGCAAGAAGGGACATCGACGTTAGCTCTAGATGATCAGTGTGATTTATTGTCCAGGCTACAAACTCCGCATCATTGAACAAATGGTTATCCTGCCTTTAGCCACATCGTTTGCATTTACTAACTGGAGCAGAATCCCTGGGGATTCGCGAGCATCTCCCCACCTGGCTTCTCGGCCCCCTAATATCCACGCAACCCTTTAAAAGCCAAGTCTAAAGTGTTGACCTGGACTCAGGATCCCAAAAGGGAACTTATAGACTGGTGCCTGTGGCCTTTTCCCCTCCCTCACTGACCAAAGCATTTTCTGGCTGGCAAGCTGGAAGAACTCACGGTAATTCTAGGTTCTCCTTTTGAAGCTGTCTGCCCATAGAAAGTTGCTGGTCCGGTCCGTGCTTGGGTCAGGAGGCTCCTACAGGGTTGTCCTGTGGTGACTTTGCTCAGTGTGACCATGTGGCTAGCTAGGTGTAGAGATGGAGCGAGGAATTAGGAAAAGGCACACCTAAGCCATACCTTCCAGCTCAGCTTTCATCAGGAAGAAAGTGAATATTTTGATCTTCATTTTCTTATGGCTACAGAGTGTGATTTATTGCATGTTTCAAGAGAAGAAAAAAGTGTCACGCAGTCTATTAACCTTGAAAGATGGACACAAGGACCGATATTTGGGAACAAAATAACACGTGGCGATCTTTACTTCTGATGACATAGCTAGAAGGCATATATTTAGTGCTTTGTAGATCCGGGTGTCCTGGAACTGTCCTGGTGTTTTGAGACAGTGTGCGTGTGGCTGTTTTTCCAGTGGGGCAGCTAGTCGTTAGCTGGGACAGAACCCCCACTGAGCTGGCTGTCCAGGTATCGTGTGTGTGCCATGAATGGGCATCTTGTTTTGATATTGCAGGTGAGGCCCAGAGAAGGATTAGAAAATTATGGGGAAAAAAGAGTCCTTTTGTCAGATATCACTGGGCAGGCTCTTCAGACACTGGTTGTTTGGAATGATTTCAGCTTCCTTGTTTTTCTGTTTTGTTTTGTTTTATTTTGTTTGTTTTTCGTCAAGGCTTTCAGGCTGGTACTTTAAATTTCAGAAGCAGGTTCTGAGTCAGTCTTCTTCCTGGTCTGCATCTAGTGTCAACGGGACGAAGTGTGGAAGTCTCGCACCCTGTGTTCATTTGCTTTGTCTCAAGAGAACTCTGCCCAACCTGCTGGTTTCTGACTGGATTCAGGCTCAGGATAGAGCTCGCCTCAGTGGACAGCCCCGAGGAGAGGCGCCTCATCGAATCAGGGATAGGCCAGCTCGACTCGAGGTCGAGAAGCAACCTAAGGACTTTCATTCGAACGCCAAAGCTAAGAAGGCCAGTTCCTGTGCCAGGAATACTCGGTCCCCAAACGCCAGGTTCGTTCAGGTGACGAGGAGGAACGAATTGGTGTAGCAGCTGTCAGCCCTTGATCACTGGGAGAACGGACGAGAAAGAGTTTGGCTCAGTGGGGGCGGGGAGAGAGTTTCTTAGGAGCAAGGCTGAGCTGTGGAAGGAAAGGGCAGATCAGTATGATCGGGAAAAGGAGGTCGTGGGGTTCAGGCTGGGCGAATAAGAAAGGGAAGGCGACATGCCAGGCTTAGCTGTCCTTGCAGGTAAGAGTATTTTAGTTAGCGCTGGTCAGAAAGGGTGATCGAAGTTCGAAGAAAACTCTCAGAGGAAGAGCAGCTAGATCTCCAGAAGCTCATCGGATCGACTCTCCCGGAAAACCAGGCAGAGGCACATCCTTAGAGCCACGAGCAGTCACCTCCTGAAGGCCTGACTCAGCTGTCGACGAGCGATGTCGCAGAAGTTGCATATATATCAGAAGGCTAGAGTGTCATGGTTCCAGCCCGGTAGGGCTGTGTGAGGGCTCACCAGTGCTTGTAGGTGGTATTCTCGCTCTCCCAAGGTAAAATGCCCGGGAAATGTACGAAGACAAGGCCCCAGGGAGGAAACCACATAATACCTATGCTGTGTCTCGTGTACTAATCTCAGAATTTTACAAATGAGCTTATTTAATATTTATAAATAATCACACAAGGGGGTGTGAAGAATCCTATTTTACATCCGAGGAAACTGAAACACAATAATTTAAGTACTTCGCCCAAGGATCTATAACTAGTGAGTAAAGTTTCTCGAATTCAAGATTCCAGCTGGAATCTGGGTTCTCGAGGACTGTGATTTACTGCGTCTTAGTTCAGTGCTGGGTTAGGTGGTCGTCTGATGAGAGAGTGATTTCCCAGTGGGATTAGCCAGTGTGAGGGGGAGTGGGAGGAAGCAGACACATTTGTTTGAAAAGTGTACACTCGTGGCAGACTCGAAGTTCACTGAATTCATGCTTCTTATAAAACAGACGTGCCGGGGGGGCGTGGAGCGAGGCTGAGTCCAGAGGAATATGTCAGAAAAATAAACGTCTGAAGAGAAAAGTGGAAAACCCAGCAAGCGGAGTGAGCTTTTCAGGTGGGAGAAAAAGAAAGGGCCGAGTTTAAGTGAATTATGAAAACACCAGTGAGTCTCCTAGGAATGAGGACAGGGACAAAAAAACAAAAAAAAACACGACAGACATGTTCCAGTGCTCCAGAAAAAGTCATGGCGGGATACACCGGTAT
>NW_006443225.1:17118736-17144883 GCF_000325575.1 Pteropus alecto | reverse complement strand
CAGAGGTGGTTCTCCAGGCGGAGCAGCCAAGAGAAGGATCTAGGAGGCCGAATTCGTGGCCTCACCTTAGTTCCAGTATCTGGAGCAGTCAGCAAGGCCGGTGCGTGAACACAGACAGACAGAGCAGGGAAAGCGCTCTCTCTGATGCAACGACAGACGCATGTCATCATACTTTCCCCCAAAGACATGGAATGTGCGACACCCAGAGTGAACCCTGAGGGGAACTATGACTTTGAGTGACTACAATGTGTCAGAGTAGGTTCCTCCTTGGTGACGAATGTACCGGTCTGGGGAGCGATGCTGATAGCGGGTGACCTATGCCAGTGTGGCAGCAAGAGGTACATGCGGAATCTCTGGACCTTCCTCTCGATTTTGTCGTATACCTAACACAGTTCTAAAAAAAAAAAAATTGTCTTCAAAAATTAGAATGGAGACGCTGTGCTTGGACAGAAGCCACTGTCTAATTTGCGGTTCGTACTCGTCACAAGGCCTCTGGTGACCTAAAATTGTATAATGTGACTGGGTTTCTTCAGAGACAGGAGATGGTTCAAGGAGTGACTTTTTGTAGGCAAGGCCTTAGAGTTCATTTAATTAATATCCGAACCCAATTCAGAGTCTTCCGTGTACGAAAGTTTAATTGCCCGTGGCGGTTCCAGAAGGATAGACAGAGAAAACGTAGTTCATATGTCGTGTAGCAGTTTCTAAAGGTGGGCATCAGGCTACCAATAAGCTACTGTTCTACTCCCCCAGTGGCTTTGCTGGGCCTCGGCTGACGGGATCACTGTCAAGCCAGGGCAGGTAAGCTGGGGAAGGCAGTGACATCTCAAGTGCCACTCCACGAGATAAGGGCGTGTGTAGAGGGGAACTCAGCACCTTTATGCTTCCGTGACGAGGGGTTTGCCACCAGAATAGTACTCTAGATGGCCGTTCCTCGCCACCCTTCCTGGCCTAGACCGCCGACCTGGATGTCTCTCTCCTCTTCTCCCTTTGGAGAGGCAGTGAGAAGTACCGTGCCGGTGAGTTTGGGAGAAGAAACGCTTCTTCTGAGTCCTTTCTTTTTTGGATCCCCTGATTCAGGGAGTTGTCATGAGGTAGGCTTTTCAGAGCATCTTTGCCTGCGACTGGGTGGCATGTGCCTCTACCACTTCCAGCATGAAGTCTTAGGAAGAGCCCAGTGCGGCCAACCATCTAAGTCAGGTCTTCAGTACAGTTCTGTCAGTAACCTGACTGATGTTTTGTCCTCCGTGATTAATTTTGAACTTAGCAGGGAAGGTAATTACCACAACACGAAGTAATTTTCTCCAATGGGGAAATGCTTTGCAAGCATCGAGCTTTTTATAACTTTACTGAGACTATCTGTTCAATTTCCTGAGTGCCGACTAGACGTGTTGTTCCTCAAACTCTTTTTGACCACAAGACGTAGTAAAAAATATATTTTACTTCGTGACCTTGTACATGTACAGAAAACAGAAATCTTCATAAACTTGTATGTCTATTAAGTTTACAGTCTCTGGTATTTTCTATTCTATTTTATATTTTTAAAAAAGATGGCCATGGCCCAAAATAAAATTTCTGACCTAGCAATAAATTATAAACTACAGTTGAAAAATGCCAGAAAGAGCATAATATGTTCATGTCTTGGGAAAGAACAGACTTTGAGAACAAGTGCTAGACAGAGATGTTATATCAAAGAAAATACCATTTTGATTTTCTGCAAACATTTGTAGTGATACACTTTGCCCTCCAAAAGAGCAAACGTTACATGAAACTCAGATGCGAGTCTCCTTAGGGAGCTGTTGACAATCCTGAAGGTAGTATTTTAGTCACCTGTCAGGTTCATGGAATATTCAGAACATGATCATTTGCATATACATGGAAAATGTTGCTTCATAATTACAGATCAGCATCTCTCTTCAACTGGATAGCACGGTCCTTGAGGGCCTTTAAAAATTACTTAAGTAACTGGTTCGCTTGGAGTAGAGAACAGAAACCAAAAACCCAAAAGCGTTATGTCCCAAACTAGTCTAAGTATCCCAAAGGATGAAGGACGAGAGTCCATACGCTAAGACCTCTTCCCGAAAATGACGGGTGACCTGTTGGTCTAGAGTAAGGCCCGAGTTTGGGCATCACTGGTCCCAGAATAAATAAAACTCCAGTTATCACTGTACAAAAAACAATCTCTCTTCATGAAGCGCTTACGGCGTATTGGTCGTTGCTTCTCTGTTATATAATTTAAACTCTTTGAAACAACGATGACGAGGCTCAGAGCCTGATCGATGCATGTGGCTGGTAAGCGGAGGAACCAGATCTGTTCCACGTCAACCTTCGTTCCTCTGGGCATTAAGTGTCCTGCCTCCAAAGAGGTGGAATTCCCCAAGGCTTCGCCTCACTTTTGGGATCTTGGGCTCTGGAGTCTGATAGGCCTGATGTAAAATCCCAGTTTCACAACGGACCGGCGATGTGGTCTTGTTGGCCATAGTAAGTTATCGGATCATAGTAAATGGCGGTTTGCTCATCTGTAAAATAGGAATATTAACAGTATCTACTGCTACTGGAGTTGTGAGAGGCGACGGCTTAAGATGTATTAGAAAAAGAAGGTGTTTTCATTGGAAGTATTACACCTTTGTCGGCCTTGAGTAGCGTGAATTCAGTGCATGTGGAAATGATATCATGTGTGTGGTTTTTTTTTTTTAATCTTTTCTTGAAAATCCGAAAGACTTTGCAAAGTTTGTCTTCTCTGAGGTACACTACCCCCATCTTTCCCTGATGAGAACTTGCCATTTTCTCTTGAGAAAACAGGACATTCATCCAAAAAACCAAATGTTGCCTCAGCACAGCTTTTCAAAACATTAAGAAAGTATACTAAATGACCCTTTCTCTTACCATCTGCCAGAAGATTTTCTTTTACCCTCCCAACTAAAAGTAATGTATCTTAAGTCCTAACAGATTCACAGGCTTAACTCCTATGACTAATATTGGGCAGGCTCCCCCAGGATTTATTAGGGATCAATGTGACCCATGAGTTTGGCAGCTGGTAGTTGTCCTCCTTTCTTCTGATGCTGTAAAAATAAGATCGTTGCCATTTTTACATCATTTCAGTGTCTCCAAATACGTTCATCAGTCTGACCACTGCTAAATGTTTTTGTTAAAAAAAAAAAAAAAAAAGAAAACTTCTTTCTGCTTCTCACAAGGTTAGCCAACATCGAAGTGCTGGCAAGTCACCAGAACACAAATCTTTGCCTCAACTTTCTCACCTCCCACCGCCCAGCTGATTGAACAAGTTAGAGTCAAAATATTTGGGGAGGTTGGTGCAGCCCACAGAGACATCGGATCTCTCCTACTGATTAATTCTTACCGTTCCGAATTAGTGATGCAATATTGTCCCAAGAGCTAACGTTGCCAGTAATGGTCTTACTTTTGTCTTAAAGACACCACGTCTGAAGCTTAATGGCAGCTCTAATCCTGATTTATTCCTCTAAGTGCCAAATCTGGAAGGAAAGGTCAAAACGGTCAGTGGGTTCCCCTGACGTGAGCTCTCAAATAAAACAAGAGCCTGCGTGGCCAGAGGAGGCAAATGTAGAGGGGCTTAACCTTGCCCCCATTTACTCAGACAGTCCGCTTACAGCGCATCTGTCACCCACGGTCACGGTGAGCCCTCCTGGGTGGCGGCTGCCTCAGTTCCTGAAAAATTTCGTTCATTCTTTCCCGCTGGAGCCAAGTGTCTCTTTAAAAAAAATTGCACCGCCTGTGTTTCTGAGACCTCAAGATCACCTCCGCCTTCAAACCACGCCGGCTAGGAGGGGCCTCGGCCGTCTCAATTTCCTTCTTTCACAAACGTCCTCTCTCTCGTTAATCTTTTACATTCAAAACATTTTTGGCATACTAGACCTGCATTTAATTAGTACAGACACTTGGAAGACTGAGTGTCCCGGCCGTACAAGGGAAGGAAGGAAGTAAGAAATGTCTCAGGCTTAAAGACCGGGAAAGCTAGCAGCTTATCCCCATCATCTCTCAGCTCCAAGGTTAGAGGCTGGAAGCAACGCTAAGTTTATACAGCATTTGGAAGCTGCCCGCTTTAGGATTAGTGCTCTACCTCGTGCGCATGGGAGAGTGATCAGCCTCTGACACCATGAACCGCGGCTCATCCAGCTTTCTGTGTCCGAGGAGAGAAAGAGGCACCGTTAAATCCTAGCTCTCCATACGACCTAGTTCACTTGCCTCCATCGGCCTGCTCGCCCCAGTGCCCGCCAGTAGCTTCAGTGTGGGATGCTCTCTTTTGTGATTTCATGCTTCCCCAGGTCGGCCAGCTCGCTCGCTGCCTCGGAGACGTCACCCCGGTGAGCAACGGACGCTGTGACTTCTCCCAGGAGTGCAGAGGAAGCTATGGCCACTCACTGGTTCAGGCAACCTCATTATTCTCACAGATATCCAGGGTGGCACAAGCACATGCGATAGTTTCCTTCCAAAATAAGAGTCGATCACTGTGGTTATTAGTCACGTTCAAGTCTGCAACATTCGAGAATATCTGAGTGACCGGATTACATATGAACGGGCCCTGCTCTCTTTCCAACTCGCTATTTATTTGAGACCATCTCCATTTCTCTCCTATATTTTAATATGTGGAAGACCAAAAGCCATAGATATTACTTTGTTTTCCAAGGGGTAAAAAAAAAAAAAAAATGTTTCAAAGACAATACTCCCAATATTAAAAACCGCATAAGAATTAACGTTGCCTTTAAATACAGTATCTTTTCGCAACCCGCATAGGCTACGTGATTCTGCCCTTCCAAGACAGACAGCTGTGAGCAAGATCTGCCCATAATCTGTTGTTTCCTCGCAGTTGTTAATCTAGAAACACCTGCGCGTTAGAACCGGATCCATGGACAACCTCTATTACTCCTCCCCTGAAATCAGCTTGCTTTGGAATCACCACGTGCAAACTTTTTACTGCATTTAACACGTACTCTTTTCTCTTTTTCTGTGGGAAATGAGCTTCCGTTCTCCTCAGTTGTCTCTTCCGTGGCTAATGAGTGGCAATCAGAGTGTGAGGCTCTTGACGTGAGCCTCCTTGTACACAGTCTATTGTGCGTGTATATATTTTTAACTTCCTCTTCTTTAATTCCTTTCTTCCGCCGCCTTTTTGAATTCCGCATACCTTTCGATGCGTTTTGTGAGAAATGCGTAGTAAGTATCTAGACCAGAGAAGCATTTCTCATTAAATTCACCTAAGCAGCTTGACTGGCATTTTCTCCATTCACGTGGCCCCATTTTCAACCCTTGACCAAATGTCATGGACCTGTCCAGTCCTCGCAACAGACAAGTAATTCTTTATTCATGCAATATATCCTGTTGTTCCTTGATGCGAGTCTCGGTGACCTGGGTACCACAGGACGTCTCGATCCTGCCTAAGAAGGACCAGAATGAAAACCATGCTCATGTGTGTGTGTGTGTGCGCGTGCGTGTGTGTGCATGCATGTGTGTAGGTACACGTGTGTGTCCATGTGCACAATATGCACGCACGATCGGTATGTTGAGGGATGAAAACCCAGGCCACAGGTCACAGTGCGAAAGGATGTGTGGGACCCTGGAGGCCGAGGGCAGAGCGGAGAATGAGCAGCGCTTACTAAATGGTCTCTTCGCCTGCAGTCTTTGTCTGCCTTCTGTTCTCCTCTGCACCGTAGCTGCCAGAAAATAGAAATCTGATCATGATAATCCCTTACTTAAAAGTCTTTAATAGCTTTCTGCTAACCCACAGATGAAGTCCAGACTCCTTAGCATGATATATAAAGCCCTTCAGTATCTGGTTCCGGCCTTCACGGCCAGCTTTATCTCCCTCTACGCCCCGTGAAGCTGGAGCTCTAACAGCTTTTCCACGTCCCCAGAACATGCTGTGCGAACTACTCTTTCCTTTATGTAGGACCATTATGATGAGAATTCCGTGGCCCCCCAGAAGCGTCAGAAACTTTGCACTTCTAACTGTTCTGTTTCTTTAACCAAACACTTAAAGATGAGCTAAGCACTTTGATTATTTGAAAAAGGTTACCTGGCAGAATTATGGTGTATCGAGATGCTGTTTTAAAATACATCCATTCGATTTTACCTACTAAGCCTGGGTAAAATTAAGTTCTTTCTAAAAGTCTAAATGCGCTGGATTTTGTAAGGCATCATACTGTCAGTTTGTCATGCTCTGCTCAACTCCCATGAAAATAAATCACCTAAACATTCTACCTCTGAACCTTTTGAGTGTGTTTTAATAAATGCTTGGACAACTCCACTCAGCAAACTCAGCTAGACTGTCAGAAAATTAGAAATTGTGGTAAAAAATTGCACTTATTTTCGAGGTGCTTTGGAGAAAGTGGCATCTGCAAGCCCGAGATATGGTCTTAGGACAGAGGGCTCCGATTCCTTTCTTGCAGGTGAGAAGCTGCAGGACCCGGCCTCAGGTGTCCGTCCTGCTCTGTGCTACTGAGCAAGTCCCTAAACTTCTCAAGGCTCCCTCGTCTCTACTTTACCCACTATGCAGCAATTCTAGCCCATGGCAATCTCTTCTTCTTACCATTTTTTTTTTTTTTTAGAGGACTGATCACTCCTTCTTTGCAACTCTGCCTTCCCTTAGCTCCTTCTTCTCCTTACACACTTGCCAGTACCTTTCATCTTTGTGGGTTCCTTCCTTCTTTCTGCTTTTCACAGATGGGTGTTCCCCAGGGGTGTGTTCTGAGCCCACTGTTCACCTCATCTCCATAGTCTGTGGACCATCTACTCTAGTAGTTTCATCTTGTATCCGAGCTTTTCCGATTCCCAAATCTCCATCTCGCACTTGGACTTGGCTTCAGACCTTCATCCAGGCTGCTGGTTTGTCTCCATCTGGAATTCCTACTGGCAACTCCGCCTCAAAAAACCGAGAAGGAACCTCTTCATCCTCCTCTTCAAGATCAACTAGAGTCTTTTCCCAATCGTCTCTGTCTACATTTTTAGGAGCAGTTATTCAAAGTAGAAATCTGGGAGTTATTCCTCTTCCTTATATCATTCCTCCTTCTTCCTAATTAATTGTCCCATATTTAATCAGTTTTTATGTTCTCGCCAATTTTGCCTCTAACTTATTTTAAATCTGCTTTTCCCCTTTATTCCTCTTACACGGCCCAGGTTTTGGTGAGTGTCTTTACAGACTCCTGACTAATCTAATACTGATATTCCTGCTTTCAGTCTCGTCGCTCTGCAATTCAGGCGCTACAATCCCCAGAGTTCAAATCTACTCAATTTTTTCAATGGCTCTGTCTCTTTTATAGGGTAACATCCAATAGCCTTAACATCTTCTATGAGGCCTTTCTTAATCTGGGCCTTATGAAACAATAAACTCTACCTTTTAAGCCATTTTGTGTGTATATTATGTTTTCTGTGGTTGAAAGCATCTTAACTGATATATTTGTTAAATGACGAATGGATGAATGGATGGGTGAGGTATTGTTTCTTGTCATGCTTTACGATTCTGTATTTCACTTTTCTCCTTTGCAAATGAAGTTGAGAATGTTCTGTCTTATAACTCTGCCATTTTTTCATTGTTTCTAACACTTATCAATCAATCTGAGCTTAGTCACACACACACACACACACACACACAAATACAGATTAGCCTTCTGGCCATAAAACTACAATCAGAAGCTGGACTTAAAGGACAGATATTTGAGAAACTTTTACAAGTGATGTGCTTTTCATCCACTCCAAATTCCATGCTTGGATCCAGTTAGAAAACCAGAAAATTATATTTGACATCTCATCAGCTTAGCCACCAAAAATCTTGCTTTCATTAGCATTCATTTTAATATTATGTTTTTTTAATAAAAGAACATTTTTGTTAAATGCAATAGCAAATGTCATATATTATTGATAACTTTGAATTATACAGTAATTATCGAACTCAGTGTTAGATTCCTGCCTTAGATATTTCCTCTAGTACACAGGGCTAGGAAAAATATATTTCTCCTAAGGACATGTTCTTTCTCATAAACAAAGAGAAGAAAACCTTAGAGACAGATTTGAGGCAGAAACATAGCAATTATTTTGGCTGTCATGATTGGCAGACTTGTGTCCTCTTTTTCAATTCTGTTTTTATTTTACTATTTTATTACTTTTTATTTTAAAATACCTTAAGTAAATGGTTGGTAAAAAGGCAATGTGTAATATACATTTAAATAAAAACTTTGATACTTAAAATAATATTCTGGGGTTCTAGGAATGTGACTTCGTGTTGCTGTGTGGCTAAAGCAAACATTAGGAGACAAAATGCATATAGTTCCTAAGAGCTGGGATGGAGAGTTGCCTTTCTAATCCCTGCAAAAAACTTTTTTTTAGTTCAGACTTTCAAAAATGACATTTTTTGATTGCAAAAGTAATATCTATTCAACAGATTTTAAAATAGAGAAAGTAGAATAGCACAACATTTAAAAGAAAAAATCACATACTCTACTGGGCAATAAATTTTTATCATTTTGTGTCCATCTTCCTAATTTTTTATACATGTGTAACATGTCTATATGTTCTTTAAGGAAGAAAGCCATGCGGACTTGCACAAACAGATTTTCACATTCTAGACAACTTGATTTTTTTTTTCATATTTTAAATATATTGGGACGATGTGATTTTGATGGCTAAATAATTTTCTACTTTGTAATTTCTAACCAGTTCTTTGTTATTATGCCATTGTACTGAATAATAAGTAGATGAGTTTAGAAGGTTAAATTTTTAAAAGATGCCATGTATTGCCAATCCTTAAGCAGAGAAAGTAATAATCTACAGAAACGAAGCCACAGGTCTTACCTGGGTCACTTAGAAATAAAACCGAAAGAATTAATACCTCCTACGGCAGTGACATGGCAACAAATAACTTCTTCGTAGGAACTGTAAGAATTTTTTTTTCAAAGACAAAGACTGAAGGACTGTAAATAAATATCTTTCCAGCATTATAAGACCACCACAGGCATTTTATCTCATTAAAATGAATGAAGCCTCTAGTTAAAATACATTACCATACTTTCTAACCATACTTAAGTAAAGATGAGGTGAGGATCAAACGAACCTTTTTCAAAGTGTTCTTCTGTTTAAGGAATCTCCTACTGGGACCTAATCTTCAAACCAGGCATATTTGATAAATCTGGAAGGTACATTTGCCATTAGAGGCAGGTACATAGGAGTTCTTTCCTAAATTCTAGTTATAGCTGGTGTAGCTGGAGCTCAGTAGGTAGAATAAATATTTAGTTTTATGCTCCATTACTTCTACATAGTGATGTCTCCACATCCTTTACTGCCTCTGATAACCTTTCCAGAAGAATTTTTAAATATGTGCTTTGGGTGAGGCAAGAATTCTGAAAGTAATCTCCAGAAATCCTAGCCTTCGCTAAATGTGTGTGTGTCTGTGTGTGTGCACGCACACGTATGTGTGTGTGCAGTGTTTTACCAGAAGCAGCAACAGATGAAATGCAGGAAGAATTTTATTAGAACCCCACCTTCTCAAAGTCTGACAATTTATTTCCCTTGGGGGGAAAAAAAGAGAGGAAGAATGTTCAACTGGGAACGTATCACAAATCACAACCCTACTCTGCCACATGCAAACCTTTGCTTTAATCATTAGGGGAAAGATTAGAGGAAAACAAAATCAGATGTAAAACTCTTTATTCACAGAATGAGAATGTACTTAGAGCAGATTTTATGTTCAGACCGAGTAGTCTCTTTACTTTGGCTCTGGAACGTAATAGTAATGTCATCTTGAAGTTAGTCATGTAACTAACACCTAAAAGGCTCTCATACAGTTGCACTGTTTACTTTCATGTTTTTATTGTTGTTGTTGTTGTTGTTTTTAGATAAGGTGGTGGCAAGTATTCTAATACAGAGTTTACAGATGGAAAAGCAGAAAGAGATTTTATAATTTGAGAAACAGAATTGGGTTTTAGAGCTGGGATCTAAACCTACAAGTATTCACATTTTGTTCAGCACTCTTTCTTAGACTAAATTTTAAGAAACTTTCCTGCCTCACAAGGCGTAATCTTTTAGTTGTTCTAAACTAATGCTGAGGTTTGGATGGGCCCAAATATGACACGTCTTCGTCTGTCCAACTTCAGAATACAGAATCACTGTGTCTGGTTGGGTAGATTGGGGACTTCAAACTCTGTGAGAAGTTATTTACACTCACGAAGACCAAAGCACTTACTATCTTCAGACAGGCACAACCTAAAGAGAAGGATGAAAGAGAGGGCAGAGCTCGGAATGCCTGGTTGTTCCAGATCCACCAGCCACAGAAAGTTCCTTCATCCTTCAGAAGGGGCAAATGAGGGTGTGGAGCGAGGCCTGGAATGTTATATTAGCGATGGTTCGCACAGAGGAGAGCAAAGCCAAGTGTGAAGGAAGTTACCCACCGTCTCCCGTGAAAATTATTTTTCATAAAAAACTTTGAAGACCATTATATTCAATAAATTATGTAGAGGAGTTAAAGGCAAAAATGACAATATCAACGGATGTATCAATAATCAATGACCTATATCACAGAAGTAACCAGAACTTTTTCTGTGGCCATTTTTATAAGCAAAATGGCGGAAATTAATTCTTCACGTTATTGTCCATAGTTATGCCTAACAAAGAATAGTGACTCCAAGAGAAATGATGTAGAGTAAAAAGCTCCCTTTTTATGGTGAGAATCAAGAAACTTATCAGTAAGCACAGACGCAACTTTGATGCTCAGTCATAACAACGCTGTTGGCCCGCTGGCTTGATGGCCATTTCCTCTTCCTCAGTATTTACATTTTCAAATCTTATCCGTAGAAATAAACAGTTTCTATATGTCTGCAACAGCATGAAAGAGAAGGGGTCGAAAAGAGTTTTACTAACTTTAGAGAGTGTATTCGTTATGATCCGATGTGAAAATGATGCTGTGTGTAAGAAGCTCATGCTGGGAGCCGGGGGCTGAAAGGGATTTCCAAGGTCAAGGCAGTCACTCTTGGAATATCGTGAGGCTGCTTTGTAAAGAGACCTGGGGATGGTGTCGCTGTGGGTCCTCAAACAAAAGCCAAAAGGACAGACACTCACAGTGGTGACCGCTAATGTGAAATGGAGCAGCCTCTCCTACAGGCGATTCTAGAAGAACATTCCAGAGCGAGAAGAAAGGGGTTTATTTATTTTAGTTGGTTAGATTTATTCTCTTTTCTTAGTCAGTCCGACATAATTTTTATAAAGTGGATAAAAATGAGTGAATTAATTAACCAATCATTTTTAACTAGTCCAAAGAGATCCAGCTTTAGTGATGAAACAGGTAAGAGACACGTTTTAGCAGAAGCTTCAAACGCTTCACGCACAGGAAGCCAGCTACACCACCGTCCACGCTGGCGATGGAGACTTGTACTCCTCCTACCGTTCTTTCTTTGGCCAACAGCTACTTGTCCGCCTTCCCTGGAGCACTGGGCAAAGGACTGGTCTCTTTTTGTAACAATGCATTCATTCTTTCATTCATTCATTTGTTTGTGAGCTTTATTCTTGGGAGTCTGACAACTGTGTGACCTCAGGTAGGTTTCTTGCCTTCTCTGGGCAGAATGAACATCCACCTCACAGGGCTGTTGCGAGGATTCTGTGAGAAGTTTCATATAAAGTATGAAAGCTTTTCTTAGAGCACAATGAGCATCAATTTAGATATATTATTACGTTCCTAAATACTAACCACACTGCTAACTAAGCCTTTTAGATTTCAAGGTTATTTAGAAGGTGTCCGTCTTTCCAGGAGAGCAGACAGGCGAGCGGCTGTTTATAACATTATGTGAAGAAGGTGAAGGTGGTGCCTAGGTCGCTGACCCTGAGATCATCGGTCTGTCTGGTTCGCTGCTGAATTCCCAGAATTTCAAGCAGTGACTGTCCATTATTCTGTAGAAAATACTCACTACGCACTTTTTAAAAAATAAATGCACGAATGAATGAATGCCTGAATAATAGAGAAACGTACACACTACTGCGGATACACCGATAGTGGATGGAGCCATTCTTCAGAGCAAATGAAGGTAAGGCGTGGATTTTTGTTTGGTAAGAGGCAATAGGAAGGGTAAAGCCCCTTGTTCATTGGTGAAGGGTGAGGGCTGGGGAAGGAAAGACTTCTGAAGACGAGTGGACCATTAGGGAAATTATTTGAATTTGGAGATTTAACAGGTTCAAAAGTTCAAGGGTCATACACTGCTGGTGGGACTGCAAATTGGTACAGCCGCTATGGAAAACAGTATGGAGGTTCCTCAAAAAACTAAGAATCGATCTACCATATGATCCAGCAATCCCACTACTGGGTATTTACCCCAAAGACTTGAAAACCCATATCCAAAAAGATATTTGCACACCGATGTTCATAGCAGCACTATTCACAGCGGCCAGGACATGGAAGCAACCGAAGTGTCCTACGATAGATAATTGGCTAAAGAAGCTGTGGTACATATATACAATGGAATATGACTCAGCCATAAGAAGAGAGGAAATACTGCCATTTGTGACAACATGGATGGACCTCGAGATAATCATGCTCAGCGAAATAAGCCAGACGGAAAAAGTTGAAAATCACATGGTATCACTTATATGTGGGATATAAACCTAAAAGCAACAAATGAGCAGGACAAACGAACAGATGCTCATGGACGTGGACTATAGACTAGTGGTTACTAGTGGGATGTGGGAGGAGTGGGGAGGTAGACGGGGTAAATGGGGTCAAATATAGGGTATAGGGGGAGAGTGAAGTGGGTAAAGGGGATCCAATATATGGTAGCTGAAGGAAACTGGACTTCAGGTGGTAAACACAATAGAATATAGAAATGTCAAATGATAATGTACACCTGAAAATTATCTAATTGTATAATTGTATTAACCAATGTTACCCCAATAAACTTAATTTTTTAAAAAAGTTCAAGGGTAAGAATGTAAATGGCGTTTTTGAGGGCGAGATGGCTCACAGGCACAAGAGGCAAAGCTGGAAAGAGAAGACGCAGCAAGAGCAGATGTGAAACGTGCCACGATGTGCCGCTGTGCGTTCTAAGGCGTTCGGACTTCATTCTGCAAGCTATGGGGAACCGCCGACAGTTTCTAACGAAGGAAGGCACATCTTAGGTTCTGACAGTGCTTTTGTGTATGACCGTTTCTGACTTCCACCGTGGAGCTTTGCCCCCCGCAAATCCCGTATCGCGAATGAAAAGGCTGTCATTCACGCAGCCTGTGTAAGCCCAGCCCCACGCATTTGTACATGAGGTGTTTTTCCATTTCATCTGGTAACATCTAATGCCATCAGCTTTGAAGTAAGCGTGCTTTCTTTCAACTTGCCTGGCATGCTTAATTCTGTGGTTCCCTGATAAAGTGCCCAATATTGTAAAGTTTAGAGCTTATTTCTTAACATTATAGATAAATCAAAAGAAGACCTATCATAGGTTTGGATTGGAGTTCATCAAGGAAAGGTTTCTCCAAGAGTCAGGGTTTAGATACTGAATATAATGCAGTGAATCCATTTTATACACGTTATTAAATGGGGAAAAAAAGTCTGTATCTGAGAAGAAAATCCAATTTAAAGACTTCAGAGATCTGATATCTCCTTAAAATAGTGCTGGCTACAATACACTCTCTCGCTGAAGGAATATTTATTTGCCTCATGAATCTTAGTCCTATGAGGGAAAATGGCAGTTGCTGAAATATAATTTAGGACTGCAGAAAAAGCAAATTGATGAAAAAAGTTGGGAGTTGGGATGTTTTACGTAGAGATCTTTAAAAGAAGAACACGAAGAATGAAGTCAGATGTTCCAGATTTTAGACTAATCGCTCATGTTGGAAAACAGAAGTACGAAATTATCCTTCAGAATTTTCGAAGTAAAACTTGATCTTGTGTTTAATACATAAAGCCCCCTTGGCCCTAACATCTTTCCTGTATCCCCATTTACAGGACAAGAGAGTTCAAGCTGTTTATGGCAGGAATGTCTACCTTTGGGCTTTTTAAACCTGGTTCAAACCAATCTCAATCTCTTTCTGAGGTCTTAAAATAAGATCAAACAGTGCAAAATTCCCTTACTAGTATTTAAGCCCAGTTGCCTCTGCCCAGATGACTCCTATAATCCAGCCAGGCAGAACACCTCACCCTGCCTTTCTGCTGCTTTTCTGCAAAGCCTTTGATTGTGAGTAATTATCTCCAGCTGCTCCTGCACCCCGGCCTCCTTTAACTCCTCAGCGTCCGGCCTGGGTGGGGGGTGCGGGGGAGCACTGCGCTGGAGGAAACAGGCTCCCGACTCTCGCCACGTGAAGTTCTTGAGCACTGGGCATAAAAATAAATATATTTTGGCATCTAGATGGTGCCGTATCTGAGACTCGCCCCCAAGGGACTGAAATACTTCGAATGTGCAAAGTCAAGAGCAAGAGAAAGACTTCTCGAGAATGCCTTGCCGAATTCCAGTCCAGTGCTCTCCTAGATTGGGATGTGCCTGAATCCAGCTCCCTCTATGTGAATGGGGAAAACAACAACAACAAACACCTAAATGAACCTTTCTTTTTCTTGGTAGTTTCCCCTTTATTCTCTTAAAAATGATCGTCTACAGTTTGTGAAACATTACTCCAGGTCAAAGTACCCTCTGTCGTCTTTGTATTAATCCCTGCACTGAGAGGCAAAAAGAGATATAAAATTTTTCCCAGGAACAAACGGGTAGATCTGTATGCACACATATCTATATATGTGTGGAAAACCTAATTTTCCCCAATTTGTACACTTACAACGACCTACCCTAGTCAACAGCTGCCTTATTTCTCAACTTTAAATTTCAGAAATTTGAGGGAAATTTTGATTTACATAGGCATTAGTCGTGATGATGATATTTTTCATAAAGCAAAATTATCAAACAGAGTTCTACTTATAGCACAATATTCAGTGAGAGTTCTTGACTATAAATCTCTAACCACTGAGAGGCAGAGAGCTTCGAGAGAAACCTTGAGTGGAGTTGTATGGCAGATGTCCAGGGGAGTTAGCTGTGCCTTTGCTCCTTCTGGAGAGAGGCTTATGGTAGGAAGGAAAGAAAAAATTCTCGAGATTAATAATAAATCCAGATTGCTTAATATGTAGTAGAGTTATCCATTATAACTGACTATTCAAAAGTTGGTATTTTGCCCTGTTCAATTCAAACCCATGCATAAGAAATTGGGCTTAAGAATTAAAATTTTCCTTTGGCATCAGGTGCTAACAGAGGACCCATCTGAATCTCACAATAGAGAGAGAATTTCATTCCTCTAGAATTCTACAAGTAATTACATAGGTGCGTCAAATAGGGGATAACATTTGAATAAAAAATTTAAAAAGGCATCACATAGAAGTGGGCTCGTGGAGGGTTGAACTCAGGCCTGTTCTCTGTCACCAAGTGGCAGGATTAAATGGAATGTATCACAGAGTCCGTTGGTCCTCAGTAAGAATCAAAAGACCTAGGTTCAGAGCATTCTCCTTCATGGACACTTGGTGAAGGGGAGACGATGCGATGCGTAGCATCTCGTTCACATGAAACCCAGCGATGTAACAGAAGCCCTTCAGGATGATCCAGCAGTTCCACGCTAGGAATTTGTCCCATGGAAACATTGTCCCGTGTACAACATGCATGCACAAAAGTATTTTCTGAGCGTTACAACGTGGCAACAACATAAGCACCCAACAATACAGGAGTGGCTGAATAAATAATGGTGCATTTTTTAAACTGTAATACTCTGTTGCCAATACACATCATCACATAGAAGCAGATTTAATGACATGGGGGAGATATCAACGTTACACGTCTTAGTGAAAAGTCACGTTATAAAGGAGTGTGCAGCGCGATTCCAGTGTAAGAACACAGGTCCGTATTCAGGTTGCCAGCCCGGTGACTAAGGGTGCCGCTTCTGCTGTCAGCTGGCCCGGGTGTCAGTCGCCATGGCCACTGAGGCTGGTGACCTTGGGAAAGCTAGTTAATGGCTTGAGGCCACAGGTTCCTCAATGGCAAACAGAGATAAGAATAGTATTTAACCCTCTACAGCGTTCGTCGAGGCCAAGTGGTTTAATCTATGTGAAATACTTAGGAAAAAACCTGTTTCATAAAAAGACTCGGTAATTATTATCATTATTATTAACAGTGCTATCTATATTTATATGTAATTTATATAGAAGAAATACAAGAGTCATAGGCAATAGCTTTCTTCTTTGTGCATTTTTAAGTTTTCTGCTATGAACTGGTATTCATTGTGAAGTCTCACACACATACACACATACACACACTCACACATACACACACACACACGACCCATGATAAACGTTATTTGTAAAGAGGAAAACCTGGATGTGAGTATAGTACATCTCTCTGAGGTCAGTTTTTCTGACTTTCTGCAAAGCATTTGATCTCTGTTAGCCTCAGTATTCCCATCCTTAGAAGGGGACTGATTATAAACTATCGTATAGGATTTTTGTGAAATCAGGTGAGTATCTATACCTTTTTAGTCATAGTTTCTTAAGCAGTTTCAATGTTCTATGCTCTGAGCTAAGTGCTTTGAATTTTTTCCTATTTAATCCTCACCGAAAGATGGGGGCATATACACAAAATAGCTATTATCCTTATTTTCAAATGCGGATTGAAATGTTACATAAACATTTTAATAAAGGCAATTTGTCCAAATATGCACTGAAATTAGAGATAGGCCTGGACATAAAACCCTTAATTTTATTAAAACGTTTTTGTGAGTTTGGTCTTTCTTCGGCCCTGGGAAATTCCTGTTTGACTCTGCTATTAATTTTAAGGTAATAAAATATAGTTTCCAGATACAAAACAATAATTCTTCTGTAATGTACTATTCTCAGCAGTGTAAGTTACAGAGATGTGTCCTTAGTGTAGATCAAAGGGCGTCTGTTCATTTGAAGGTTCCGTAGTCTACGCTGCTTCTCACATAGTAATGATTCTCCATCTGCCCTGGACGGCCGATGCGATCTCACCGTGTGAGCCAGCTTCTTACCACTAGAATGGAGGACGAGTGAGTGTACGTGATGGGTGTGTTAGTTTCCTGGACCACTCACTTTCTTTTTCAGATTTGCTTTCCCTGAATACGATGTTTCTGCCCAAACTACCGTCCGTGGACTTATAGAATGCCTTATCCACCATCGGGCATTCCGCACAGCATTGCCTCGGCTCGAGGAATCCCTTCGCAGCAAGAGAAGTATGGCAATGGGCCCATGCTGAGGAATTCACCGATATTATCATGGGCCCCCTTATTTCGAAGCAGCCGGCTTGCTAAAAAAGTGGAATGGCCTTTCGGAGATGCAGTTACAGCACTAGGTAGGCGGTAATGGTCTGCAAGACTGGGCCGTGTTCTGCAGGGAACTGCACATGCTCTAGATCAGTGTCCAGTATATGGTGCTCTTTCTCCCAAGAGCCGTGTTCAGGGGCCGGGAATTGGAGGTGGAGCTGGGAGTGCCCGCCCACTATTCCCCTTGATGATGCACTAGCAAAAGTTTGCTTCTTCTCTTCATGACCTCATGCTTTTCCGGTCCAGAGACCTTAGTTAGAATATTTCCACTGGAGACACGACAATGATTCTACTGACTGCTGTCCGGCAGCTTTGGGGATCTCATGTCCTACTTTTAAAAAATTTGTGTGTGTGTGTGTGTATATATATATATATTCAGGTAATAGATAGATGATAGATATAGAATATATCTTTTTATATGTGCATATACCTGTACTTATCTATAAGTTTATCATCTATATATCTATTTATCTATCATCTATCTATCATCATCTATCATCTTTCTATCTATCTATCTATCTATCTATCTATCTATCTACCTATCATCTATCATCGATCTATCTATATCTGTCTGTCTGTCTGTCTATCATCTATCATCAATCTATCTATATCTGACTGTCTGTCTGCCTGTCTATCATCTATCATCTATCTATGTATCTAAAATCTATAGTTTCTGTTCTTCTGGCTGATACAATGGACACCTTGTTCCATATATTCTATGCATACTAGTGTGATAGGGCATCCTGAGACTTGATCCTATTGTTTTTTTATTTCCTGATATCTCCGAAGCTAGAATTTATATTCAGGACAGAATCTCCTTTTATTCTTGGAAGAGTCACTTTTGTAAACCCCTTCAGTCATACCACGTAGGACAAGTTCCTACCTATAGTTTCTGGATGGAGCTGTCAGGATTTCTTCGAAAAGATTCCTAAACATAGTTGCTTCACACTAAGCTGTAAATTATTCTATTTCTGTAGCTAGTCTTCTGAGATGAAGAAGAACGCAGTGACTGATGGAAGACTCACCCAGCAGAGTTGATGGTATCTGGGAGCAGACACCTTGCGATGGGAAGCATCTCGTGAAGTCCAGCTGCCCCTCTGTCGGAATTGCCTTTCTAAGTATCCCATTTGCTCCAGAGAGGCATGATGCGTGTAATTTTTGGAAAAGGCATCTTTATCACTGGCACTGAGACTCATCTCCTCTGACTTGCTCCTTCACTGAGAAACCCTGGTGTCCATGTTATATTCCACATATTGCTCCCATTATTGAAAACTACAGCCAGTAGTCCCAACATATTTATGTATCAGTCCCCAATAATGGGGGAATGAGCTGGTCCATGTGATCACCTCGTATCAGTTACCAGGGTCAGATGGAAGTCATTTACTGCTTCCAATATCTGGGTCTGAGGTAGATTCTCTCTGGTCTTTATTAGGAGTGGATTTCTTTAATTTACATTGCCTGAAAAATCGTATTAAAGGAGGTTATATTTATATATGTGGAAGAGGCCTTATAAAACACGAAAATTAACTGCAGGGTTAATGAAGAAGCTTCCAAAGGCTCAGAAAGGCCGTGTAGGATCAGCGAGGAAAGTCATAAAGGGAAGTCCGGGCTTATTCCCAAGGCCTCCCTCTGATTTACCGTATCTGCTTGGACAAGTCACTTCACTTAGCATCATCTTTTTCTCCAGCTGTAACAATAGTCCTACCTCAGACCTCAGAGGAGCATTGCAAAGATTGTTGCTAAACATGGGCTAGAATTTTATTACTGCTCGGGAATAGCTTTTAGCGTCTCAGAAGATAGGGTTGGAAAACAAAAACATTAACTAGAGATGTGACTGTGATGATAGCTTTATATATCGCATCGCATCTCCCTTATATTATGGAACGATTTTAAGTAAAATTGGATCATCCTACCTTTTTAGAGACTGCTGGTGATTAACTCGACTTCAAGATTTGCTCTGGAAAAACAAAACGGAGCAAAAAGCAAACTCCCGTGTTAGGGTTTTTGCCAATCTCTGTCCACAGAAGCATTTTTACAGAAATACTAGAGGTTTTATTAACTTATATTTAAGATGTGTGATAATAACAACTGAAAAAAAAAGAGAGTCGTGCTATTTATACTATTCGTACCTACAGTCTCCTAGAATTAAAGCACAGCATATAATTCCTGCAGGAGGTGTTACCTTTGGCATTCAATATAAAAATGTGTTGAAATTCTGAAGTGTTATGTGAGTGTTGGTTATTAGTAGCGGTCCACCATGAGAGAAACTTGAAAAGGCAGGATTTTTCACTTTCTTTTTTGCTCGCATTTAGAATTTCATGAACGCATAGGACTTATACTCTCCCCTCCCCCCGCCACCATAATTATTCTCTTTTTCTTTGCAAGTAAAAACTGGATGGCTGTCCTAGTATTATTAACATAAGTTTTATGGGAACAGAGAAGAATCTGTATGTTTTTAATGATTATAAAAGTCAAACATTAAAAATCACACGCTACAGCATGGGTGAACCTTGAAGATCAGGCTAATCGAAAGAAGCCAGACACATATTGTAGGATTGATTCCATTTACATGAAATTTAAGTTTTACCAGAATAGGTAAATCCATAAAAACAGAAAGTAGACAGTGGTGTCAGAAGTTGAGAACGGGAGAAAGCAGAATGATGGTTAGTGAGTACAGGGTTTCTTATCGTGGAGATAAAATGGTCTGGAATGAGATAGTGCCGATAGGAGTATACTTTGTGACTATACTAAAACCACTGAATTGTACGCTTTAAAACAGTTAATTTGATGGTATCTGAATTATATCAATACAAAAACTACACACAGAGAGACATGGATAAGAAACAAATATTCATTTAATTTTTGATCTGCTAAATCTGGCAGTGTCAAGAAATGTATTTTTGATCTTTTAAACCTGATGATCTATTTTGCGTTTAATGTTGCATAAACTGTTTCATCACCCCGAATACCTTGGGTGAGAAAGCATTATCTTTTAGACATAACATTATTGTTGCACTTAATTTTTTTCCACCAAGAAGCTCCTTGCCGTATCCTACATCATTTCCTATCCCTTATGGTGATTTAGAATCAGAAGACCCGAGTTTCAGTTCTCTTCTTCGTGAAATACGCCTCGTGCTATTGAACTTGACAGAAACAGACTGGACCTTGTGCGTGAGTTGGGCTGGGAGAGAAATGTTATGTGCTCACTGAAGCCGGCGTTTGTGACAGCCTGGGTCGAACCAGAAGGCAAAACCATGCCATAATTTGAACAGGGGAAGTTTATCGTAAACGATTATTAAATCATGATAGAGAAGGAACTGTAAAGAGGTGAGGAGGACCGAGAGAGAGTCCAGCCTGCGTGTCAGACCCCATCAGAGAAGCGTGTTTGTGCTCGACGAGACGGCGCAGACGTCACCGGCTCACCCGGGGCAGAGGCCATCAGGGAACAGCACCCCGGGACGCGGTGACCTGAGGCTGCTGGAGGACAGTCAGAGAGAGCCTCGTGGCTGCCACTGTGGAGCCTGGCGTGGTGGTGACGGAGGGGTCGCCAGTCTCACTGAGGCTGCGAGGTCGTACGCTCCAGGCAGCTGGGACACAGGACGGCTCGGTGCCGCCACACACGACACCGAGGATTGTGCAGCAGGAGCAAAAGAAAGCAAAGCTCGTCACACCAGACCAGGAGGAGAAGCCTCCCGCCAAAGGCGATGTCCTGCCAACCACGCCTATGGGAAAACCTTCCCGTCGAGCTCACCGTGTAGAAGAAACGTTTGAAGAGTCTAGTCCCGTATCAGAGCAAGTACCCGCGTGTCCATGGGGAGCAGCGAGGCAGTGAACTGATCCCCGGGTTTGACCACATTTATCAGCTCGCATTGCAGTTAAGTGGGCTGATTCTGGCCAGCGGGATGTAGGTAGGAGTGATGTGATCAACCCCACAAATCCCACAAAACACCCACTCGCAAAACTGGAAACAAAGGCCTCTAAACCCTCAGGGGACGGCAGATCCAGAGGCGGGAGCATCCTGGGCCACTGAGTCCTCTCTTGGAAGAGAGACTCTGGGAGTCACCTGACCAACATCGTCAACGATGAGGCTGTTCCATGGATTAACATGTCCTCACATTATTCAGCCAGTGAGATTTTGTAGTTGTAACAATGGTTAGTCTTTCTTGACTAATCTGGAAATGGGTACCTTGAAGCCGGGTGCTACAGTAACGATCACCTTAAGTATCACAGAGCCGTTGGCTTAGTTGTCAGTGGGCGATGAAGCATGAGATACCAGAATTTGAGGAGCGGACACTCTGTGCTGTGCAGCGGCAAAATGTTTGGTGAGCTGTGCCTGTAATAGTTTGGAGGGCGGACCTCGATAATGAGCTTATGTTTCTAGAAGAAGTGGTTGAGAAGAAACCATTTCTTGCTGACTTATCGATTACCTTTAGCAAAATATCACAAGAAGAGTTGAGCTCAAAAAAGGAATGGTACGTTTGGGAGCACGAATAAAAGCGGGGAGAAAGGGGTCAGAAATATGGGGCTTTACAAGATTGGAAAACCTGATTGTTTCTAGACCTCAGACGGTAGTTCGTAAGACAGTGGTTTGGGGAGACGAAGGCCTAATAATACTCACCTTGGGTGAATAGATGAATTAATCTCTATATAAGTCTTTTTTTTCAGAGTGCCTCAAGGTAGGTAGCCACAATTAAGGTGAGAGAGAGAGAGAGAGAGAGAGAGAGAGAGAAAGAGAGAGAGAGAGAAAGAAAGAAAGAAAGAAAGAAAAAAAGAAAGAAAGAAAGAAAAAGAAAGAAACAAAGAAAGAAAGAAGTAGGGAGGGAAGGCAGGAAGGAAGGAAGGCAGGAAGGAAGGAAGGAAGGAAGGAAGGAAGGAAGGAAGGAAGGAAGAAGGAGGGGGAGGAGGGAGAAACGGGAATGAGAAAGCAGAGCTATAAGGCATGTTTGAAAATTATAAGTAGGAAAGAAATTTGGGCGCGACTGGCCACAATGAGCTGACCAGAAGCAGATCGATCAGAAAACTATAAGGGAACAGGCTGAGAAAGCTCGTCCCCAAGGAAAACATTTACCCCGACATCCTCTTTAGACATGGCTGTAGGAAATGATGGCCTCAAGGCGGGGCTCCTTGGGTGTAAGGTCAGAGGTCACGGACACAATGGACGAGGGAGTTCACCGCAGAGATAACGGAAGCATCCAGTGAAGGTGCCTCCTTTCCTTTAGGTGACAGCCCTCCCCACTGTCTTACCCGACAGGACAGCACCTCTGCCGCGGGCCAGTGACCCTGCATGTCTCATTCTCTCTCTTCTCCACATGGGTCATTGTGTCCCATCCAGACTTCTCTCTGGCATGTTGTGTATTGGAGTGGAAGTGTAGAGAATTTATCTTTGTGTCCCTGGGTCACTGGATCCCAGGGAGCCATATCTGAACCTGAGAGAAGGGGCTGCTTATCCCTCGAGAAACCCTGGAATCTGAGCTGAGGGACAGAAATGCCTGCAACTTCGCGTCATCTCCCAGGAGGAAGGGGGCGTGTGAGGGAGAAAACGAAGTGAGCATCTGACCGCCAGAAGGGTGACGTCAGCGGACTTTAGAACCACACTGTGTTTCCTTTTCTTCTTGTGTCTAAAACTGAACTGGTGATACGTTGCCTTGCTACGTTTTGGCCAATCGAATATGGGTGGAAGGGCCACATACCATTTCTAGACCTGTCCATTCTCTCTTTGGCCCTCTCTCTTCTAGACCATTCTCTCTTCAGCCCTCTCCCAGTGGCTGAAAGCATAGGACTCTCTAGCCCCAGGGGACAGTGGTACCATAAGATGAAAAACGTTTCGAATCGTCATTTGGGAAATTATTTTCCGGAAGAACCACTGGACCAAGGACTCTCATGTAGAATGATTGCATGAATGAGAAACAGACTTTTATATTGATATAACCCACCAAAACCGTGGTCTTGCCAGACAGATGCTCAGAACCAGCCTGAATTAGGCGTTGGTGTCGGGACCTGGATCTATTTGAAAAGCAATGGTGATGATTTGGGGGAAGGCCTGGGAAGATGCAGAACAGAACACCGAAGTCTGGCGAGCAGTGTGGTTTGAGAAGCAGAAGGCGAATTAGGTGTCAGGAAAAGAAGGGACAAAAACAGTCGAGGGAGGGTGATGCATTTCTAGGTCACACGGGCTGCTGCTTGAGGAGACTTCTGAGTAGAAAAGCACGCGTCAGCTTTGCCAGAACGATGTCCAGCACGTGGGTTAATCCCCATCCTCCTGGGTGGCCATTTTACTTATTGTCCCAACTAGAATTCTGTTCGAGAGTGTCAGAGGTGCTTTGAATAACTACCCCGAACAACAGACGCAAACCACAGTGTCCTGGGGAAATTAGACATATGTCTTATTTCTCCTACTTAGGGTTCCGTGCAGGTTTAAAACGAAATAAGTAAAAAAGTAAAATCAGATAAGTCAAAACGCCTCCTAAATGGGGACTTGACTAGATTCTCGTGATTGTTACGGTCCCAGGGAATATTTTTAAATCAGCGAATGAAGGAAACACCCCCGTCTTCTCCTTAGCAGATTTCTATGTATCCAGTTTTCAGGAGGAATTTTGAAGCACGCGTAGCAACTTTGCAAAACTGGGTGTTTTTTTTTTTACAGATCTGGTTCACAGTGTGGCATTAGGACGGAAGTCTGGATGTCCTCTGCCACCGCTAAGAGGGACCTTTAACGCTCACCTGCCCCACACACATCTCCACTTGGTGGTGGGGAGCAATCCATTCTCCTGTGTTCCCCAGGAAGCGACGCCTGCGGAGTGCCAGCAGCTCGGAGCACAGCACGGGCCAGACGCTGCCTCGATGCCCTGACTCGGTCTCCATTAAGCAGCTTTGCCAGGGGCCGATCCTGCGGCCGGGGGCGCTTGCCAGCTCCAAGGGGTCTGGTGTCCCGGGGCCATGTCCAGAGGGGGGCCGACCCATCACGCCTCCGTCGCTTACTTTCTTCCCACGTGTGCCTCTCTGACGTTTGCCTCCCGTGTTCATTTTCCCAACCCCCAACCCAGCTCTCACTTTAGGAAGTGATGTTGAAATAATCGGATAGATGTTTTTAGTATAATTTCTGAGCGAGGCACTGGACAAATTGTTATTAAGAAAGACTACATGTAAAGCAAGATTGCCACTTATGAACGTGGATGCTGGAAAAAACACCAGGACGTCGTGTGACCCTGACCCTCTCTCTCAGAAAGAAGCCACGTTGTCACCGCCAAGGAGGCAGAAGCTCCCAAACAGCCTGAGGACAACAGCTCCATGGTGTGACCGTCCTTCTTGTCAACTCCCAGTGCCACGCGCCCTCACGATCACGGGGAGCCCTTACGATATGCACCAGGAAGTATTTCCTGAAAATGGGTTCACAGACACGAAATCTTTATAATAATGGGTGTATATATAACAAACACTATGCAAGTGCCAGCTTTTGTTTTTACTATTTTTATAGTCATCGACTTACATTAGTAACAGATATTAGTTGATTTTATAAAAAAATTAATATGTATTAGTACATATCCACTATCTATAAAACTAATCCATTAGCAAAAGATACCGCATCGTTATTTAAGGGTCGAAGGGTTGGTAAGTTTTATGCCAAACGGCAGAGAAAGTAAAGATGAGCGTGAAAAGAGACAGACAGACAGAAACTGAACTCCCGTGCACTTGGGGTGAGGAGACACGAGGGGGAGGCAGAGGTGACTACACGACAGATGTGTCCCTTCACATCCCACCTTACCTGAGTACCTGTCGATGTGAATCGCCTCGAGACCGAGCACCTTCCCTGCTTCCGGACTCGGGAGGGAATCGTGGTTAAGGGCTCTGGGATGTCCCTGGTTGTGTGTGTGTGTGTGTGTGTGTGTGTGTGTGTGTGTGTGCGTGTGCACACTTTAATTTTTGCAAACACTGACGGGGATATTTAAGGTAATACAAGTCGCTTCTAACGTGGACTCGGGTGGCTAAGGAGGTGGTGAGTTCGCTGCCCACCGGGGGCTCACGAGCGCACGAACTCTTGACAGCCCCGGAGGTGTGACGCGTGCGGCTGGACGATGCACCGAAAATAACCGACTTTCTTCCTCCCAGCGTTTCACTCTCGGCTCCTTTTCCCCACCCAGACTCTCACCGCGTCTCCTCCCCTGGGACTCTGCTTCAGTGGATGCCAGAAGCAGAATGGAGAGCGAGGAGGGGACCCCTTCCTGGCCCCTGCGGTGGGGTGGGTGGCTTGGGCTCTGGGCGGCAACGTGCAAGGGTGCCCTCGGCTGGGGAGAGGCAGCAGGCAGAGAGACGGGGGTGCTCAGCCACCCTGGATCCTCGCAATGGGGGTCCTGAGTTTCCCTCCACAGCCAAGCTCTGGGGGGCGGGGGTGATCCCCTTAGATAGATTGGAGGGTTCCAGAACCTGGATGTACTTAGGTTTGAGGCCGACCCCAAGCTCTCCCCTTGGGCCCTGGGGCAGCGGTGGCAGAAAGAAGAAGGGCCTCACGGGTGAGAACGACGAACCTGCTTGGACTAATGAAGAAGAGGCAGGAAAACGCTTTCTCAGAGACAGCTGCATGGACTGTGCGCTCCAAGGATTAGATGCCTCTTATCCCCAACGCTTCCTCTGTAAGCCCCCCAGAACTCAGACATAACCACAGGGATGAAGGGAATTTGAGACTCTAGAGTCGGCTTCGGGGGGGTGTGAGCTACGCAGCCCCGCAGGACTTGACTCAGAAGGGGCTGGCACTTGGTTTAATCCTCTGCTGTCGTCATCTTGAAATTCCTGATTTCTGAACAAGGGGCTTGCGTTGCCATGGTGCTCTGGGCCCTCCACATTCTGTAGCCATTACTGCT
>NW_006443225.1:17102125-17112125 GCF_000325575.1 Pteropus alecto | reverse complement strand
GGCGGCGGAGGTGGAGTCTGCAGCAAGGATTTGGTGGGGGCGCTGCCGAGAGACAGGGCGGGGGACGAAGCAGCTGAAGGAGGGAACCCAAGCATGCCTGCACCGGGAGGTGTTAAAGCTGCAAAGGACAGCAGAGAGACGCCACCGTCAGTGCACGGAGCCACGCGCGCGGATGGACAGGTGCGGCCCCCTCGCCCAAGGCCTCGGCCGCACACCCGGCCCCTGCCCCGCACCCTGCGCTACTGCGTCTGTAACGTCGCTCGTATTCGTTTCGACCCCCTCCCGAACGCTAAGGAACGTCACCTGCACAGTTCTGCGACAGTTTACGCAGAACACGAAGGGCTCTCGCATTATGAAGGGCAGACGGTGAGGAAAAGCGCCTCGCGGTGAACAGAACAGGGGTCACTTCTCATCGGCGCACGTCGCGAGATCCCTACTCTTATTCGTCTCAAGCACTTTCTCGCTCTACCCCTGGGGAGGCCAGGCCCACTCGTCTCCACTTAGCGGTCTTATAATGACCGCGCGCGCGGAAAGTAATTAGCTATCAAAGAAAATGAAATCCGTCTGCCCGAGTTCCAGTAGAAAAAAACATCTACATCGAAGAGAGAAGGCGATAAGCTAATTAAATAGCAATAGGGAATGACCACTGAAGACATCAAACATCTATGAGCAGTGGACTAACTCACAGCTGTCGCTGACGACGTCTGAGCCGTCAGACATCATTTCATTTCTAAGGGGGGCGCGTGAAGCCACCGCCCGTTCCTACCCTGGCGATCCGGCTAACAGAGTGCTTGATAGGAATTAAATATATTAACTCGACTGTGCCGCCCCCAAAACATGGTGCTTCTTCAAGATTTGCTTGTAGTATGCAAAAAACGATTCTCGCCTCTTTAGAGAAGAGGACATCGGTGTTCCGCAGCAGACAAATGTGGGGTACGGCATGGCTCCTATCAGAACGCAAGGGATCTTCGCTGGGTGTCAAGTCCCCAATCTAATGTAGTGGCTCGTAATAATTTATTACAAAACTGTTTTTATGAGCTGGATAGTTGGGGAAGAAACTGACAGCTCGAGATAGAAAAGAGACTTGTAGAAGTCTGCGCCTTCTCTGAAAATGTTGTTAGGGGCAAATAAACTTGACCGCAAAAGGAACAGACTGGATGGGTGGTGGTAGTTCATTCCTGACCGAGACAAGGCTCACTACCAAATGATCATGACAAGGACTGTGTTGGAGGCCTGATGGGCTGATGGAAGAATTCACCAGAAGGGAAATCAAGTTTAATTGATTAGTGCATAGCTAGAGAGAGAATAATCAGAGATTTAAGACAATCGTCTTTTTAATATTGGACAAAATCTTAACCTCCATGAGAAATGCAACATTTGGGTGTTAAAAAAAGGTGACACGAAAACTACATGCTTCTAGCTCTGTAGCTAGGAAAAAGAAAACTTTAGTTTCTTAATTGGTTGTCACCTAGCTGTGAAAGCTTTCCTTAGGCTTAGCACTGAAGACACTCGGAAGTCGTCTTCGACATCATTCTCAACTTGACCCTCTTCGTTATTACCGTCAATTAGCCTGGCTTATCACTGGCTGCTCTTTTTTTAACCTTACCACACCCAACTCTTCTCCGATCTGCTTTGAAATAAGTTCTGTGGTTGTTTCAGTAATAGTCTCTAAGGAATGTCCATCATGTTAGAAAATAGTTTCCCAATAGCCTCCTACTAAGTGGGGACAGATGCCAAAAATTCCATTTTTTTTTTTTTAAGAAAATTGAATCTGCAAATATTCAGAATGAATAAAAAGAAAAAAATTCCTCGAACGTAACATTGTATTTCTGGGGGAAACCGATAACACTATGAACATTTTTCAGAAAAATGGCTGGCACATTTGAAATAACATTAAATGGAAATGGCTTAAGCTTCGCGAGGGGTATGGTAGAAATGAATGAGTAAATTCCCCAATCTTTAATCCAAATTGGCATGATAGACTTCTTGGTTCCTGAGACTGAGACTTAGCCCTAGAGAAAACTCTTAAGTAATGGAGTCCCTTTTGGGGGCCCAAAGCCTCAACTCCCCTGCCTTTATTTCTACACTACTAAGCCTGGTATATCTTCATCTTCTTTCTACTTGCCTCCCCATAAAATTTTATTTGCAAGCAAGAACCAAAGATATGAATACACCTATTCCTGAAAAGGCTTAATATATACTAGATTCGATAACTTGAGGTTTCTTCCCACTACGGTATTCTGATTTGATATCCGAGACTATTTTCCATTTAGCAGAGGACAATGCATTAAGTGAAAGGAATTACTATCTAATTACAGAATTTCAGGCATGAGTGATTCGGGTGGAAGAAGCTTCTCTAAGGACAAAAGAGCCTTCTTTGCCTTGTCAGAATGACACTATGTTGGCAGCCAGCTTCTTTGGCCTACTCATAAAGCCAACCTTAGTTCTAAGTCTAGTATCACGAGACTTCATACTCAATAATAGCACCCTCTTCCATCTACTGTTTTTTCTCCCCCCCCCCAAATCTAAAGAAATCGCTGGCTCACATATCTCTGTGACATGAAAATTTAAGACAAGGGAAATTTTAAGAACCTTAGAGACTTCAAAAAACAGCCATGGTAGTTAGAAAGCAAGATGGATGAATTAACTCGACTAGGCTTTCCCGCCCGATGGAGTCTACAGATTCTTATCAACAGGTCATACAGCGAGGTAAAGACATCTTTAGAAGACCTCAGTATTCTTCTAAAATCCCAACTACTGTAGTCAAATGCTATTCAGGGATTTCCAGGAACTCGGCGTCCTGAGGGGTAAGCTGAGTCAAATAATCAGCTGTTAAAGAAACAATTTCAGAAAAGAGATACACACTAAGAATACTGAACCGTGTACATCGGGCCTACGAGGAGAAGACACAGCCCTGTAAAAATGTACAGTCAAAAATTCCATACAGGAAAACCACAAAGAGAAATGAAAAACTGAATGGTAATCACGATGCAGAAGAAGATATATTCTCTCCCGTTCCCTAACTCCTACTCTTTGAATTCTTTGAAATTCTTTGAAATGTCACTGAAAGATTAAGGTTTATGTACCGATAATCTCAAACTACCATCATTTTGTTCAGTTTTGTTTCTCTGAAACAGCTGCCTATTCCCAAAAGGAATGCTTTCGGAAGAAAATGCCTGTGTCACAATAACTTACCTGTGGTTCCTTTTCCCCAGGTTTCTTTGATCTAAGGTCTCCCAGAGGGAAAATTTATTTTTGAGGTGAAAAATAAAACTAATTATGTACACGGGGCCAAAGACAATTGTGATAAAATTATTAAAGACTTACTGTTATCTAGATTTACCCCGAATGTGCTAGTAAATTACCCTGAAGTATGAGAAAAATGCAAAAGGCATGTTTTGAAGTTCCATTTAAGGAAATTGGGTTAGGCAGTCTTTCTAAACACTAATGGCACATGTAAAAATCAGACACCGCTTAAAACGGTACAGTAAATGCGTTCATAGAAAATCAAGTTATTTTTCTATCCATCTTGAGCAAAATGTCAAAAGAAGCTAATACCCTAAAGGATAAAATGTAAATTTAAAGTTTTCTCATTTTTTCTGGGTATACGGGCATGGGATTTTCTACTGCCATTTTCCCTTTTTGTACATGATCATGATAGGAAAAGAGAGATAGGAAATGATTTTAAGCAGAAAATGATTCATTTTATTAAGAAATGAGTAATTCTAAGTAGTGATACTTGCACACAGGACTGGGCCCCTGCTCAGGAAGCAGGCACATACGCTATATGTTACCCTTTGAACGGAACTTCTTCATGATTTCGAAAGACTGAATAATTTGAAGATTCCTTGGGAGTGAGGTAAGGAAGTTTTGCGAGCATTAAAGCTGGAAAAGCAAAATAGCAATGCCACCCAAAAAGGAATAAAACGAATATTTAAATCACGAAATTTCGATTTGATAAATACTCAAACCGAACATGTACATTGCAATTAAGTCGATTTTGGGGTGTAGCCTTTGGAATCAGACTTATTACTTCACAGTACACCTCAGATTCAACGGCATCCCTTTGCAGTGAGTCCTTGGGATTAAAACCTTCAAATCTACCTTCAAAGGGACAGGATAGTTTTTAAATGAAAACACTTTTCCTTAGCTAAATCCCATTAAAATGGGCCCAAGATGAACATGTCATATTCTCGAAAGTCTCTTCATATAAACTATTGCAAGAACCCAGGGTATATGAGAAATACAGAAATATTCTATTTTTCTTCTTTCTGTAAAAGAAGTGATTTTCTCCTTTTGTTTTACCTAGCTGATGTGTCTATTTCTCTCGTAAAGCGAAGGAGGTATTTGTTTGATGAAAAACAATGCAGTAGAAAGACGATGATGGAAAGATGGAGAACCATAACTTCATAGCCCACGAGATGGCTTAAACAGTCAGCATTACCCACTACAGGTAAACCAACCTAAAAAGGAAGTGAACGGGAGGTGTGGGAACTCAGGCTCTCCCATGTGGTCCTGCTGGTCCCTCTGCTGTGCTAATGTCTACCATCTATTGCAAATAAAAAAAAACTAATTCAAGAGAACTGGTGAATTGCAGTAGGTAGGTTCACAGACCTTTTCTCTTTATAATGTTCTTGGTCTATTTCGGTCCACGATTTAATAAAGCAACAGTCACACCTAGTGCTGGCTGAGTTCCTTAGCGCCTGGTGCATTTGAAGATGCTGCCACCAAGGAGAGCCTGCCTCTGACACCGTCCTGCAACTCTGAGAGCTGTGAACGGGGCCCGTATCTCAGGAGGGAGGGAGATGATATTTATGGGGAGTAGAGTGAGGAGGAAGGTTAGGTCGTTTAAGTATTTCGTAAACATCTTCTGTCTCCTCCCTTCTCCCTTCCTGTCATATCCGTTCTCAGGGTAGCAGCTGCAAACCGGAAAGGCAGTCAGCGAAGGACCCCACCGTCCAATGACGGGCCTCCTTCTGATCCAGTGGAGAGAAAAACGAGATGCTTCGACCACTATTCAGGGGGGTGACTACCCAGACTGCATCAATCCCAGATACCTGAACTGTTCTTAGTGCACGTAAAATATCAAATTTTACTGTTTTCCATGATATTTCATATAACCGAAATATACATAATTTCATGGAGTTTTTCACATTAGACATTATGTGGAAAAACTTTATTGTATATAACTGATCACAGGAGTTTTTCCACGTAAGACATTTTTCTATGTGTCAACTAATAATCACAGTGATATATCAAATGAGACTAGAAAGCTAGTACATTCACGTGCTAAAAAAATCAGCCATTGCATTATTCTTAAGACAATGACATCTGTCAATTAAACCGTACAGATAAAACATGTAATTGTAGCTCTAATATTTAAGGCCCCGAGAATATTCAGATAATTAAGCCCACAGTCTTATGAGGGGTGAGGTAGTCGGAGTGACAGTTAGAGGAAGGGGCACTGCAGACATGATCTTGGGGACGTCCTTTATGTGTGCGGATCGGTTCCGCTTCTCTCTAATGCCAACGAGTCATAGCGCAGGGAGCCAGAAGAGCTGGCAGTGGCCAAGAGGCCATTCGATGGCATTGTTTTCAAGTCTCCCGAGCTAAAAGTTAAAATGGGAATATCTTCCTAAGGTCACAAGTCAAGTCTGGTCTTAAGAAGAAAGGGTGACACTGAAAAGTTTGAAATTTATGTAAAAGTCCAATTTGTGTAAAAGCAGCTCTTGAAATTTTGGAAATTTTCTAGAAATATGCAATTAGTTCATTCTTGATAAATCTCTTTAGAATGTCAAAATTTCCTTTTAAAAGGAAAAAAAAGTCACTGTTAATTTGAAAACTGAAACTTAAAGAAGAAATTATAAGAGAACCATTTTTTCCTATTCTAGGTAACATATAACTTTCATTGAACCTATTAAACAGTCAACATTAGTTATATGTTTGGCTTTGTGATTGTCTAGCACACTGTATTCAATTTTTTCAACCTAATATAATTCGATGCCTATATTTATTCGTAAAATTGAAACTACACAAATTATATTTCTCTCGAATACGGAATTGGATCCGTCATCTGGGGTTGCCTCAAACAGCTTTGTAATTTTGTTAGGACTTCACTACGGACTTTGGCTGGAGCGGGGGTAGAAGGGCACGGTGTGCCATCGATAGATTTCTAAGGCTGTAAATTTAAATAACAGGCAGCAATGGATGATAGAAAAATCAAAATCTCAGAGCAATGCCAAATTACAAACGATCCTAGAAGTCCTATTGTTAGTAGTCCAACTTTAAACATAAGCTTTATTACCTGCTCGATGCGATGTGGGTGAATCCCTGTGGCTAGAAGGCCCTTAGCTTTCGAACTTCCTAGCACTTATGGAAAAACCAACCAATCAACAAGCAAACAAACAAAAACCACCACCACCACCACCGCCCCCCAAACCAAAAAAAACCGTGTTCCTTGGCAAGAACATAAATTAAGATACCAATAAATGTACTATTTAATGCTTCGCTTTCTTAATATGTACAATGATCAGTACTGAAATGAGCATATAAAAGGAATATTACTAAGACAAAGATTTAATGATATAAATAATGAATATATTTCTGAGACACTGCCGTGATCTACCCAGTCTTTATTTTTCTGCATACATTCAGGCTGACTGACCTGGTTGTTAATTATAGCCAATACGACATATATCTCAAATAGTTTAATGGCTTCACTTACTGAGAAGAGATCCGAATGTACCCTGTTCTTGGTTCCATGTGATCAGCTGTCTAATATTAACTAATGAATCAGACTGACTCTCCTTCAAAGGACTTACTGTTTGAATTTTGTGGGAATCCGGGCAAGGAGGGCGGACCGTTCATTCCAGGGAGGAGGACGGGAGGAAGGCCGGGGAGTCCCGGGTAGGCTGCCGGCAGATTGATGCCATGGAGGGCGCTGCTGTCCATCACGCTCGGCTGCTGCACCGCTAAGCCCAGCACGTCTGAAGCTTTCTTTATCCGATCGAGTTCTTGCTGCGCCATCAGCTGGCGAACGGTGGTCGGGGCCAAGTAATCTTTCTCCCGATCAAGCTGACTCCCAACGGTCTCCCTCACTTTTGAAATGTGCTGTTTGGAGAAAATGTGATCTCTGATGGACAAGCGGGCGGAGTACTTCACCCCGCACAGGGCACACTCGGGTTTGGTGCCCTCCGTGCCGCTCTGATTGATCATGAAAGGCTTCCCTATGTTAATTTTAAATTTCTTCTCCTTGGCCCTCGCGTTTTGGAACCACACCTGGACCACGCGTTTGGGCAGGCCGATCTCGTTGCCCAGCATCTCACATTCCTGCATGGTCGGAGTTCGGTAGTCACTAAAGCAGGCCTTGAGGACCTTGAGCTGGAGATTGCTCATTTGGGTTCTGAAACGCTTGTGACCTGGTCGGTCGTTATTTTTGGATTTGAAAGGATTGCTGGACCCAAAAGGGTTGGGGGAACTCGGGTCGGCGATGCTGGACGTTTCGCTGCGGTCAGCGTTGTCATCGGGGTCATCTGTGATATAAAAGCTTTGGTCGTGGTCGCCGTCTTTATCGTTGAAATGTATCGAGGGGCTGGTGAGAGAAAAGAGAAATTTCTC
Source organism: Pteropus alecto (assembly GCF_000325575.1). Lineage (NCBI taxonomy): Eukaryota > Metazoa > Chordata > Mammalia > Chiroptera > Pteropodidae > Pteropus > Pteropus alecto. The sequence goes on along the minus strand of NW_006443225.1, from coordinate 17,104,508 downwards.
ATCGCAGACCTCCGGGGTGGGTGTGGTCGCCGCTTTGGGCAAAGCGTCGAGGGTTTTCGGCTCTTTGGGAGACAGAGCCGGCTTGGCCGCGTCTCCGGCGCTGCCCATGGTGCTCTCCATCTCTGCGTTGCCCTCGTCGCCGGTGGTGGCGTCGCTGATCGCCGTGTTCACTGATGACGTCTCGTCAAAATCGGTTTTATTTTGATCGTAGCCAGCCTCGGCGGGAGGGGCGTTCAAGTTCTCGACATCCTCGGGGCACTCCGCTTTAAAAGAAGAGGGGCTGAGCAGGTTCTTCGGGGACAGCTCTGCCGTTTTACTCACGGGCGTGGACACCGTAGAAGCCAGTTCGTTCTCGCTGGACAGATCGATTTTCGTGAGCGGCAGAGACGGATAATCGAAATAAATGTACTTCTGCGGGCTTTCGCCCCCATCTTCCGCTGGTATCAGGGGGCTCGGGGGCAAGCTGTAGCCCGCCTGCTTCCCCTCGTTCCAGTGCCGAGAGCGGATGTGGCTCTCGAGGGCCGACTTGGCCTTGAACAGGGCTCGGCAGAAGGGGCACCGTTTGTGGGACTGGGCCGGCCCCACCGCCCGGAACTGGCCCTTCCTCTCTCGGGCCCGGGTGTTCTGGAACCAGACTTGTACGACTCTCTTTTTGAGCCCCACCTCGCGCGCGATGTGATCCAGCATTTTCCGCGTGGGGTTGGAATCCAGCAGGTACTTCTCGTAGAGGATTTCCAGCTGCTCGGGGGTGATGGTCGTCCTCAGGCGTTTGTCGCGGTGCTGGTCTTCGCCGCTGTTCCCTCCCTCCTTTTCGCTGCCGTTGGTGTCTTCTTTATCATCCAGTTTTCTTTTCAGAGAAGCGGCGACGGTGGCCGGGGCCGGGGCGTGGGAGGACCCGGTCTGAGGTGGCATCTGGGAGAGCGAGCCGCCCAGCAGCTGTCCGGTCATGAGCGGGTTGTTGGGGTCGAATATCATGTAGGGCATGTCCATGGGCCTCTCCAGGAACGGGGAGTGGAGGAACTGGTTTTGAGCAGCTAGGAAGTGCATGTGCTGGTGCTCCTGCCAGAGTTCCAGGCTCGGGAAGGCGACGGTGCACTGGTCACACTGGTACTGCAGTAACTGTGGAGGTAGACTGTTCTGGAGAGAAGTCATGGAAATCTGCAGGGGGCTGGAAGGGACCGGCGTCTGGGTGGCCGAGGGGGGTCTTCCCATGAGCTGGGTTTGTTTGGGGGGCTGGGGCTGAGCTGCCGAGGCCTGCGGTGGGTCTGAGGACGTCGATGTTAACGGCAGGGCTGGTTTGGTGCCTTGGGAAGCGGGGGAGGGGTCGCTCTGCTTTGGCTTTTCCGGGGGGTATTCGGGTTTGGGAGAAGTCTTCTCGGGTTCTGGTTTGGGTGACGGAATCAGAGGGGTGCTCGTCCCGGAGCCAGAACCTGCCGCAGGGACAGCGGCGTTTTTGGCTGCATCCGTCTGGCCGGCCGCCGCGCAATGCTTGTACACCACTTGGTCGGTGGCGTCCATGGAGTCTTCGGTCTGGCTTTCGTCTTGAGCGTCATCGTCTTCATCCTTGTAACACTGCTTCTTCTGATGCGTGATCAAGTCAAAGATCCTGGGGAAAACCACATTGCACTTTTTACATTGGTACTGCATGTTGCTGGTCCGAATGTACCGTTCGTTGGTGAGTTCTCGTTTCTCATTATCCTTCGTTTCTGCTTGATTCTCGTAACTCTTCCGTGCTTTCTGACGAGCGTTCTGGAACCAGACGACGATGACCCGGGTCGGGAGATTGAGAACGGTGGAAAGTTGTTCTATCTCATCGTCTTTGGGGTAAGCGTTGGTGTCAAAAAAGTCTTGTAGAACCCTAAGCTGATAGTCGGTGAACCTCGTTCGAGAAGACCTCTTACTGAAGGAGGCGTCGGATTTGTAATGCTCTAAGGACGAGGGCTGCGGGTCGATCCGGATGTCTTCCAGAACCGTTATGGGCGGGTTGCTGAAGTTGTACGGCGAGTCCTTGTTTCTCTGCCGTTCCTTAAAAAGCGTGTTTCGAAACCAGTGCTTGATGACCTTCTGCGAGAGGCCGGACTTCTCCGCCATCTCCTGGATCTGTTCTTCGCTCGGAGAGTTATTGATGTCGAAGTAAGCCCTCAGGATTTTCAGCTGATCGTCCGTGATCCTCGTGCGCGGGCGTTTGAACTGCGAATGCCTTAAGAAGTTGGGGTCTAAGCCGAGCTGCTGCTGGCAGAGCTGGGTGAGGTCCGCGGACAGCGTGTCCATCTGGGGCAGCTGCAGGGCCAGCTGCGGCGGGAGTGCGGGGTGTTGCACGGGCTGCATCATGATGGAGGGGAAGAGGGGGAGGTCAAGGGAAACGGGCAGCTGCACCTGCGGG
>NW_006443225.1:17067441-17101965 GCF_000325575.1 Pteropus alecto | reverse complement strand
CGGGCCCCATGGAGGAGGGCTGCGGGGGAGCCGGCGGCAGCGGGGCGGGTGGAAGTGGCGGCGGCGGCGTTTCCGGGGAAGATGGCGAAATTGGATACAGCTTGTCATAGGCCTCCCGGTACTGCCGAGCAAATTTTTCTAGGGCCCCGCACGGGAAGAACTGCCCGTGCACGTGCTCCTGGTGACTCTTCAAAATGAGGACGTTGGAGAAGAGTTTCCCGCACGTGCCGCATTCCAGCTTGTCTGCACTGTCCCCGTCCGCGCTCCTGTGCTTCTTCTGCACCTTCTGCCTGTTCTCGTTGTACTGGATGACCAGCTCGAACCCGAAGTTCTCCAGCAACGCTTTGGCCGCGTTTCCTCTGGCCCCGGACGCTATCCGAGGTGGCGGGATGGATGGCTCCGAGGGTTTGGGCTTCTTCGTGTCCTTGCTGCCTTCTTTGAGGCCTTCGCCTTCGCTTAGAAAGTCTTGCTTTGGCTTTTCTTGCTTATCCGCAGCCTCTTCTGGGTCCTTGTAAGGTGGCGCGTCCTTGGGGACCGGGCCGTCGGCGCTGGCCAGATTGGTCTGGTCTTGCTTCAGTAACTTGCCGGCCTGCGGCGGCTGCGCCTGCTGCTGTGGCGTTGGTGCCGGCGGCGGCGGCGGCGGCTGCTTCTGGGGCTGCAGCGGGGCCTGTGTGGCCTGGTACTGTTGTGCTTGCTGCTGCAGGATCTGCAGTTGAGTCTGGCCCACGTGGTGTTGGGTTTGAATCTGTTGCTTCAAGTCTTCGAGCAAGGAGCCGGCCATGCCTGCCATGCCGGGCATGCCGAAGGCGGCCGAGCCCGGCAAGCCCAAGTCAGGCCCCAGGCTGAACTCCGTCCCGGGGATGTAGAACGGGAAGAGAAACTGAGGCTGCTGAAACTGGAGCAGCGCTTCCGGGGTCATAGGGAAATGAGGCAGGAAGGCCGGGTTGAGAAACTGAGGCTGGAAGAAGGCGGCCTGCTGCTGCAGCTCGTGCTGGAGCTGCATCTGGATCTGTGCCGGCGACTGCGGCGCGTGATGCGCGGGCTGAGCGGGGAGCAGGTCCGGACTTTGCTTTTTGTTTAATTCTTTGGCATCTAAGTGGGTATCTTTGCTGCTCACCGCCGCCAAGCTCATGGAGTCTAACACCCCCTGGCCCGGACTGTTAACGTTCGCCGCGATGCCGTGGCCGCCAGCCGTGGGCCCGCCCGGCTCCAGCTTGGCGGCCCTGGCCTTCGTCTGGTGCAGCACAGACCTCATGTGGATCTCCAAGGTCGAGCTTTGGCTGTAGGCGACGTTGCAGGTGCCGCACTTGTAGGGTTTGTTATCCGCGCTGCCGTTGCTGTCCGGGGGAACGGGACTGGAGGCTTCCTGCAGAACCTTTTTCAACTTATGCAGATGAGAAACTGAGTTGTAATGGACCAGGAGGATGTTCTTTTGGGTGAAAGACTCTTTACACACTGTACATTTATACGGGCGAGACGGGTCGAGGAATTTTTCCATCGTAAAATTTGGCCCTTTTCTGAAAGGCAAGGTCCGCTTTGGTTCAGAGCCCATGTCGTCGGGAATAGAGCTGCTGTCACTTCCGATAGGACTTGCCTTGCCCTCGTGGTCCACCTCGTACTCACGCTCCATTTCCTGCTCCAGGGCGTGCTCGTCCTGGGCCACGGTTTCGCCCTCTGCCCAGAGCTCGCCGTTCACGGGCAAGGAGGCGTAGAGCTGCTGAAGCTCAGCCTCGCTCAGCTCGGGGTGGCCGGCCTCCAGGTGTTTTTTTAAAGCCTGGAATGTACGGAAGCTTCGCTGACAGAGGTTGCACATTGTCGCCGCCCGAATCGCGTGATACTGGGAATGTATCTGAAGCTTCTGCATAGTCTTAAAAGCCAAGCTGCAGTGGTTACAGCGGAACTTGTACACGTGCCGTTCGGACACGGAGAGCGGCTGCCTCTTCTGCTGCTCGCTCAGCGGCTCCTGCAGGGCCTCGGGGGGTTTCGCATCCTTGCTGCTAGTTTTGTTCCACTCGGACACTTCCACGGGTTCCTTAGTTGGTTTCTGCTCCTCGCTCTTGATTTCCACGCTAGCCTTGGAATCGTCGAGACCTGCCATACTTCTGTCATCCACTGGACTGTCACCTGGGCGGGAGAAAGCACAAACGGATCGCTTACAGGAAGAAGGCCGACTGCCCACATGCCAATAAATGCTGTCAAAAGGAGCCTCTAAAAGTTTCTGCGTAATTGGTTCTTTGAAGAAATATCTCTTGAGCAACCACTATGTGGTGAGCACCGGGCCGGGCACCGGGATTGCAAAGGTGAAGAAGAAATCACCCCTGACCTCAAAGGATTTCAGGACGGGCAAGAAGTCAAAGGTCATTATAGTGTACCACCTCGGTGTGACACTAAGGGCCATACCTCCGTTTCCAGGAATTGGAACATACAGAATATTCTTGGTCATCAACACTTAGGTCCCCCAAGGGCAGTGACAGATAGCCAGATATTAAATATGCTTTGAAACATACGGCTCTTGGAATATTTTTCTCCTCTGTGCTTTTTTTTTTTTTTTCTTTTTCAATCTTCGATGGCAACGATCTTGGAGCACCACCGTAAATGCAAGCCCCTGAAGTGTGTTTTCTGCAGCTCTTGGGCATAGGCCGCCATACCTGAATATTTCCCAGACCCCTCGGCTGTGATGGCTGCAGGTGTGTCCCGCTCCGATTTCTCAGAGGCGGCTGCTGGTAGTAGCAAACTGTTTGGCATCATCACATCGGGGACAGGCACCTGTGGGAAACCAAAGGGGTCCGTGTCAAGTGTGTCCCAGAAGTCCCAGACTCCATCACATCTGCCATCTGGCGGTAGCGTATCCCACTTAGATTTTTTCCAACCAAAGCAGGGACATTTTGTGGCTCTTACAGGTCACTGCTATCCTTTCAAATTTCAGATCAATGCTGTTGCAATGCTGTCATCTTTTCTTTTTTTAAAATATGGCTTCTGTCGGTCCTTTTTTTTTTTATACTGATACTTAAGAAAATTTGAAACTCGATGGGCTCACGTGACTTATTTGATTAGCATTCTAGATATAAAAATAAGACTTCAGAATACATGTTATTGACTAAGATATGCCTGTATCATATTGGTTTTCTTTTCCCGAAGTCAAAGAGGCAAGTGGGCCTTGATTGTGATAATTGTGATTTCTATAACACAGTAAGACAGCTTTAAGTAGCAAAGAAGAAATGAATTTTTCTTTTTTTTCTTCTTCTTCTTCTTATTTATAAGAATAAATACAGCACCTGGTCTTCCTAGGTGGTCTCCCATCCAAGTACTAACCAGGCCCAACCCTGCTTAGCTTTTGAGATCAGACATCGGGCTTCTTCGGGATGGCATGGCCGTAGACCCTGAACCATGTCTCCACTGGGGCACAAACTTAGGACCTTCTGCGTGTAAAGCAGACTTGCTGACCGCTACACTATGGAACCACGTCCGAAATGAATTTCTATTGACTAATGATTACAGATTTTGTGTTGCTGCTGTCTTTCCAGAGATTATGTCTCTCTCTCTCACACACACACACACACATCAACATTTGGCGTCCTTACTGTCATGAGCAGCTTCTCCACACAATCCGGAGACACGCTGTGCAAATGCGTCAGATGCAGCTGTAGGTGCATCTTGTTGCTGAGGACATCCTGGCAGAGGGGACAGCAGATGACGGGCTGCACCGAGTGCTGTGACAGGACGTGCATCTGGATTCGACTTTGGTCCCTACTATTGTAGTTACAATAAGGACACTGATAGAACTGGAAAATATTGAATAAACATGATCGCTATTAGTTAATGAATTCTGATGACCGCAGAGCATCTGAAGTAATCCCGAGGGTTAATTACATTGCCGATCGCCATGTCTACATACATTTCGACAGCATGGGATCCGCTCGCGACTCTAAAACTACCAGGAGCAACAATCAAAAATAAATAAAAAATAAGTAAATAAAACAGGTTTATAGAGCGAAGGGCAAAAAGCACATTTACCTGTTCGTGACAGAATTTATTGTCCTCTGTAGGTTTTGATCTTTTTGTTGCCACATCTTCTTCCTTTGCCAGCAGGAGTGGCTGGGTCACCCCTGCCACACTGACTTTTAGCTCCTTTTCTGGCGTGATTATTCCTGATTCCCAAAAAAGAGTAGAATACCTCAATTTCAAAAGACTAGCAATGTCAAAACCTGAAAAAATTATATGTTTTTGCAAATAGCGCTGACTCTAAATCCACCGCATCACAAAAAGAACAGGACGAGCGCTTTTAAAAGATGCTACTCTCAAAAGCCAAAAGCGCCCTTCTGTGTGTCCACCGACTAAGTGGACTTTATAAATATATTTTAAAATGTACTCCTATCTCATGTTTAGATAACCCTAGGTGACCTTGAAAGATTCATCAATAACACGTGTTCTCTGGTGTCTCTGAATGCCTCTGTCACACTAAAGCGAATCTACTCCCATTTACAAACGCTAACTTAGAAAATAATTATTTTTACTAATGTTTAATCACCTCTCCCTCTCTTCTAAAATTCTCGGACACTGAAGATATTTCCAAATTCTGAGATCGAACTAGTTACAATTCAGAAACGAAAATACTATTTTTATACGATGAATGTAGAATTTAAAAATCGACTCTGCTGCATATCTTCGGCCGTTTCTGTGATGTACTCTGTGCTTTCGATGTTTCAGCAGTTGGCTGTACGCATAATATCAGAGTCTAAATCTCAAGAAGACAATTGTTTTATGAGGTTAATCCAAATATTCAGTGTTAAAGAGGGTTTAAAATTTTGCCTAGACGAGCAATGTAATGTGTAGGAGCCTCACACGCATCAAAAAAAAAAAAAAAAAAAAAAAAAGGGGGGGATTTTAATTTCCCAATCTAACAGAAAATTCTTCTCAGCATCTTTTCCCGACTAAAAAAAAAGTGTGTGATTCTAATTTCCCAATCTAACAGAAAATTCTTTCCAGCATCAATTTTCCCGATAATCTCCTCTGTGAGGCTGGATATTACAGCAACATTGGGTAGGCATGTCACACACATCTCATGACAAACACAAAACCTCATTTACCAGCCATTCCAATCTCATCATAGCACGGCATCATCTGACCTTTTTTCTGCTGTTTATTATGAGTATTTCTAATTTTAACTTTCAATTTTCACCATCTTCCAGTCAATTTGCAACTAAATTATTTCCAGGGTGCGGACACTATCACTGGACAACTGGGTGCAAACACATCTTGAAATGCAATGAAGCTAAACCATTGATTGCTATCGGACCCCTCGTAAATATAGAGTCTAGGCATAATCTGATTGTATGCCGTGCATGAAGATTTATCTTGATTTTTTTTCAATCCACATACGGTTCATATAAACGAACAAATTGCGCCTTATTGCAAAATAACCCAGTTTTAAATTAAAAATAAGGTCAAGGATGTCATGGAAACAAAGTAAAAATGAACCAAAAAATATATATAGTTTTTCCATCCTGGATGGAGATGCATGTTTAAAACTTATAAACAATTTCAGGAATTTCCAATTCTGAAAGAAATTTCAAAGTAAGAGTGACTCCAAGGACAGCAAAATTAAAACAGAATTTAAATGACATAATGATGATAATTTTATTCCCTTGGGTGGGGGGAGGTTGTGGTAGGTAGAGAATTAGTGCTAAGTTTTCAATAGATTACAGTGACATTGATTTCTGGATTTACAATCATTAAATTTTATTTAAATTGGTACATTTTCTCTACATATACAGATGCCTTAAAGAAATTTAATTTCTTTCTAGATATTTGAAAAAATTATTTATCATATTTGTATATGAATGAACTTAAATTTGAGGTAGACTAATGAATTTCATTACATTGATCAAACACTATCACGTATTCGATACCCAAATGTATGTCAGAAACAGGGATGTTTATTTCATAATTAATTCTGGCATCAAAAACTAGGTTTTTCTTTCTCAATGCAGAATATACTTTGTGCTATTGATTTTTAAAGTGTTAAAAATAAACATTCAAGAAAATAATACGATATATAGTATTTGCAGATAAAATTTACACCTTAAGGTTCAGATCGACTCGTATAACATGATTGTCATTTACATCTGCAAGTGTCAATCAGTTGCTTTCTCCTGTGAGACTAGAAGATTTCTTTTTAAGTTCCCAATTAACAAGTAAGGATATGTTCCTTTAAGAAAATAATACTATCATAGTCCTTTATCATTCTTTTTTGTGCACGGTAGAATCAGACACGACCCAACCAGAGGTTGGTCCAGCTCCCTATGCTGTCAAAGACCGTCACACACAAGTTAAAAGAGAATTTCCATGATTCTTGTTGCTTGCAGGCCCTATGTAACTTCAGAAATAGAATAAACCTTCCAGAAACTTCTCAATCTATTAAATGTTTAGCTATGGCCTTATTTTCATAAGCATTTATATTCTAATATTGGTATTATAACAGATAAAGAAAAACTTACTGATTTCAAACCGCCACGTTTTACTAAAACTAAACTATACATCGGTGTACATATTTGGTATGATTAATCCATGTTATTTTTATGCCTATTAACATTCATCAACAATGCAGTTTATTTAGTTGTTTTTGAATTTAGTGGCATTTGTGCTGCAACGAAAAATAAAAGTTAAGTTTTAGGGTTGGTTATTTCATAGCCCTCGAGATAACTGTTGGCTACAGTATTCCACCGAATATATGCGTCAACTTCAATATTTTTTGGCTATTTAACTTAGTTAATTAAACTGTGATCTCAGGGTAAGCTAGGAGCTGCACAAAGACCATTTTATTTTAAATTAAAAAGAAGTCATAACTAAAGGCTAGACCCCCTAGCTGTAGCTAGGTACCCCAGATATGCATGCCATTGACAAGAAGAGCAGAGACTGAGGAAATATAGTAACATATGACAAAAACAGACTCTTGAGCATAAGGCAGGTCATCAGGATTATTTACAGAAATGATGGAAGTTATGTTTTACACACGTGTGCCTTTTCTACTTTTCAAAGGGGTGATATCTCAGGTACTATGGCCTCCCTGGCAAATTACCGGGTCTCGATTCTGGGTTCTTTTTCTGCACTATTTATCCTAGAAATATATTAAATAACGGGCAATCAATTATAGGAAGGTTTCGATTAAGTTTTGTGATTACTCATAGTTTATGTCTGCAACTTTATTTAAAATAAGCCCTGTTTGATACCCTAGACAAAATTTTGAAATGAGATCATAAATCATTTTGCGTTTTTGAGGACATCACAATATTCTCTAAAAACAATGTCATTTTAATGCATTGAAACGAAAAAATGAAGTCTAATTATAAATAAGCACTGCCAAATAGATGAGCCAATGATTATCTGTCAGTTATGAGATTATTTAACTTGCATGAGACTCCTAATATAAAAATGACATAATTCATTTTAATTCAGATGCCGCCTACTTAATAATTTTCAATCCCTAAAATACAGAAGGCTGTAAAATGGTTTATACTCATACCAAGCGAGGAAAGCCAATAACACATATGTACTCAAAGCAAATCTCGAAAAAAAAAACAATAAAATAAAATAGTGAGTTATTATTTATGAATCAATGTATTTGATAATGTTTGAATACTATAAAACTTGGATATAACAGAAGATATTATTCGACTTCAAATAATTCTAAATTAGAATTACCGGTACAGTATTCTTTCTAATGAGACTAGAATGAAAGGGTAATTTTAATTGCAATAATGAAGGTTAATTTCCATCTTTCCTCATGTTTACTCCCTTATTAAGAAGTGGTCCCCTTAGCTATGGCAGAGACATATTACATTTTCAATGCAAATGTATTAATCTGGATAAACTCTATATTAATTCTTGTACTGCACAGAGCTATAATTTGGATTATAATTAATCTAAAGTGGCACTAGATTTAAATGACAATATAAATGAGGCATTAGGAGGCTTTTCTATTATGAATGAATATTCAACAAATACAATTCGCATGCTGCCAAGTCTCATTTTGAAACTAGAGATTAATTTCAGCAACACTGCACAACAGCTCACATAAACACAGGCTTCTTAACACGTGTTAATTCCTTCCTGTCTAAAAATTCTGCGTTAAAGTGGGGTCACACCGTTTGGCCATCTAACACATTCAGATGGTGATGAATTTATAAGTTTGCTCAAATTTTTCGACGTTTGTAACTGACATAAAGACAGCACAATATGTACATAAGTGGCTAGTCAGTCATTAGAAATATTTACAAAGGGAAAAAAAAATCCATGTAATAATTTTTTCACCTAATCACATTCAGTTTAGAAAGCAGCAAACTTTGTTACAAGTTCACGTTAGTTGTCAATCGCAAGAACTGTCTTGAAATCTGGGAGGGTTTTCAAGGCGAAATATTTGCATCACAGTAATTGCTGGAGTTGGGTGCTTAAAGCCCATTTCTTTCCCTGTAGTTATACTGGGGAGGCATTTCTGCAGGAATATATATATATATTTTTAAACTACCATTCTGCAATGATCTGTATCTTCTCCTATACTCACATCCTGTGTGGAGCCCAAGAAAGGACGATAGATAACTCATCAGGCTATTAGGGAGTGATGGAGCTCATTACTTATGCAGAGCAGTGAATGGTGCTGGTGGAGACGGAGGGCCCGGATCTGGGGTGTGTCCCAGGCAGGACTCTTCCCTCGATGTTAAGCTGGAGCCATTTTCAAGAGATTCCCAGAATCCATCCGTTACAAGGTGTTCAATATTTAAAACCGAGCGTAACGTCATGCACCCGAGTATCACGTGAGCACTCAGTGAACATGACTGGGCTACCTGTGTGTTTCACACATTCTTTTAAAGACTGGGAGGGACAGAACCTGCACTCTCTTCTGGTACAACTTGGGAGAAAGAGGCCACTGACTGCATTCAGAATCTTTGATGAGGTCCTTCCTTAGAGAGTGAATAAACTGACTACCTTGCTATTTCCAGCTCTTTCCAAATGAGGTTTAGATGGCACTGCCCTTGACCTTAACTGATCACTAGGTACTTCAAATTCCTTGTCGGTAACCTCGGGAGCCGGCTTCCTAATACACAGCTATGGCATCTTTTTTTTTTTTTTTTTTTTTACATCGCTTTAGGCTCAATACCGACTTTAGATCCTCTTTGTTTAAGTCAAATTAGAATCACATGTTAGCCACTACATCCTGGACGTGAATTTAAGTGGCGCTTTCTCACTGGACTCCTGAGAGCAATTTAGCATTGAAGGATGTGGGGTGGGGAGCAGGGAGGCCCTTCAAATAATTTTTGAAGGGAATGCAAAACTAAGATATGTAAAGACTGCATTACAAATGTGGGATAATTCAGGTTTAAATAAACTTGCATGTAAAAATGACACACACACACACACACACACACACGTATATTTTTTTGTGCAACCCAAGGTCTTCATAGTGAAAACCATCTTCTGTCTATGTGGCTGTCGCTGGAATTCAAGGAGAAGATAGACCTGCGACTAATGGGCTTGAACCCTTTTTAGCACTTCTGCTTCAATGAGTCTAACATAATAAGACTAGGTATAGCGCGCAGCTAAAGTCGCTGGCCAATGTCATATTCATTGAGACCACAGATTTCCATCTCATACATACAAAGCGTGGATGAAGTCATATATTTGCCAAATCAAACACAGAAAAAGCCTTAGGTATCCACACCAGATGCTGGCCTAGGGTTTGTTTGTGCACAAGTAAATGTCATGACGTGAAGGTTCCTTTTCAAAGACAGTAGCTTTCATTACTGGGATTTGTCTATTCTAGAAGATCAAAATTACCCAGCACCTAATCCCTCTTCAATGATATTTCCTCTTTCTTAGGCTGAATCATCTGTAAACTTTTTCACTGGATTTTGTTTGAAATGCCTCAAATAGATGCCCTTAAAAAGGGCAAATTCCTGAGTTGTAAGTTGTAAAAAAGCGAGGGAAAAATAACATTTATTTTTAGGGTTCCGTGATATTGGGGCGGGGTGCCTGTGATTGAATGAAAAAATTCAAGTGATATCTAATCCTGTGCTTATGAAAAATTAATATGCCATCAGAGGAATCACAAGTATAGCTAAGATTAATGAAAGGCGCTTAAAAAATTACAAGCACACAAACTGATTTGATTAAAAAATAATCTCGCTGGTCGTCCTGTAATATTCTTCAACTTATCCACATCTATTCTGTCAGATGGTCATGATTAAAAATAGGTCAATGGGAGGCTACTGATAGAAATCACATGCAAAATGCACATGCAATGAATAGTAGTGGGGATGTTAAGACAGTTTAAAATGAATAAAAGCTTTTAATAAGCTTGGGGGTGGGTGCGTACAGGAAGGGCTGGCTGTGGGGAATGGAAGTTGGTTGGGGGAGAAAGGCGACAGATTCGAGCATCTTACCGGAGTCTTTATTGGAGGTTTTGCCTTCGCTCGTCTCTCTCTCACTGGAGTCTTTCTCATCTTCCTCAGCCACTGACGTGGGTTTAATAGCGCCTTCTGCCTCCTCGCTTTGTTCTTCTGCTAAGAAGGGCGGACCAGTCAGTAGGATCGAACCCCTTCCCCCCGAAAGAAAGGCATACTCGAAAAACTACGTGACCATTTAAAAACTCGGTTACTTATAAATCATCTGCAGACGCTCATTCTCCAAAAAAGAACAGAAAGTTATTCAAAAGTCTACATTAGAACCTGCTGCCTATACCGGTGCAAATTTTTATGTAAAGCAACTCCTTTTATATCCATTGAGAAAATGGGCCCGTACTAAATTAAGACAAAAGAAATGATTTTACATACAGTCGAAGATTGAAAAATAGGCTTCAGGCGGTTCTGTCATCTCAGGGGTCGACACTTCTAAGCCACACAGACTCGGACAGATGGCAAAACGAACCAAATTCGGAGATAAAAACTCTTCGTGAAATAAGGTGACGATGACGGGTTAAGTGTAAGACAGGTGTCACTCCTGCCTTCGGTCCCCAGACCCGGGGGAATTCTTTGGAATTTGTCAGAGTGAGATCTCAAAAGTTTGGTTACGTTGGGATTTGTTTTGTTTTTTTTTTCTCTAGGGGGAGCTATACAGGGCATAGGACATGAGAAGGTCTATTTCTTCTGTGACAACCACATCACCCCACACCTCATTCACGGGTTCACACCAGCTAGATTACATGAAAATCCTCATAGTAACTCAACCCTATTTAATTATTCTGTAAATCTTAGCTATGCTGCTGCCGGTGGATTAATCTGTTTATGCAGTTAGCCTCTGTGCTGGGTCTGTGGAGCACTAATCCGTGAAAGGCCCACTGTTCTCTTTCATCCTGTGATCATTTGTCTCTCACTGTGCTGATGTCACATTTTAATGAATTTTTAGCAATCTGAGTAATGCCAGATAACCAGACTCGCAACTCCCCACAGCATGGCAGTGCAAAAAATAAAAATCATATTCCCCTGTTCAGGTAAGAATTACATAAATTAGGAGACGAAGGTAAAATGGGATTTGAAGCACCAGGCTGCTCAATTTCATAAAATCTTTAACAACCATATAAATTAACCCTGCAAAGGCAAAAGGTCATGGGCACACATATGCATACACTCGTCTATTTGCTTTTGATAAGCAGAGCTTTTATGCGTAGAACATGATACAATTAACCCTTCAATAACCGGACAAAACGCTGCTATGGACATTTTAAGTGTCAAGCATTAACCGAAAATTACACACTGCATAAAATTTTCATTGCAAATGCTATAGTGATTGAAAGGGGACGTTGGGGCCCTCTCCATACCCCATGTTTTATTAATAACATTCTGACAGCAGAGTGAAATATCCACTGTCATATGTAGCAGCTGAGCACACACAAAAAATTGCTATTTAGTGCTTCTCCTGCCAGCCATGATCTGTGACCGTGTGAGCGGGACTCCGCACGGGGGGTGGTTCTGGGTTCAGAGGGGGCGCTCCCAAAAAGCTGAGGGGGGACAAGGCCGTTGACTGCATTCGGAGCAAGAGTTTGCTTCCACTGTGAATCCTCGCGGGCACCGCGCGAACCCATTGCTGCCAAATTTGCACTTCGCTGCTGAATGAAAGCAGAGGGGAGGTCTTGGTGGAGGGGGTCGGTCCTCCAAAGTCTTGACGGAGGTGTCTTTTTCGGGCAAACACACGTGGACATTTTACTTTAAGAGGAGAGAATGGACACTTGCTTAGCTCCGGCCTGCTTTTACTGGGCAGTGCTAACTGCTGATCAAACGCGAGCTCCCTCCTCCCTGCACGGGGCCGGGCTGGGTGGGGACACCGGCTTGGTGGGGGAGGCTGGAAGGCCGAGATCATGACTGGGTTGGGCTGTGTCCCTGCCAAGTCCACACTTGTGACGCGACATCCCGTGTCAGGCCGCGACCTGTGACAACCCACGGCAATTACTTTTCGACTCATCCTGGGGAAGGGATGCGCGATCCCTCGGAGTAGATTTACTGGACCTTTTCCCCCAGGGCTGGAAAATGAAGTGTCAGAGTGCTACCAGTGTCCTTATCTTGAGGGGACATAAAATTGTGAGGGCTATCACCACTCACATTAATAAAACATTGCATGTCAGGAGGAGAAAACGAAAATTATGAAGGTCCTCAAAGAAAAACTACAGTCTAATCTGGGTCTCATCAGACCGCTTCTGCAGGGCCCGATTCTTCATTTTCCAGTATGTGTTTTAAGGGCGACAGAAATTCCCAGACATGTTCTTCTATACATCACTGTGGTGTCTGACCTCAGCCTGACCCTGGCAACAGTTTGAGAAATCTGAACGTGAACAAAGACTCTGTGTCAGCAACAGCCAGAGACTGTGGGATAGACTCTCCCCACTAACTTAATCGCAAACAGCAGTTCTGAGGCCGTAACTTTGCCCGGCCCGGCCAAGCCACAACTCATAACCTCTGGAGGTGGATTTGCCCACATCGCCTCCGCTTCTGTGACTTTTTTCTACCCCCCGCTCTTTGCTGGTTCTTCCTTTGAAGTAGGCAGGCAATTAGCTCTAATGCTCCAGCAATTCAGACCTGTTTTGTGGTTTAGAAGGTGAAAGCTGTTTATTACAGGTAGCCTCTTTGGAGCCATAGAACTTTGCAAATTTTTAATCATGCAAAAAAATAATCAAAGGGTAACTTATATACACCATAAAGTTTCATACAGGTCCAAGGGAAAAAAAAAAAAAAGGTCACTTTCATTCTCCAAGAGTTTTTGAAATAAAGTGGACATTCATTTTTTAAATAATGTGGAGAAACCGTTTGCTTCAGAAAACCTGTATATTGGATTGGGGTTGAGGCAAGGGGCGGCTTCGTTCTAATTTTCAAGTACCACGTGCCTCAATTGAAAAAAGTCATAAAAAGTAAGATGCTTTGTAGGAAAAAAAAATAATATATGTATATGACATTACATGCATTAAAGGGATGCCTCAGAACTGAGGGAAATCACATAAATTCTATTATGTAAATTTTCAAAACAAAGATAATAAATTACATAAAATTCCAAGATAAAGATGCTAAATCAGTTTTCATTTTCATCAATAAGTTCTTTCACTAATATATTACATGTAACAGTAATGAAAATATTACAGCATTTCATAATATTGTTGTATTGTTGTATTGTGTATCTAATTATTCATTTGACTCATGAACTATAAAAATAACAATATTTATTCATGTTACGCTTTATGATATGAATGTACTTAGTGTCTAGTAGAACTTCCCAGTTTTCAGACAAATGCTGTTACATTTTTATTTAAGAATGTTTCAGAATAATACTGTAGTCTTATAGAAGTGTGGTAATTTTCCCTAACATCGTTATCATGGCTAAAATGATGGGCTTCTAAGTTACTTTACACATATGTATAAGCTGTATTTAAAAGTTTTGAATGATTGGCTTAGAGTACTGTCATTTGAGTAATTAAAAAATGATTAGAAAAACCACTATTAATTAATTCTATGAAATTATAATAGACAATTTTTAAGCAAATCGACTTCAGTAGGCCCCACCCAACAGTGCATGGCTCCCACCGCTTTATTATACAGTGGGCTTCGGAATCCTCTCCTCTGAGTTTTCTAAGTCAATCACTGGACTGATCAAGTCCAGAGGAAGCAGAGGACAGGAACTCAAACATCTTTCGTTGGACCCACTGAGCATCTCTTCAAGACAGCCAGCTTGTAAGGATTCTTCCCCCGACTCCTCCGCTGTCTCCCTGTCCAGCCCCAACTCCAACCTCCAAATCTAACTTTTGTATGATCTACTCAAATCTACTTAAAATCTTTCAGTGACTCCCACCCCTAACAATAGAAAAAGTTCAATCTTCCGTACGTGGCAAGAATGCCTCCGAGATACCTGGTCCTCGTCCACCATGCCAGTCTCATCTTTCCTCGCTTCCTACCTAGCACTTAATGCCGAGTTACCTCGAAATTTAGCGAGGCCGAATCACCTGGATTTCTGGCTTGTTAGAAATCGGACAGCCGGGCTCCACTCCTGGAATGTCTGATTCGACAGGTTTAGAGGGAAGCCTAAAAACTGACATCTCTATGCTTCCAGGTGATGCTGCTGCTGCTGGTCCAGGGACCACTATTCGTGAGCCCCTGTTCTAGAAACACGCACCTATTATTAATGCTTTCTTCCTATACCTACCATTATACTTCCTTGGCTTATCTAGAACAACTTTTCTCCACCGCATAAATATTTTGTTTTGTTTTGTTTTTCCTTCAAGCCCAGCTTGGGAAACACCAGTTTCATCATCTGGAAAAATGGAGTTAATAATGCCTACCTCCCAGGTTTCTTATAAGATATAAAAATCGGTCAGCACGGAGCCTAACATAAAGTAAGTATTTAAAAATGCCAGTTGTATCATGACTATTGCCATTAATTATTCCTTTCTCCAAAGAGCCTTCCTCGAATCTGGAACTGGTTTTAATGTTTCTGCATAAGACTTTCTTCTTTTTCCTGTACGTTGATGTCAAACAATTTTTCATACTTTCCCTAATGGGTACACGCTTATTGAAAACGGTGATTATCTTATTTATCATTGCGCCGGAAGCACCTGGAACAGTGCCTGGACTATAGTAGACAGGGAATACAGGTTAGCTGAAAAGCTGAATGGAACTCAGGAAGCAAAACTGGAAGAAGAAAAAAGTCCAAACTCTGTACCACTCCTCTATCCACTTTCAATAAAACTTAGAAGGAGTATTTGTTTGTTCGGATGGGTTTCAGGCTGGTTTGGGCATTTTTACATTCTCTCTGTCTATTAAATCACACGATTATCCGACCCTCCCCAGTCTGGCTTCACGCCAACTGCTCTTCTCAAAGTCACCGACGACTTCCAGGATGTGAAATCCAACGGTCACTGTGTGCCTGCATCACACTTCACTTCCTTTCCTCAAGAGATGCTACCACGCCCTTCCCCAGGGACCACACGCTGACGACCCACTCCAAAACGTCACCCCTTCTACTTCCTTCATCACATTTATCGCAATCCCAAAATAACTTACTTACTTGTGTACAAACACTGTCTAAAATGGGCGAGCTCATCTATCTTATTCAAGACTTACGCCCAGCAGTCCCTGGCTCTAATATTTTAATGACTCCTAGTTTTCTTACGTGGGCTAATTAGGTCTATGGCAAGATGTCATCGGCTGAGATGAAGAAGAGAAGAAATGGTTTTGCAGCAAAGAGAAGTTCAATTTGGAATCTGTTATAGTCGATTTTTCTGTAGAACGTATCCATGAGAATACCCAGAGGCATGGCAGTGTTAAGTATAAAGCTTCTCAGAGAGGTTGAGGTGAAGATGGAGATTCTGGTGTCTTTGTTGATCAAACAATAATGTATTGAGGGGAAGCGGTATCTTTGACTTTGACTTTTTTTGTGTGTGTGTGTGTCATAGTCTTGATTTTTGCCCTATTATTTCCAATCTGGTCATCTATGGACTCTTGATTGGCGTGAGATGGAAGAGGGGAACGGGGTTTATGCTATTTCATCTTAAACACGCTCTCCAGTTTCTAGAGAACAATAACACGTAAAATTAAAAAGTATTCGCGAGACATGCATAGGTGAAGGTAAAGCTAACTTTGAAGAAATTTTTAAAGAGGGAAATCCTGACTTTATATTGGAGGAATGTTTTCACTTGCAAAACTGTGATTTTTTTTTTAAAAGTATTTCAATACCCCATTATAAATGTGTAAGGCGTTTTATAATCATTTTTTTGTTCTCTATAGCACATTATTATTCCAATTGTATGAATCTGGAAACTGGGATCCTGTTTATATAGCAGAAATAAATGAGGTGTGTTGTAGCAACATGGTGAATTTCCTCTTAAATTATCTGAATACAATGCAGCTAACAAGGTACGGCTGCCATTTTTAACATACACGTACACACACAAAGCACTGGGACCAGTAAATGTGTTGACATGGCTATATAAAATCCAATCGACCCATTAATTACCAAAAATAACTCCACTAACCGGATTGTTTGACGTGTGTAAAAATAATATCTGGCTTATTGACTCATAGTTTGTATAAAAACCGACCACTTCGGTGAAACTTCGTAGTGTATAAATGTAGACATGAGAAATTACCCAGCCGAAGTTACCTGTACTTTAAGAAGTTACTTTACATATGCGTCCAAACACAGCTATACTTGCCTTTGCTTTGAACTTATTTGTATGAGGGATCGGGTCAGATCTCATTAGAACAGTAGCAGAGATCCATTTGTTACATAAACTAGGGGAGTAGAGACCATAGCTCGGGCAGGACAAACACGGCTTTGAGAAGGAATAGACCAGTTACCTGAGCTTGCTCTCAGCTGCTGCTCCGTGAGGTCGTCCTCACAGGCCCTGGCTCCCAGAGAGGCGGTTTCTGCAGAGAACGGCAGAGAGACAGGCCATCAGCACACCACGTCCGGCTCTGCAGTCAGAGCCAACGCCACAGGAACCCAAAAGTTGGCTGTCGATGAGATAAGCACCGGGTGGAGCTCAGGGGAGTCTCCAGCACACCCAGCACCTAGTGGGCAGTGGGCAGCAAACAAGTCCAGACAGCGGTGAGCTCGAGTCTGATTCTCAGTGATCAGCAGCACACAACAGATGCAACAGCGTAGATAGAACATGGAAGCAGGAAAGGTTCATTCTGACTTTTACCTCTTGGGTATTTCGCCAAGACTATATTATAGGATTATGTATTATGAGGACGATGACACATTATATAAGTTATGAGCATACTTCTACTTCTCTGTCAAGGTAGCAAAAAGCCAAAACACCAAAACCAACCGACCCACCAAACAAACAAAACGACTCAATATATGGTAGCTAATGTGAGAGGCCAAAGCCAAAAACACACTCTTCGGGAGAACTGAAGAATATGTCCCTGTCATACTGATAAACCCATATCATTTTTCTGATCTTTTATTTGAGCTCCAGAGCAGAGTGCCAACAACATCTTAGTTTCCTAAACGTAACCCCAAACACAAATCATTATTTTCATCCAACCCCATTCTTTCGTTGTGTTCCCCATTGTAGAGAAATCTAGAAAAAACCAGACCTCAGAAATCACCTTCGACACTTCGTTCTTCCTCCGCGTGCTCCTGATCCCATTTCGCAATGGCCCTCGCCATGCGGGTTTCTCTATTCCTCGCTCATCCTCTTTCCTGACAATTTCAACAGCCTCCACCGCGATCTCAAGGAAAAGACAAGAATTCCTTGTCTTTCCAACCAAATCTCTCATCGAATCCCAGGAGCCATCTTTCAGGAATACAGAATCGTTTGAGTACAAATCACGGCTCTTCCAACTTTGTAGGTACGGGACTGCAGCTATATCGCTTAATTTCTTTAAGGCTCGATTCCCTCATTTGTAAAATGCAGATGTAATTATATAAATAATCAATAATTAAGAGAAAATAATACAAATAAAGGTGCAATGAGTTATGGTCTTCAGAGTAAAAAAAAAGAGCAGATCTTATCGAGAGGTTAAAAAAGTTGCCACACGATCCTTCCACTGCCAGGGAGACCCATGTTTATCTAATATTTCTAGGCGATAGAATCTCTGGTTGATTCTGAAGGCTTTAATTGAACAAATAATTAACCTTGAAAACAGAAGTGCACACCAAGGCACTATTATTGCATTTATTCATTGTTTTTCCTGCTATGTACAAAAACCTTTGGTCTTTGGTGGTAATCTATTTAATAATACGTTCATAATAAATACTCAGTGCCCTCTGCCCAGCAACAACAAACATTGTTTTCATGTAACTATATCTTACATTTGTCTTGAAAAGAAGAATTTATCCTCGGTCCTCGCTTAGATATCCAAGGGTAACTTCTACATAGATCACACACGGTGTTGATGTTCATCCAATATGTCACTCAGGAAGCCCGCCTTCTTCCTCGTGGCAACCTCTGGTGTTTGTGAGCCCTCATCAATGTTACCCCTGTTATTTATTGAACATCTTTTTGATCCTATCCTGTCAAACTCTTATTATTCCCTCAAAAGCCAAAGCAAGTGCACTCCCATCACAACTGGCTTACACATACGTTTCGGCACTTATCGTATTAGCTTATTGATGTGTTGAGATAACTCTTTAGATGATCCATGTACATTTTCTCTAACCAATTGTGAATTCTTCAAGAACTTTCATCTTCACAGATTCTCAGCTAAGGACAGAGTGAGGCATATCAAAGCCACCTAGGACACTTTTATTCAAAGATCCTAATCTATACACTATATCCTAAAACAGATGAATCTCAAGATGAGGAATTTATCGAGGCTTTCCTGAGCCTCAGAACTCAAAATTCACTTATACCCAAACAGATACTAATTCCTGTTACATACATGTAAATATATGCATGTGTAAAACCATTTATTTCCCTCTTTTCTAGTAAAAAGTAAACGATTTATCAAAGAATCCTTACCATCGCGCGTGCACACACACACACATACACACTCCGGTGCATTAAACAGACCAGTTCAAATAGATATTAGCGGTACCCAGTGAATTTGACCAATTGACTACTGCTCCTTAAAGATTCATGAAAATAAAAATAAAACAGTGGCAACTTATTAAATTTGTATCTCTGGCAGGAACTGTGACACTATCTGTAACACACACACACACACACACACACACACTCCAGTGTCTTAAACAGACCAGTTCAAATAGATATTAGCAGTACCCAGTGAATTTGACCAATTGACTACTGCTCCTTAAAGATTCATGAAAATAAAAATAAAACAGTGGCAACTTATTAAATTTGTATCTCTGGCAGGAACTGTGACACTATCTGTATAAAAACAGTCATGTGTTCTTCACGATAAAATCAATTAATCCTTATTTTACAAATCAGGAGCCTGGGGCTCAGAGAGGTTAAGGCGATCCCCTCACCCTTAGGTCTTCAAGCTTGAACTTGACAGAGCCTGGAATAAAACCCAGGCTGGCCTGGCACAAAAGTCTAAAATTCTGAATGCGTCCAGATGGGACAATGCGGTATTTGGGAGCCTGTGAAGGCCAGAAACCAAGTGTGGGCGGACGGAGAAAGCGACTTTTCAGACTTTTCACTAGTCCTGTGAAAATTCTGCTATTTCATAAAAGATTTACATTCACTGATGACACGATGTAACCATATAATAGTTTGGTGCCACATGGAAATCATTTCATTTGAGAGCAATTTCAGGAAATGTACAAAATGTCAAAACCAGAAACCGTTATTTAACCTCACGAATTAGGTCACGTGGCCCTTGGAGTCGGCTCCAATGAGAGCGACTTGTACAAATAATTTCACAAACGAATGTCATTCGGTATGTCACAGAATGTTTTTTCAGATCTGCAACAGTGTTGCACCCTTTATACAAATGATATAAATATTTTAATACAGCAGCTTTTACCTCATCAAACAGGCTGGTTGATCTACACTTTCCTGCCTGTGCAAGATGGATTGTGTAAAACCCAGTAGTGATACACGGCATCTTTCAATATTTCACTTCCATAATTGCTCCGTAATAACAAATCTGACTGCTGTTAACACGATCTGTCTCTTTTGCTGGTGATTTAATTAGATTACTAATTTGTGTTCTCTAGCACCTGACCTTTCTTGTTTAATACTATTAAAAATAATACCACTGACAATTTATCCAGTATTCTACTCTATTCTGTCAATTTGGTGATGATCACACATTTGGAAACGGTAACAAATTACTCTATGTTTATTAACACAATGTGGGCGTAATGGGCCGCATTTTTCTGTGGACTAGCGTATTGATCATCACAGTCGCCGCCATCAACAGCGCTTTACAGAGTACTTGCTCCGTGCCCAGTACTGGCTGATGCCCTTTATATGTGTTAGGACACCCCTACCGAGGGGTGGAACTCCGACTTGAACCCAGGCTGTCTTATTTCGGGGATGTTCTCTTAACCGCAATGATCTACTGAGCCATAGTTTTTTAATTTCTCTTAATTCTGCAATTATTATTATTCTGCAATTTCCTCTTAATTCTGCAATTATTCCCCGTGTTCATTTTGCTCACTTGGCCTGCATTCTACTCACCATCGATTCCTTTAGAGTAACCCAAATGCTCACAACCCGCAAAACGACACTTTGAACCTAAATGTGTAGGGTTCCTATTCCCTTCGATTTATGAAAAGGGACGTTCTCACGGCTGTCTCTCCTTTCTTTGTGCTGACACATCCACCCATCAGCTTACCCATCACATTTCTCCTTTTCACCTTTCCCTTCCCTTATATGAATAATATTTATTCTGGTAAGTAAACTGATAACTTGCAGGCATTTAATCTTATTTCAAAAATCATCAGGTTCTTATCTGGCAAATCTTTTTCTTTTCCCACTACTAACTGGAATATTTAAAAAAATAAAAGTATAATCGATACAAATCTAATGGTCAGGGAAAGATTTGGAAATTTTTATGTTTTAAAACGGTCAAGATATATAAACAGAATTCTAAGTTTAAGATCGTTGGATGTGATTGGGAAATAAATCTAATCTAATCTGCACTGATGACTGCAATAGCCATGTGCTTTTTATATTCTTATCAGCAAAATTTGGGAAGTATTTGGCACAAGTTCAGTAGAAACTGGAATTTTTAAAATAATAGGTGAATGTTTAAGCTGCCAAGTGTTGAACTAAGACAATATTTGCCTATAAAATTTCCACATCTCACCCTCACCACTGATTTGTTAATGCATTAAACAACGAAGTATATCATTATTTTTAGCAAAATGTTTATCACATAAAATAAAATATATACAGCCAAACAGAATAAACATTAAGCCAGCTAGTCTAAAGCGATAAAGAGAAGGAGAAACATTTTCTGTAGTCCCAGGTAACACTGAGTTCCACCCCACTTTTACCTATTAAAAAAAAGATCCTAATTTTTATTTTTTAATTGGAGAATAAGACGAAATTCTAAAAGAGAGTCCACAAGTTTCAACAATCCTGTGCCCCCCCTCCTCCTTGCCCTCTCGAAGCTCCTCCCACCTCTAGCATAGCTTTGTGACTCACTGGAAAATGGTGTTTTATAGACCCTGTGAATTCGAAAGAGAAGCTCTTTGCAGATCTCTCCATTTCAGAATAATAAGAGAGCATTTGTTGGAAACCTGGTAGGTGCCAAGCATGTAACATGCGTGTCCTTTCTCAATCCTGGCAGTAAATCTGTAACAGGAAAACCATTGCTTTCACGGAAGAGATGAGATATCAAAGGTCAGACATTTGCAGTAAATATTCCCAAGGACCCGAGCAGCAGAGGTAGGGTCTGGGCTGAGTCCGCCTGACTAATGCTCTGTGCTCTTCCTCTGAAGCGCACCGCCCCCAGGCAGCTCCTGGGACTCTTGGGCCAGGCAGTCTAAAAACTCTGAATTTCCCACCTTCTCATAAAAAACAGCTCAAACTCCTTCAAAGCAAATTCATCATAACAAGATAATGATTTAGAAGAACACATCGAATTAGACATTCACTACTACCTCGGTAGTTTACACTTTAATAAAGGCCTCTGATGAAGCAGGTTTGCAATTAAAAATTGGTTCAAGCGGTCTTCGCCCTCCTTTCCCTCCCTGGATACAGACAGCGCTCGTCTAAAAAAGCTGAGTGACTACCAACCGGTGTTGAGTAACCAAGCAACGTCATCTCTTGTTGGCCTGCAGTGCTTTCTCTAAAATTATTTCTTCTAGGAAGTAATAGATTAAAGTGCATTGGATGCTCCAGTGTCAATTATCTGAACAGGGCTAGAATTGTAAAATTTTTATTTTCTGGAAAAGCAAAGCTCCTTTGCCGGGTCCCGTCTGGTTTTACCCGGAAGTTATTTTTATACAGTAAGGGAGTAGTTCTCTCCTGGGGCGTCTTGGCCAGGAATGTCTGATCACTGCTTTCCGATGCTTGAATCATCTATGACCTCAGTGTGGTGGGACCTCAAAAGAATTTAATAAATTCCTGATATCAATTAGTTTCAATAAATTACTCATACATCTTCTTCATGTCTCACATTCTAAAGTTCTCTTACTGAAATATTTTTTCTTAGGTTTACTAATTCCTAATATGTTTCTCCATAGAAGACTTTTATTTCTGATGGTTGTGAAATTGAAAGATCATAAGTTAGAGATAACATCGTGTTCCCAACTATCAACCAGCTGCCCAGTTATCAAGACTTAAGTCTCTGTAGAATTTGTCACAAAATCTCTGTGTACTGTCTAAGAAGATTTTCGTCTCTTAGCATGTTGCGTCGGCCCTGTTAGGTTGGTCATCGACATAGGAAGACCTCTGGTCTGCACACGGCTCCTTTCTTACTAAATAATGGTCTTTGCTCTTGTGGAGGTACCAGCTGTCCATCTCAACCCTTTGCTTTCCACCTCACGGCTAGTTTTTACTCCATAACAACCTCAGCCTTCCACTCCACGGTTACCATATTTTGTGACTAGCCTCATTTTAGGTCAAATGCCTTTTGAAGTTATTTTTTAAATAGAAAAGAAGACAAATGTTCATCCAGTAGGACATCTTTATCACTATTCCTTGAACTCTTTCAAAGACTCCTTACAATGGTATTATTTACCTAATTAGAGGTTGCATTTCTTTGTCTCCTTCATGTTATTTGGTTCTTGCAGAAGCCTCTACACCTTCTCTTACAGTTTCATCTCAAAGACCTTACGGCCTCCCTCTAGGACTGCATTGTTTTTAAACTACTACAGTTATAGAGTTGAATCAGGTTCAACTTTTTAAAAAAATGCGTTCTGTGATTTGTAATGATGTCCTAAGTCCCATGATTTTATTTCTATCACATTTGGTGAGTTCCTTGAGCATACTTCTTTTGAACAATTATCCATGAAATCTTTATTCACTCTTGCATGGAAAACCAAAGCAAGAGACTCTTGTGTTGAAATAATTGTCGATCTTTTTTTAACTATTTGAGATTCATTCTCTTTGCTTGAAAATTCGAGTAAGCAAAGGTAAAAGGTGAGCCTGGCCCTTGGAGAGCCTGTGTTGTTCAAAAACCTATTTCATTAGGAGAATATTGACGACCCCTGTGTATATAGTCGTGTTACAGGTGAAAACCATGGACTTAAGGACCAGATACACTTGGGCTCAAATCTCAGGTCCAGAGCTTTCTGGCTATTTGACGGGGCAAGTTACTTAGCCTCTCTGAAATTCAGGATCCTATACGTGAAAATGGAAACAAAATACTCAGATTTCAGGGAGCAATAAGGGGTAAAGTTAATGAATATAAAGTGTCTAGTCCTGAGTAAGTAGCAGTTGTACTCAACGCACGGTTCTTCTGTGGCTTTGGCCTATGTTGGGTCTATCCTGTCAAATACGAGTGAAATAACGAAAGACTACATCGCTTTGGTATTATGGCTTTTTGGATTCTATGTATATGTAATGTACTCCCTGTCCATCATTTAAGTTAGTGTTTTAAGCCTTTAAAATATCAATATTATTTGTGTAGATATTTTGGAAATAGCAAATGATAACGAGACTGAATAGTGGTTTCCTAAGCGATTTTGCAAGGTTTTTTTTAAGCCCTAAGCAAATTTTACGTAGGCTTCAATAAAAGTGGTTTGTGTACCAAGTTCTAAAGACCCTTCAGTTCATCACATTGGTTGGGCCACTTACAAAAGTTATAGTGAAGACGGTGAATGCCAGAGAGTTGGTATCAGCACACGAGTCAGCCTGAGGTTTGCTACTGCAAGAGAGAAATCCTCTCCGTCCCCGCTCCAAATCCCAACCCTCAGCCTCCTATTAAGAGAAAAACTTAAGAAGTCACTAACAATCTCAGAATGTATGGAGACTGACTGCAAAATGGCAGTCTCCAAAACTCTAACATACCTCCATTTACACAAAAACATTGGAGCTGAGTCATTTTCTAGATTATTCCTTGCACTCCAGTCATCTAAATCATATGACCTACTGAACGCACTCTCAAAGCACAAAACACACACATGTTTTTTTCTCCAAAGCAACTCCCAGTGAACCGAAGACAGTACTTTAGAGCTTTCACAAAGGCAAGTTAAATGGAAAATGTATGGAATAGGAATTAAAACTCTGGCTTCGATCAGTGTAAATTTACTCCAATCTATTAACGTCTTGGAGCCAGTCTTCTTGTCTGCAAAGTGGGGATAAAATGGTCTCTTCTGCTGGCCACACCAAGTCATTGTAAGGATGAAATATAAGTTGTCATCATCACCTCCAGGTGACCATGCACAACAAGGAAACGCGATCTTTGTACTACACTTTAAAAATATTTAATGTCTTAAATACGCTGACATGAAATGCACCATTGCTACTTATAATAAACTATGCTATACAGTTATATATTACAGGGGAAATTATTGCTTTCCACGTGCAGCCTTATTTATTTTGTGAATTATATATGGTCATAAAAGAAAATCCTCAGATGACTAGATCGATTCTTTTTTATCAACACTATAATTGTCGAAATAAATTTAGCATTAACGTAAGACGCAGGAAACTTTTCTAAATTATATGTAAATAATCCTTGGATTTTCACTGTTTGGAGTTTTCTACATTTCACCACGTTAGGAAAGGTCAAATTTATATGGTCATATACCCCAAATTACACTTGTGAGAACTGACCTAGGCAAATGATGGATACAAACATAAGTAAAATAAATCTGGAGGGGGAAAGTTAGTGAAAGTATGTGGCCTCAGAAAAGGAAGATTAGAAAGGTTAGCTTGGAGCCAAGAGTGAAAAATGCACTATTGGAACTTGCTATGAATTTTCAAGACAATACTTATGCATACCCATGAAATGTTTATTTAATAAATCATTCATTAATGAGCAAACAGATTGATGAGATTTGGCACATTGCTTTCTTTGGACTGTATTACCAGCAGAAAAAAAAATGGTTTCTGAGACATAGCCAATTTTTTTTTTCTCCTTTCCCTGAATGCAAATATTGGCAAAGGATCTCTCGATTCTGGCAAAGTGAGAGTTTTAAGCAGGGGATGCCACGATCGTATCTGCATCTTCGGGATGCCGTGTGGAGGATGAAATAGAGGATAAGTGTTCTTACTAAAAAGAAAGAAAAAAGAACGCTGGAACGTTCACCGCACTTCAATCTATTATTGTCTAGAGGAAATTGTGGAAAAAGAAAGAACAGTGATACCATCGGGAGTAAAAGCATGTTAAAAAGTCCAAGATCGGGGTGAGAGAAAAGATGATGAGCTCAGTTTTGGACATGAATTAGAGCACAGCTGTTCAGTAAACATTTAAATTTATGGAACTAGATCTTGGAAGAGAAGTGAGCTGAAAATATTTAGAAGCAGCAATAACTAATACTTGTGAGTAAATGACACTTCTCAGGAAGAACACAGAGAAAATGGCAGAGGAGAGCTCAGGCCAGAACTCTAGGGAAGGAAAATTAAAAAGTAACCGGCACTGAAGATTACTGAAAGATGAGAAAAAATAATGACAGAGAACGAAGATGTAGATACAAGAGTCTGGAGGGACTGGTCAAACAATGGCCAAAGGGAAGGAACTTCTCCAGAAGTTTGAGGCACAGGTATAAAATTACACGGAGAAGTCAAGTGAATAGGGTCTGACGGGAGGGTTCCATAAGGCACTGGTGACGACCTGAGAGAAAATGATGCCTTGGAGCAAAGAGGCAGTAGAGGAATCGGTACGCATTTCCAAAGAGGAGTAGATAGGATTTGCTGATGGGTTTGACAAGGAGCGTGAGAAACAGGAAGAACCAAAGATGATCCCAATGGGTTTTGCTCAAGAAATCAGAAGAACGGAGATGCTGATTACTGGGATGAGGGAACATGCGGGCGGAACGAGTTGGGAGGGGAAGAGAAGACTTGGAATCGGTCATTTGGAACATGTTTAGTTTGAGATGCCGATTTACATACGGAGTAAAGGTGTGAGGCTGGCAGTTACGGGGGTGGGAGTGGAGAGGGAGAGGTGAAGAGGCAGAGGGAGTGGAGAAGAGGTGGGAAGGGGTCAACATATATGTGGCAGTTTACATCCTCGAGAGGAGGCTGAATACGCGCCTGGAGAATGCGGGTCTGTCACTGACCCTGGGCTGCACTTCCACGCAGGGGCACAACACAGCGGGGCACGCCAGGAGTCCACCCCACCAGGGAGAAGCGCTTCACCTTCGATGTTGTTTAGAATGGCCGGTGCATGGTAAAAACAATAACTAAACAGGCTACGGATCTGTTTTTTTGCTGTTTTTCAATTCCCTGTAGGGAATGCTCCCTACTTATTGCCTACTCTGGGTTGGAATACCCCTCTGCTCACTCTCCAAATAATAAGGAACCAGTAAAGAAGCCTGAGCAAGAACAGTCAATGAAGAAGGGAGAAGATCAAGAGAGAATGGCGTCTGGAAAAATCTAATGAAAGAGACATTTCGAAAAGCTGGGATAGATCAACTTACTAAAGGCTGCTGGTTGGTCTAGTCGGATGTGGACTAGAAATGGACCAATAAATTAGCCAATGAACAGGCCCTCAAGTCCTTGGCCGGAGCTTCTTTTGTGAAGTGGGGAGGGCAGACACCCTCTGAAGGTGGATATGAGAGAGAATGCAGATGAAGGAAACGGTGACGTCACGTGCAGACGATGCTCTGGGGAGTGCGGCCATAAAGAGGATCGGAGAAGTGGGCAGCGTGCGGAGGTGAAGACAGCGCCGTGGGAGGGTTTTACACGCGGGGTGATGCAGAGAATGTTGCTATGACGATGGGAATGAGCTGGTGGTGAGGGGAAGATTAATGAGAGAGCGAGGGGCTGACTGGTGTCAGGGAACACCCTTGGGCTGGAAGTCAGTGGAGGCTAAGCTGGGACGTTTCGAGCTCACGGAAGATGGAGGCTCTCAGGATCGTGACCAGAATTGGGGAGGAGCGGTGGGGAGAGTAGGAAGGACGGAGGAGAGTAAAGAGGGGCCGACATGATGTCAAACAGGGACTAGGAAATAGGGTCAGAGAGCAAAACCTATTTTGTTTTAGCACATAAAAACATTCATCTTGTCTTCTTCCTGCTACACTATGACAGAAATTATTTTTGCTGAGCAATGATTTGACTGGCGATTCTATCCAGCTACGGGCCAAGACCACCATGTTTTCATTGTAGGTATTATAAAGGCCTAAGCGAAACAATTATATCAACAAAGAGATGAAAACTTTGCAGAACACAAACAGTTCCCCATTAAACTCTTCAGTAATGTGCTATGGTAACACTATCACATTGTACTTTTAATAATATTTCTAAGTTTGATCAAAAAAAAATTCTATGCAACGCACAGAGCACATGCAATATGAGATTTTGGTACAAAACAAGAAAAAGGTGTCACAGATGTGTGGTTAAGTTCATCGTCATGATTCGCCAGACAAAGTGACTCATGATTGTCACCGATGTAAAAGGTGATGTATGCGCTAAAATCATGTTGCCATAAAGATGATCAAAACAGAAAATAATTCTGCAAAAAAAAATATTGCTATTCTAAAATAAGTGATAATAGCGAGGAGGAGGAAAAACCAAACTTCAAGAAGTGTGGACAATTCACAAATGAGGACCAGAATTGAAATACAAAAGGGTGCACAATAAACAGAAAGCCAGAAATATGGTCACTTTCAGAAAATAAAATGTATGTTGGGGGAGGAGCTAGTGGTAAAAAAAAAGTGAAAAATAAAAGTAATTTTTTTCTATCTGACTTCTATAAACTATAAATAAAAACATCTCTACTGTGGTACGTAATTTGAGCCAAATGCTGAATTTTCTTTGAAGATTTTTAACATCGATATTATTAAGAATGTAGAAAGAAAAGACATATATGTTGACCCAAGAAAATAAGTCATACAAGAATAACATCTTTGATATGACTAAATTTTATCGCCTGTCCCATACACTAACATTTCTTTACCCTGACCTTATCTGCCCTTAAGAGGCAACAGCTAACGTATCGCCCCAAGTACTCTAGAAGTCTATTTTCTATTTTCAGCGTGAAGAAAACTGACCCAATTTGCAAAAGTTGCTTGCGGTGTCTGCTTTTTGCAGTTACACTATGAATTGTTGAGAAGTATCTCTCTATGGTCACAAAATTAGAATGCAAGAGGACGAGGCCAAATGAAATCAATTTCCATTTGATCCAATTCTGTGCCCCATCTCTGTCACACCTCCAAAAGGGTTGCCGGGTGTCATGGACTGGCGTTGGGGCACTTTGCTTTCCTCTCTTCTCCCAAAGGCGGAGAGGGAATCCCGTCTTGCTAACAGTCCTGGAAATAGGAACGAATGCACTTCTCCTAATCAATCGCCAACAAAACCTGCCACGGCTGTTTCATTTCGCCTTGTTCGTCTCATGATTTGGTTCTGGGTTTGTTTTTATCCATGTAGTCGATGAGTATTTATTGAATACTTACTATGTACAAGGCAACCCATTATGGAAATATAACAAAACAGTTAGAGATATTTCAGTTCGACCAATCGTTTTTACTTAGAAAGACACAAAAACATTCTGGACTTACATCCTTCCACATTCCACAAAATAGTCCCTCTATACTTACTCAGCATAAATGACATTAACAGGCTGGCATTAATGCAATAAGCTCTCCACGTTATAAAGAAAATAGAGCCCGTAACGTTGTTTTATGAAAACTACAAAAGCCTCTTAAAAATCATGATGAAAAATGATTATCTTTTCGCTACTTCAAAAAAACCCAAATGATTATGAACACATTACTTCCTCTCTCCACCAATTGTTTCAAAGCCTTATGTTTGAAAGGCGGGAAGTCGCTCAGAGTCCCTGCTTTGCACCTCCTTCCACGTCACCTGAGAAGTCTCCACAGTCACCAGGCACTTCAGCTGAATCGTTGGCTACTTCTCTGCTTATATTTAGTCAGCGGGTTTGCTCTGTGGATTTATTTTAATGCTCTTTTCTGTTTACCGACACTTCCCTCGGTGAAGCCCCTAAGTGTGTCCACTGCGGCGACTGGCCCTGCATGAGCCTTCTGCCACCCGGTCCTACTGACACTGTCCCTCTTACACACGCTTCCTAAAACACGCTTCCTAAAACACATCTTCCGTGATGTCATCATTACGCTCAAAAGCTTTGGTTCCTTCTTATTTTCTGCCTCATCAAACCTGAATTTCTTTGCTCCGCTTTCAAAGCCTTCCACAGTCTCAACTATGCAGTTAATGTTTGTTGCTTTCTCCTAAATGTTCATTACTAGCTTCTCAGTTTAGTTTCTTGCCTCTCAACACAATCTTATCAATTTTCTTTCATCCCTAAGTCTGAATCATATCATTTCGCCTCTCAGTCCTAGGGACCGTGCCTAAATAATTAAAAAGGTAAATAAAGAAACGCAGGGGCAAACGAATAAAACTCTATTTCATATTTCCAGTCCTACTCATTCCTTGCATCCTAATAACCATAATGAACCCCACAGATCCAACACTCCTCTGAACGGCACCAAATTTCACGAAGTGCCTTAAAGTGTCATGATCTACCCGGCTTCTTGTGTCGAGTAAGTAGATTCTATCTTCTAGCAGCTTCTAAAATCCTGGAGGGCATGGGATTTGGACTCTTCTGTCTCTCTCAGGCCCAGGCCAAATGCTACGCCCAATGGACTCCTCCCCAGGTGGGTTTTGGCAAAAAAAAAAATGGCAGCAACAGAGAAGAATCCTACAGGTCAAGGGAGTCTTTTTCTCCACTTCTGATTCTGATTCCAATTAATTCAACGAGTATTTGACATATTTGCTGCTAGATGCAAGTACTTTCTATCTTCTCTCAAAGGTAAAAGAGTTTAAAATCCTAACAGGCCAAAGAGGGAGCGATTTCTTGGAGACGGATGCCAGCCTCGCCAGTAACCTTTCTTCTTGGCTTTCTCGTCTACCACTGTTCCCACCTTGTAGAAATGAGTCCCCCTCCACCATTTTCCTTTCACTGGTCCCTTTTGTGTGACTGCCTTGTAAATATATGTCACATGCATTTAGTTCTTTGAAGTCCAAGTACATTCTTCCTTGAAACGAGAGCTCGAGAGGCTGAAATAAGAGCTCGCGATTATCGCAAAATGGCAATGAAATCCTCTCTCCACACTTCCCTTGAGAAGCATGGTCGAGGAAGAGCTGGCTGAGGGCTGAGACGGACCGTCAGCTTGACTTTTGATGTTATGGATTATGATCGTTTGGACGAGAAAATATCTTCAAAGGGTCAATATCAAATCTGCAAGTGGGAAGAAGACTGGGTGTGAAGAGACTGTTCTGAACAAGGCTTAAAGGAAAAAATTAAACTTACAAGCAAAAACCAACGGTACTTTCTCAATTTCTCTTTTTCTTTCCTTTCAAAGAACTTTTCTTTTTTTTTTTAAGTGAGGAAATTGCACTTAAAAATTATTTTATAGGCCTTAAAATGAAAACATTTGCCTATTAAGCTCTAACGACCTACAATATTCTATCTGTAAAGCATCATTTGTCCCCTGCTGTTTCATTTAACTGTAGCTGAACCTTTTTTTATTGCTTCCTAATCTACCCTAATTTGCCTAAATCCCTTATTTGCCATTTCTCAAACTGTTTGTTTACATCTCACTGGAAACGGGTAACAATAACAAAGTGCTTTAAAGACTAAAATATAATGATAGATTTAGACACATAATTTTACTTCACAGCATAGAAGACGTTCAAATAAACACACATTCACTCAGAGCCCACGAGGCGACAAGGCCATATTCGTCTAGAAGATACTGAGAAGAAAACAACCTTTGGTGCCTTCCAGGAGTTTGAATCTGAAGGAGGAGACAAGATAGAAACCACCATCACTACTTGAGAGGTGATAAGCTGGGAGCAGGAGCCAAGTGTTTTTGGCACAAGAGAACATGAACAATGAACTCTGTGGGAGAAAGAGGCATCTTATTCTATATCGTGCCATTAAAAATTGTTTTGTTTCAGAGAAACATTTTACAGACAAATGATCAAGGACAATGGTTGGCTTTTAAAATCTTCTATTCAACCTATGTAAATAACAGAATATGATAAAGATACCTAAAGTGATTTGGGAATCATTTGGGAATCAGAAGCTTGGGTCGTGCAATGAATTAGCTTTCTAACCTTGAACAGGTCACAAAACTACCGCGTGTCTAGATCTTCAGCTGGACCCATGTGAGTCGTAAGGATCCTTTTGGCTCCCCCATTATCTGGAACACCTGCAATTATTTTTGTCAGCTTACAAGTACCTGCTACAAAGGCCGAGAAGAAGACCTCATAAGATGGGACAATAACGCACCTTTACCTCAAATATGTTTTGTGTGCGCTTACATTTACGGTGCTCTCTGTTCACATTCCTTTTCACACTCTTAGCCCTTTGGTACTTTCGATTTGCCTGGACCTTAATACTTTTTCAAGTCTATTCACATTCATCATCTCCAGCGCTCTAAATCCACACGCTAATCACTCTCCAAAGGATCTTCCTTCACTATGTTGCTAAGACATAAGTGTCACGACTTTCTTATTCACTCCTATTTCTCGTTACTCTGCTTTATGCGTAGCTTGATGTTTTTCCTCTTTCCTTTCTTCTGAGAGGAACCAGATTCATCATCATCTAGCCCCTCTCTACCCTCTTTCTCAGTTGCCCGTTTTTCAAAATCACTGAAGTGGATTTCTTTTGACTCCAGGAGCAGAAGCTCAGAGGTGAATCTGTATGCTGCTTCTGTCAAGCTGATTTAGGGAAAGCTCCAGTTTCCTAAGATGCTTTCTTTAAAAATATGATGTCCCTGGAAGCGCTTAAGTTAGCAGCTTGTAGAGGGGAGAGGAAGTCAGCCACGTAGCCAGGAGGCCTGAGAGGCACCACCGTGCCAGGTGAGTGCACGTCGGGTTAGCGGAGTGGCGTTTCGGGGTAATGCACACGGCAGTGCCAGAGGGCCGGGCTCCAGCATTAGAAATACGATTTGACGGATAAATCAAACTACGTGCTACTCGTTTTCTTTCAGCGTTTTTAGAGAGCGGCATTTCACATTGAGGGATAGTAATAATCTGTGGAAGCTATGGACCTCCTTCCTACAAAAATGTGCATATGGATAATGTCACAGGCCACTAGCAGGGGACATCGAGTGCCCAGGCCCATGACTCCCAGGTTAATAAGCTGTGCACACATAACCTTCATGAGCTCTTCTCTGGGTGTCACATAACTCCAAGAAATCTGTATTCCCTGTTACAGCACTAATGTACAACTTTTTAATTTGCCAGAAAAACAAGAATAAAGTCATCTGTTTGGAAGTCACGTCTTTTTAGTGTTTTTTAAAAAAATTATTTAAAGACAATGTTAGAGAATAATAATATGAGGAATAACAAAGTTCTCAATCAAAATGTTCTCAAAAAACTACTAATTCAAATAGAAATTGAACCCAAATGAGCTCAATTTAGTCTGTGGCACACTGAGCATTCAGAGGTCACTGACTCATGCCACCTATTTCCCCACGGCTTTGTCACTTCCTCTACATGAGTGGAATCAGATGGACAGGTAGATACATAAAAAGATAGAACGATAGATAGATGATAGATAGATGATGGATAGATGATAGATAGATGATAGATAGATAGATGATAGATAGATGATAGATAGATAGATAGATAGATGACAGATGATGGACGGATGGATGGATGGATGATAGATAGATAGATAGATAGATAGATAGATAGATAGATAGATGACAGATGACAGACAGATGATGGATGGATGGATGGATGGGTAATATAGATAGATAGATAGACAGACAGACAGACAGACAGATAGATAGATAAGGGTTTAGGCCCGACCACATATCTATAAAGACAAACTAGCTAATCAATCATTAAGGTAAAAACAAAACAGAACTCCTCTTCGAAAGAGATTGATTGCATTTTCTACAATATAAAGTCCAAAAGGAATTAGTTCATTTTTTTAAACTGAAATAATCAAATGTTTTAGAATCACATGCTTACATATTGGCAAGAAATGTTATTTCCGTAGCCTAGAAGTGCTAATGACTTCTCCAAACACTTAACTAAATCCATATGTAGAATACAGTTTATTAAATATAAAATGGACAATAACGGATGTCACCTAGAGCATGGATATGACCAGGAGAATGTCTGATGTTTCTGTATTATGACTAATATTAGGCATGATATTGAGAATTTGAGTTCTAGATAAAGAATATTTTCAAGGTGGCATTAAAATGACTGTATGTAAAGCAGCTTCATAAAATTTAATATGCATCCTATGAAAAGAGGAAAAAATGTTTGATTTGAAAAACCAAACTTATAAAGAAGGAAAGGTTAAGAATTCAACTTGGTTTTTAAATAAAGTTGATTCCCAGACATCTTTAGTTTCCTGACTCAACCACAAACTTTATCACTGCAATACCTAGAAGTATGAAAACCCTGTAACATGTTGATATTTTTGGCTTAGCGACTTTCGTAATCTTTTTCTCTCTAATAAACTTGTAAATATTCTGAACGAAAATAAAAAAAAAATTGTCATGAGACTTTACTGAAGAAAAAAGTTACTTTAGAAAAGTTTGGTGAAATCAAAAAATAGAATAGGTTGAAAACCTAGAGTATTAATTTCAAATCGTCTTGAGATGGCCAAGAAGCAAGGCAGAGTCTTTCCCCATCCCCTCTCCATCGATGAATCCAGAAGTCAAGACTTTGCTTACAAAACACACAACCACACAGGTAAACTTATCAGGAAACATAGTTTGAGAACTTCGACTTTTATCTGTATAGGATACTGATGGTGTTAAAGATGCCGAGAAAGGCCACGGGCAGTACAAAACTTAAAGTTTTAGACATCACGATGGTGGTGTATAATCCTTTCCCCACAGATATTACCTTTGCCTTGAAGGCTCACGGTAACACTTGCCATTTGCAAATATGTCGATAAAGCTTAGCTGGTTCTCGGAGCAATTAATCAAATTGAATGCCATCAAAAATTTTAAAAAGCACAACACATTTTGCCCAGTTGTAATTTTATAAAAACACTATGTACACAGTTCAAACACTATGTGCCACTA
>NW_006443225.1:17057070-17067416 GCF_000325575.1 Pteropus alecto | reverse complement strand
AAAAAAATAACTCCTTCTTTTATTGAATTCATTCAAGCTAAAAGGGGGAGATAATACTTTAAATATCATATCTTTGAAGATACGTATGAAATATTCATGACTATTTTACTTAATATAGATGCAAAGGAAAAAATACGAGCATTCTTTTCCTCTGAAGCATATACTCCGTTTCTTAAATTTGACTTAGCATCACCTAATGCTACTTAAAACAAGTTTCTCGAACATTCTTAGACTGAAATCCAACAACGAAAAACAATGCCTGTTCCTCATTAGGCAATATGAACTGAACTCAAGGGTTCCCACTCGGGTTCAGAGGGCACAAGCAACTAATTACAAGCCTAAAAGTTCCGTGACTTTCACCCCAGGTATCACGAGCTAAAATTCCAGGCCTCTGTGTCATTCCTGGAAATATCTGAAACAGGATCGAACATTCTTGATAAATGAGATAAGTTGAAGCATTTACCTCATTGGATTTCTGAAGCATATTTATTAACTTATACAACAAATAAACTGAAAAGTTCTATAGCAAAATGCAAGATGCGAGCATGCAAAAGGACTTAAGGAGTTGATTCCTTCGACACTGTTTACCCGATGCAACTTGAAACACGGTTTTGTTCATATCTGACTCAAATGTAAACTCAAGCTAAACATGATGAACTCATAAAGTTAAGCCTTTCTGTTACTTTAAAGTAGCTGACATATGTGAGTTCTTAATATTAATTGTTTTTTCCTCTTTGAGCTTATGTTCTACAAAGATCCCGAAATACAATATACGACTATGCATATCTATGTGTACATATACATAACTCGACGCAGAGAAGTAACTGATTCTCTGTTTATCCAAATAATCTGTTTTGGTTTACTTCCTGCCAAACCACTTCTGGTGTTTCCAGCAGGGCAATGACAGTATACACCTTCTTGTCATTATTTATGTACAGAAGGCCAAACCAAATGTCTGGTGGGTCTCCAAAGACATAAAATCGGTAGTTTTTTTTCCATCCACAGGACCCAAATACATTTAAATAAACCAACTCCTAGTGAAAGATTGGCTCCAACAGAAAATGCTGCACAACCACAGACACCGAAATTAAATCGCAGTCGTTAAGTTTAGAAGCCACCGACATACTGTTAAAAATAGTCTTTCGTACAGCTCTGTGTACGCACACGCAGGCAAATAACGCTAGTGACGAAAAGAAACTTCTCCACTTTTTCTGTGAGATGCATCTTGCCCTAAAATTTCCTCATCTGTAATAGTTTTCCATCTCAGGCTAAACGTGTAAAAATAGCAGCAATTGCTCTGAGGACTGCTCGCAGGGGCAGAAAAACTGTCATGTGCTGCTCTTGCTTTAAATGGATGTGTCCCTTTGGCTGACGGAGTGGCAGAGGCTAACAAATGTGGGAAAGTCCTCGGCTGGGAGATGGGGGCCGAGGTTGTGGGCTCTTGGTCGACTGAAAGGTTGCGTTAAATGGAAATTATAGGACTGTTCCTTGGATACACACTCCTCTCAACCAGGCGAAAGGCGAGCGGAGTGTCGCGCTCATTCGGAGATGGCCCGCTGCTGGCTTCTTGGGCAGGAGGAAGCCAGGCAGCCATGAGCAATTATCATCTCCATCTCTGAAGGACAGACAGGAAGGAAGGAAATATTTTTATATAAAACCATATTAAATTTCCTTTTTTAAAGTGTCTCGATGTATTTCTCTTTCCAATTTATACGAAAAAGTATTAATTTTAAAACTACAGCAGAAACTGGCAGTAAATATCGCAGTAACAATTGTTCTTTTATTAAATATTTATTGAAATAAATTCCTGTGCGTTCTCGTTTTCCTTCTCCGGGTCCAATATTTATTTACAGTTGATTATTAACATCTGCCAGTATAATGGTTTCATCCGTACAGAAGCCGAAGGGTAAAAAAGTCACATACACCCTTCTAACGTGACCTGTAGTTAGACAGAAAACAGTTTTCCCAGTCACCGCTTGGCTTCCTGTCTGTGACCTCTGAAAAGCGTTGGGGGCCGGGGTTAATGGCCTTTCCAATCTCTGTGATAAGAATTCATTTTGTTCTATTACCAGCAGTTATCTGAGGAGCCTGCTGCATCACTTCAGCAGGGTTCAATCAATGAGGGGACCTAATGAAGTTCCAGCTGCAGCTCTATTTCCCCGGCCGGCTCTATCAGACAAATAAGAGCTATCAGTCACATCGCAAGGCTGGTCCCAGGCGCAGCATCTTCACGTGCTGAACTCGTATGCATATGAACGAATGATATGCCACCGTTCAATGAAGTCACCCCTTTTCATAGAGCGTCTCTGACACTCCAAACGGAATGGGGTGGGTGTGAGATGGCAGAGTGAGGACAATCACGCGCGACTGAAAGGGAGTGGATTTGCGGAATGGTTGAATTTCTACCAACAGCAGAAAGTTGAAATTCTACGGCATTGGACTCAAAGCATAGCTATCTGCAAATATTTACACTTTAGGTTGGTATTGTTCAATCTTCAAAAGAGGGGGGAGGATGAAACATTATTATTCTCATTTTTATCACTTTTATCAATATTGTAAGTCCAATGGCAGGACTTGCATTTCGACGGAGCCTTTAGAACCACAATAAACGATGTACCACTGTAAGTTAACTTCGAGTCATTTCCTATTAGCTGCTATCACTGAACCCAACTCTAAGCTACTATAAAACTCTATTATTTATAATTTTTAGTTTTTTAAAATGGTTAAGGTCGGTCCTCTCTAATTCAAAAGAGCGTTTGTTGATAAATACTATTTTCACACATAGGTTTCAAAAGGGAAAAATTCAAAACCCTGCACCTTCAATTAGTGGCCTCATAAACGGATTGGGCTGTTATTAGAAGTCCTGTTAAAAAATGAGCCCTTTTGTGGAAGGGGGTTCTGATGACGGCCCTACAATTTTTAGACTGTTTCTCAGGCAAATATGGAATGGCTCATAGGACGCTATGAATGGAGCATTCATATTTGCTGATATGTTGAAAGCTACAAGTACCTCAGTTTACTTTATTAGGTTAATCAAGATGAATTTCATGTAATACAATTTGTATTCCTTTAACTTGGCTGCTTTCTTCGTCAGTTTAAAAAAGGGGGGCAAAAAAAAAAGCCTGGCTATTTGCTGTCATGCAAAGGGATGATGTCTCAGGGTAGCTGCACAAATTAAAAGTACCTGCTAGTCTCATGCCTGATAAACATTTTCACACTGGCAAGAATATTTTATTTCATTAGAAGACGATTTTTATTTCGGCGATCTCACTAATGTATTATGACATAAAAATACCGAAGATTCTATCTCCGAATGGCTTTAAAATTTTCTGGCTGTGTAAGACTGCTTTCCTTTCGGTTTGCGATCACAGAGATGTGTTTGAGAAATGTGGTTCCTATAACTATGGTATCAGATGATCTTTTCATTTCAAACCTTTGGAGGTGTATATGAAATATCAGGATCCAGTAGCCAAGAGGCTAAATGTAACAGAAAAAAACAATTGTGTTATTTAGGAAAACAAGGAGAGAGAGAGAGAGAGAGAGAGAGAGAGAGAGAGAGTGTGTGTGTGTGTGTGTGTGTGTGACATTCCCAGAGTAACTATTTAAGTATGTGTGAAAAGGACAGAGATGTCTTCCCTGCATATGTAAACAGATAAGAATATGCCTAGCAGGCATTTTAGGAACATCTGTCAATTTTTTATAGAACATACTGATTGTGGGCTATTGATTGCATTTAAACAAAGTTGTTGCAAAAAAAAAAAAATCAGCTAACAATTCGTGTAGAAAGGGCCAATCAATATTTAAATGACTCACTTTATTGATTTAAAATTAACTTTCAATTAAGAGATCCATAGGACTCTTAACTGCGACACTTATCCATTCAAGAGAAAATAAAGGTACATTTATCGATACACT
Source organism: Pteropus alecto (assembly GCF_000325575.1). Lineage (NCBI taxonomy): Eukaryota > Metazoa > Chordata > Mammalia > Chiroptera > Pteropodidae > Pteropus > Pteropus alecto. The sequence continues at coordinate 17,063,501 of NW_006443225.1, read as the reverse complement.
TAAACAGCAGTGGCTGGTTCCTATCGATTCAGTCATTTGCGCTGGGATTCGTTAGCGTCATCAGCCTTTAACTCGCTTACTAGATCTTCGCCTTGTACAGCTCGGCGAGATGTAGGAATGCGTGAAACCACACAAAGAAAGGATAGACATTTAAACAGAATTAAAAGATATAGGAAAAGGTAAGTCAACCTTACACTTCCTTTTGCTCATTTTTTTTTTCCTTTTAGTATTACGGAAGGAAGAGTGTTTAGATTATTGGGGTGATTTTTAGAAAAGCAGCCTTTTTACGGGGCTGTTTTTTCAAAGCAAGCGGTTTAGTATGGCACGTTTGGTGTCGTGGAATTGTGTAAACGAAATCTTTGAACAATTGACTAGTAAAAAAGCTTTACTGGCTTCTCCTGACTAGTAAGATAAGATATCTAACTTACATGGACTGGTTATGTTACGATCAATGGCAGCTAAAAACACAATTTATAGAATTTGTTAAATACAATAATTCTATTTCCCACTAGAAATACTGCATATTTGTGTTCAAGGCCGTATTTATTCAACAGTATTGCAAGGAAATCACACTAGACTGTGCTGTATTATTTTGATAATTTGCCAGTTATTACACTTTGCAATTTATTTTTACTGGGGTTTTCCTGAAAATAAAACTGATATAGAAAACTAAACCATAACAGGACATGGATGCATAAATTAAAAATGCATAGATCAGAAAATTTACCTATGTATTTTAAAACCATAACTGTCCATCTATTTTTGTATTTTTATTGCCCCTGATGGGGAATTCTGGACACAGAAAAGGGCATTGACTAGAAACCCTTTACTATAATTTCTAATCTTATATCAGTAAAACAAAACTGAATGACTCCCACAGGGAACGGTGTCTTTAATAGAGCTGAGGCTCCAACAACCTTGACTGTCATGTGCGTGGCAGTGTGACACTTTTCCAGGAATTCAAAACGATAGGTGTTCTTTTGGTTTAAAGATGACACGACGAAATGACAAACCCTCCGGTCCATCGCCCCCTTTCTCATATTCTTCACTGGGCAGAGCTATGTGAACCAGAAAGAAGCTAGAGACTCCCGATTCATTTACTGACATAGAATTCCTGGCAAGAGAGGCAGAACGGTCAATCCAATTCCATTTGTACAGAACCTATTTTTAATTACCTCGGCACTTAACAGTTAATCTTCATTCTCTCGTAATACTCACGACAACAGATGGTTTTGGTAATTTCGAAGATTAGCCTTTAGTTTTTTTCTCTGCGTACCAAATCTACAGTGGTTATGCTACACCGGTTATATCTTTAGATCTGCTCTGAACTTGTCAGAAACGTTTGGAATGGAGGGAAGTGAAGCATCAGAGACCTGAAAGCTCAAACGAATACAAAAAATGCCTCCTCCACGATTTAATTACGAGATATTGGTGTAACACAATTTGTAATACATTGTGGTGATTACGCTTACTAAAAAGTACATGATGTCATGATCCCAACTAGAAGTCAGATGATGATACTAATTAAGTGATAGCAGGTGGCACAGGACACCTGTCAACGTACTCTCCGGTCTGCAGAGAGAGGTGCAGTTCCCTGTCGAAATGCCCAGGAGTAGGAACAATTGGCTTAAGCACCATTCGGTCCTAAGGTGGCCGGAATAGGGGGTTCACTTTGATTTAATACTTCCTTATCACATTAAAGAGGTGAAAAAAGGCATCTTTATGGATTGCCTTGAGAGAAGGGAAAAAAAGTTTTGTCTTTTACCCCAGTATGTAAACTTGCCTTCAGAATTCTGAGGGTATTTACAAATGACCATATTTTAAGATTTTAAATACTTTAAGATTCAAACCATATAAGCCCATGTAACAAAAATAATGAAAAGTCGAGTTCTTTCAAACACTTGAAAGCTACCAACTGCCAAAATGATCATATTATAAAGAAAGCCCGGAACAAAAATATCTGCTCTGTCCTATAAAATAAATTATCATCACCTCGGCCAGCTTTACATCTCCTAAAATATCGTTTGCTAAGATTTTTTTTTTTTTCTGTCCTTAGCCCTATTTTATCTATAACCCATACTAATTTGATATGCCATTCTCACAGCGGGCTTTGGGGAATGTGACCACTTCAGAAAGAACATCACTGAGGTCGCATGGGTAGTTTTGCCGGTCGGGTCTCAGGAACTTCATTAGGGCCATCTCATTTTTGTCCCCTGGATTCACTAGTTTCTGTCTTAATGGCATAACACATTAACTGGTTTGGGGCTAGGAAGCTTGTCTTTTCGGATGATCACACTACAGGGTACTTGAGTGGGACGTTGTAATTGAGCGGTGATAGAAAAGTAAACTGCTTGATGATGACCCACGCCGACGGAGTCAGGAGAAAGCGCAGACAACATATGCCTAAAAGGCAAACCAAGCGGCTCCTATAAATGATGGAAAATGAGCGTTATCTAATTTCCGAAATTCTCTTATCCAGCTCCATCTGCCTCTGGAGTGCTTGTTTCAGGAGCATTACTGTATTTTTTTTTTCTTTTACAATAGATCAAAGACATGGTTGATAAGACTTGATTCTAGATAAATTTGTTACATTTTCGGATATCTTATAATATATGAAATTGTACAGCATGGTTAGTTTATTTAAACCTTTTCTTTCACCCCTAGAGGCTTACTTACACCATAATTTCAGAAACGTTTCATATCACTTTACCCAAATCATGGCTAAGATGGACACAAATAATTACAGGAATTAGTGCTACAGGGTGTAAAATTGTTCTCTTGTACCATAGGTGCATTCATTTCATTTTGAAATTCCCTGCTGAGAAATGATGCATGCAAACTATCTAAAGGCTCTGCAATCCTCTGATATTAAAAAAAAAAAAAAGAGTAAAGTTGCATGTAATCTTTGACTAGGAAAAAAAAAAAAAGTGTAAGCATTCATACCAAGGACGAATGCCAGGTATTCTTCATTGAACTCAAATGAAAACTTTTGTTCTATAGAGAAAAAGCCAGAAACTTATGAAAATCATTTTCCTCTACCTTAATGGAAGTCAATAGAATAGACTTGCAGTTCATAGCAAAAGTAGAGGATGGTTATATATCTCCAGTGAATACTGAATTGGGTAGTTGTTCGAGATCTGATTTCCTTCGGAGGTGTTTTCCTTCATCGCTTAAAATATCTTCGCTTTCAGTATGATAACTGAAGCGAACGCCCTTCACAAAGTCAGTAACTACCTTTTGTAAAATACGGGAAACGAATACGGTCACGTGCCATATGCCATTTGATTAACTGTGCCAAATGGAATAACGTTAAGTCGCACCACATAGGAGCTCACGCGAGAGATTTTGAACTTCTTGTGCGACCTCAGAAAATCAGGTGGCATCAGGCATGAGGCCTGCTCTCACCCTTGCATGCCTCTGATTAGTGCGGCCTTAGTGCGACAGAAATCCTTAATCTTCTCTTTTTAATACTGAAGAGGTAAACCCCTTTCACCTGCGTGCGGAGACCGCCTTTTCATCAAAGCTCCGGAGATTCCAGCAACAAAATCAATGTATGCATGTTCAGAGCAGTTTTCAGGGTTTTGTAAGACAAATCTCTCAAACGGGGGCTAGTTTAATGCTATCGAGCTGGGCTTTGATCTGACTGGTGTGAGTGAACGACACAGCCACAGTTCGCTTTCTGGGGTTCACAGGACAGGAGGGGGCGACGGTCCCCACAAACACAGCTGTGGCATTTCTCCATGACCTCTCGCCTCACCTAATCTGACTTTTAAACCTTGCCATGGACTGGTTAAATAAATAAATATTAAAAGGTAAACCCCAAATCAACTAAACATGATTAATTAATTTCTCTTTTCCACGTTAATAAACTACACTTGGAGAAGTGTCCATGTTGCTGGCTTGGGCAGGACCTGGGCAAATTCTGAAAACTCAGGGGTTTTTTTTTAAAGACATATGTTTGAAAAGCCAATAAAGATGCTAATTTATTTTTCTTTTCTTCAGGTTATGGATTTGTCTATTGAGTCAAGAAGGGTAATTTGTTTTCAATGGAAGTATTCCTTTCCTCGCCATTTATGTTACTCACTAAATCTTTGAATCCTGAATAGTTGAGGACTCCTGTCTTTAAAAAGACTCAACGGATTTTTAGATATTCAAATTCCTCTCTTATTAGGGATCCCACAGTTACTGCATATACATTGTGATATTCAGTTTTTAAGTTACGCATTAAAGTGGAAAAAAAATGCCTCGATGGCTTGACCCATGTTGCTGCCAACAGTTTCGTAACTACGCAAATGACCTGATGTGATGTCAATCATGACTTTACACAGCTACAAGCCTTCCTTTCGTGAAATAGTATTTTATCGTGGCATGAATAAGGCATTTGAATATTTTCTAATATTCTGGAAACATTAAAGGGAAACCATCTCGGATTCCTTGTTTTATTTTGAGATGAGCATTTTTTTCAGACATTTAAGGAACTCCTGGGCTTAATGCAAAAATTCTCAGTCTGAATTATGATCCAATGTTACAACAGAAGTATTTCTAAATCTGGTGTAAATCAACTCTGTGTAGTTATAATGTGAATGTAAAATATACGGAGTTATTCATCTCTTCGTACAAATGACATACTAACTTCCCATTGGTAGGCTGTCAAATGAGTTTTGAAAACAAAATGAAACACAATGGGGCCAAGATATTTCTAGCGATTGTGGGGGAGGGGTGGTTTGTTTATGAGATTCTTATTTACTTTTCCTCTTCATAGTGACTCTAGATTCTGAAATTATAGCATATATTAAATCCACTATTTCTCATACTAAAAAAGAAAAAAAACGAGTGTGCAATCGTTAGAGTTTTTAAAATATATTTTTAGAAGTAATCCCCCTGAGGATAGATATACACACCAAACATTTTGATGACATTAGCTCCTCTGTTATTCCAGACTACGCTTAGTCACCTCTGGACCGCCATTCATACTCTACCAAAATAAAGGCCTCTTTAGAGCCCAATTAGGAACAATTAGTATAAATAACTATTTTCAAAGAAGTATAGCTATCTTAATTGCACAGCTGCGTTTTACAAGAATAAATATTAAAGTCTTGGCTCTTTTCCTTTAAGACAATTTTTCATACTAATTTCTAAACGTCGAATGAACTTCTGAATACACCACCTGACCCTCTCTGATCCATTCCGCTCTGCACACGCGCACACCCGCACACGCTCACACACACATGTGGATGCACATTCTTCCAAAAAAAAGTCTGAATTCTCGTTTCAACGCTAGACGGAGGAATTTCTCTCGCTCATAAATATTTTAGAGTAAATTTGTGCCTTTACAGTTACACGGATAATGCTCACTGCTGCTCGACAGACAGCTCAAGTGTGCTGACAGGAATTAGTGAACAATGTATGTCATAGGAAATATCACGCTTTTCGGTCTCAGAGCCACTAAAAGGCCACAGAAGCCTTTTTTGGCCTCGCCCCGTGGTCTAAGACCTTAAGTTTAAATAAGTACCGATAGATATAAAGAATCTCTCATTATTTTCTCTTACCTAGTAAACATATTTACATTCCAGTGCGAAGGTAGGATAAGTTTGCGGGGACTCTTGTTCTGTTCTTATATTTCTTCTGAAAAACATTATTGACTCCCAAAAAACAAATAACTATTAAAAGTGGCTGTCCCTGCGGTATAAAAATAATTCTGAGGCCTAAAGCTGCTAATCTTGAATTCAACATACTGCAAAAGGCCTCAGTGATGCACTCCGTAACTATTCGATTTCATTCCAAAGTTTGTAGAGTCAGATTTTCTGACTCACGGCCACATTTGGTACCATAACATACAGAGAATGCCCCCAGTTAAACCATATTTCTTTAATGGCAGAACTTCAGATGTCATCTTGAGTTTCACAAAACCCTCTTTCTTTTCAGAAGTAATTAGCTAAGGCAGAGTTTGTACGGCAATTAAAAACCACTTGCCTGTAGAAGCTTGTAGGCATTATGTGATTTCTTTTTTTTTTTTTTTTTTTTTACGCTACAAGTGCATATGCGTATTCTTGCCTCTAGCTGAAATACAGTGAGTGTTTGTAGCTGGTTGCACAGGAATTGTCTCAAGAACATTAAAGCAAGCCAAACACGATTGTATTCCAACTAAAATCGCTCTCTTTATACCGTGTATCGAAACCTGATAACTGTTGGTTATAAAATTCCTTTGATTTTCTGTAGGTAATAAAATACTTTGGCAATTACTATTGACAGTTCTGGATAATCTTGAAGGCTGCCTTGCCTGCAGAAGATGAGTGTTACAAATCACTCCAGTGAATGGGAAACGGCGGCAGCAGGCAGCAGACAGGTTTCAATTTCACAATGCTGATTATCTCATTCGCGATTCCATGCATGCCTAAATCTGAGACTCCCTGAAGCAGCTATATGGACTT
>NW_006443225.1:17037314-17054554 GCF_000325575.1 Pteropus alecto | reverse complement strand
TTCTCGTTCCTGAGTGTCCGCTCAGCCTAGCGGGACAGATGCATTTAGCTATGGAACCTGTTTCCGCGACGAACGTTCATGAAGATTTCTGTTTCCTGTTGGCTCCTTCGAAATTCTGATCTCCATCAATAGGTCTGACTCTCCCACCTGGGTCAACCTGCCTCCCAGTCCTGTTTATTTGTCTGGAAGGCCTGGTGAAAATCCTTAATTCAGGTTACTAGGCAACCCCGCAGGTGAGAAAATATAATGTTTGGCTGACTCCGTTTTTGAATGCACACAGTGGCCTAATGCCTTCCAAATAGACTGCAAAGCATGTGCTGATAATTCTCTGCTACATTCTCTAAAGGCGAGGTCAGAAGAAAATTAATTGATGTTGAAAATAATGACAGAAGGAGAGGTACCACTGAGACTTGGTGTGACTGGCATGTGATAATGTTAGCAAGGATCTCAGCATGTGACTGGACAGTGTGATGAAAAATATACCCTGTGCGAGGGGAAAACAAGTTACAAAACTTAATTAGTTTTTGACACTTCTTCATAAGTTATTATCTTTTCATTTGGAACATTGCCTTGGGACATCAATACACAAGAAGAAATGAAACATTCTTATTGTAAATATGAAAGAAAGATGACTTTATATTGTGCCTCTCCTCTTTACATGTCCTTTTGGATAAACAAAATATCTTCTGCAGGCTACGGGAGGGAAGGGAGTGGAGGATGCAAATGTGTCTGCTCTGAGTTTGACACCGTCTTAGCCGATGCATGATTCCGTTACGATGGATTATGCAATTTTGATTAGAAAAAAACGAGGTGGCATCCGAATCAAATGTGGTCAAAATAAGGCTCTTAGATGGGATGCAGTCAAATTATATCTCCTGTTGCAATAATGTTTCCTGTATAGTGAATGTCTTTTTAATTCCTTTCCACTAAGGTTTATATCTATAAGTAATTCTCACTGATTACTAAATAACCCTTGTGAGTTGCTTTGTCTTTTGAATTTTAAAAAATATACTTGCCGTGAGCGATGAATTTCATAAACCAGCAGCTCTCATGCTTGATGAATCATTCTTATTTTATGCAGTACTGTGTGATAGAGAACTAAAAATATTCTATCCACAAGCTATTCGGTACAATTTATCATCAGCGGCTCACTAGTCCAGTGATAATACCTGGCTTGCAGATTGTAATGATCAGATTCTGTTTTTATTTCAAACAGGAGCAATTCCGAATACCAGGGTTTTTAATTTACATACATTAGTGAGGTTCAAATGTGGCAATAGCTACAAGCAAATTCACTTGCAAACTGAATGCTAGCCTTGCATAATGGGTTCCCTTTAGCAATTACTCACCAGTGAAGTACCCAGATAAAAATGAAAACAAAGAGGAAAAAGGAAAATCATGATACATACACCACACTGTGGACCAGGATAATTACTGAACCGTAGTGAAGGTCACGTTTATATCTGTTTTAGTAATGCTTCGTGTCCCCTTCCTCTGTATTGAATTCCTAATGCAATCTTCTTCCTATTCTATGGTGCTATATTCTCTTTTTATTTGTAAATTTTTGAAAGTTTCAATACTAGCTTCCCATTATACAAAAGTGTCAACGTTATTGTCAATAGAAATTAAAACCGATAACATTTTAAAGGACCAAAATATGGAAACATCTGCTAAGTAATCAGACACACACACACACACACACACACACACACACAAATATATCAGGTCAGACATTTAGTAAAACCGACGGGCTTATAATAAAATACCTCTTATAGTTACATCACTTTTACACTGACCACAGTATCGAGCTTGAATTCCCTGCAGCATCATTACCAGACACTTTCTGCCACCTTTCTAAATCTGAAAAGCTTCCTACATTTAGTGAAGATTAGGTAATGCTACACCCAATCAATAGCAGCTATCAATTCCATACCTTGTTCAGCAGAATGAGGCGATTAAAGTAAGCGAAAAGGCTGGCTAAATATTGCTTAAAACAGGATCTTTCTTAAAACTCATCTGTACTTTTGAGAAAATATACTGCTCACAGACAAAACAAACACTAAGATTATGACATATACCATGACAGTGGCTCATCTGCCATTATATTCCACGATATTACTGAAAACCCTATGTAGAAGTGATATGTTTCTTCTGAATTTCAAGATTCTGGATTGCTTATGTCTTGCCCTTCTTATGGTTATATAAATGGAGTCACCTTTAAAGTTTCTCAGCAGTTTTCTGCAAATGCCTGTTTATCAGAGAGATCAATAATTTGAATAAATCATAACACTGAGTCTGGAAAAAGTCATTTCCAAATTCATGCATTAGGCCCAACTGAGTAAGTTTTCAATTTCCAGACTTGAGCAAATTGCGTAAAACCACCAATACTGCTCCTGGGACAAGCCGCGATGAGAAGACGCAGATGGACTGCATAGACGACAAGAAACGACACTGGCCTGGCTGATGTCTTGGTGGCTGCTTATGAGGCGGAGAGGCTGTGGTCACAGTGGCCTCTGGTTGCTGCCTCTGGACCTGTCCTAGAGACAGCCACTTTGAGTTGGAGGACGCTCGATCTTTTTTTCCCAATGTTATCAAGACACAGTCACACATTGCCTATATCTGGGACGTATCGGCCTTTACTAGAAATCATTCAATGAACCAGAGCAGGAAGGCATAAGAAGATGGGCAGGAGGAGAACTCAGAAAACGGGGGTAAAAAAGTCTGTATTCACGAGGCTTTACAGTGTGCTAGACGCGCCCTTCCATCCCTGCTCGTGGAAACGTTATCGGTAGGCAATAACTCTTCTTTGAAAAGTTACAAACAAGAAATTGGACAGTTTAAGTTTTCAGACCCACCCCGGGCTCTGGTTTTTAAACTCCCCAGGGCAGCGTGATTAGACGATCACAGGCAGTTCTAGCTCTTCTAGGCAGCGCTGGACCACCGAGGGACCTGGCATGTTTGTTGCTCAGCCACGGTGTTGCTGGTCTCCGCCCCGCAGGGCCCAGCTGAAAACGGGGGGGCGGGGGGGGGGTCATCGGAACGAAGAGTACGAGACGGATCCCGGCATGCGTTTGTAAATCCCACGGGTAGGTCTTGAGCCCTACCAGACAATACGCCTATAATACAGGATCAAAAACCTGGATTTTATTGTTACACTAGAGAGTTTTCTAGAAAATGAATTTCCTTGAAGTCATACTCTAGTGAAAAGAAAGACCCAATTCACATGACATGTTAATATATGGGTGTGTGAGTATATAGATAGATACAGATCCAATCTTCTCTGTTGTAAAATGACGTAATTTCTGTAAATATGATTTATATGTGATATTCAGCTAGGTCTTATCTAATTTAAAGTGATGTAATTTCTATAAATTCTCCATATTTTTCAAAATCATTTTCATTATTTCCTGATACAAGCTTTCTGCGAGAGTCAGTTGATATGTTTGCCTACCCTACCTTCCCTCTAAAATTTAGGCTCTCAAACTTTGCTCGTTCCACAGCTATCCCGAGACCCCCCAGAAACTCCCATTACCTCCCTCTTCAAGCCCCACAGGAAACCCTCGAGGACCACTCCCCGGCCATCCGTATCCCAAACCTTTGAGTCGTTCCTTCTCTAAAGGTTTCAAGACCTGTGATGAAGCTCAGTTTTATCAGTTCCGTAGTACTTAGAATAGCCCTTGGTGTATCTTCCATAAACACTGGACAACCACCTTTAAAAGTAACAAGAAGAATTCAAGGCTAACGACCCGGGGCACAAGGAAGGAGGGCAGGTAACCAGCACTTCCTTATATAAATACTTGAATTACTTGTCTCGTGAGGAACAGGAAGGCCTAAAAGGCACACTGGTTCCTTTCTGTGGCAACTGCTTTCCTGTTTTCCTACACTGTCAAATGAAAGAAAGAGTTCATTTTCCAAAGTCACCCTTTTGTTGATTTTCACTTAATTATTTGTTTTTCTATTACCAGGTGTAATTACAGTGGAGGATGAACTTAACCGCTGGGTTGCGCCTTGTCTTCCCCTTCCCCTCAGCCTTGAAGAGACTGCTCACATGACTGCGAGGGGAGGCGGCGGCCACCTTGAACTTGAGTCTCTCCTAGCTGGCTGACAGCTGAGCTAGAGACAACAGGATCGTGAAAATGTCTACTGAGATGCGCTTCGACCGGGGACGGGCTCGATTTGTCCATTAAGAAAGGAGTGACAGGCCAGCGGCTTTCTCCTCCATCTCTTTCCGTTTTAATAAGATTTGAAGAAGTTTGGCAGGATTTCTTTCTTTTTTACTAGTTACATTTATAAAACACTATCTTCAGGTAGAAGCATGACTCTACGTTTTATTCTAAGTGGACGGTTTTTAGACGGGTTACACTAGAATTTGGGTTCTAAGAAATAATGGGGAGTGTTAGGGCGGACGAGAGGAAACACTCGTGGTCTCCTGTGTAAAAACACTTTTCCAGCTTGGTTTTTATCATCTGGAGTATGAGGAGGAGTTTATTGTTTTGACCTCATTGTTGCCCGTGTGTCCTAAGGACCAAACTTTGTCATTTAACAGCAGGGGATAATGCAGCAGGAAGAACCCGGGGCCACGCATGAAGGAGAACTTTCAAAGATGCATTTTCTTGGATTCTATATGTGAGGACCTCTTCTTATAGGTCAAAGGTACGGGAACCTCTTCTGAGGACAGAATCCGACACAAAAACCACCAACACAGCAACCACCACAAAAAAACTCTGCGCCTTTCCAGCTGAAAATTTGAAAAAATGTGTATTTATCTTTTGTCACTACAGAACATTCTAACGTTCCAGTTGCAAAAGTATTTCCATCTCAAAAGTTATTAATGTTCATAAAAGAAGTGCCTAAATTGGGGTCTTTCTATGCCAACTCCGGTTCCATGTAAATATTTATAGCTGAGCCTTAAACCTTTGAAATGCTGTTTTTTAATAGCAGTAACAGAGCCATCACTATAATAGAGAAAAGAGCTCTGTTAAAATAAGAACATAAAATACTTAAAATGCTGGTTGTGCTTATGACTCAGAGAAAAAGGCCCCACTGGGCATTGGGTCAGTTTTCCTCTCTTCAGGAGGATCAATTTTAAGTGGAGGGCATTAATTACTTCAACAGCGACTTTTAAAGAGCTTTTCTAATCAAAACAGTCGTATAGACTTAGAAGTATCACATCTATTTATTACTTTTATTTGTTAAATGCGCTGTTGATTCTTCAAAAGCGATGATCTTAATTTTACCACCAAGATTGTTGTTTTGAAAAAACGAAAAAAAAGGCAAGAGAACTGGAAAGGAAAGGAGGAAAAAAAATGAAAAAAGAAGGAGGAAGACCGAAATTAAAGTGCAGGCCAACCCCCGTTTAATCATCTTTTTACACAGAGATGAATGAGTCCACCCCAAATGGCAAATATACTAAACTGTGTTTTAGGGCTTCCGATCCTAGAAAAAGTGGATAAAGTGAGATCATTTCCACAATATCCGCCATGCCTCCCAAAGGGCATCTGTTGTCATTATAAAAGGTCGAAGCAAAAAAACAAAAAACAAAAAACTATGTATGTTTCTTAAAATGCATTTGTTTCTTAAAGAGATGCATCTGCAGTGAAGACTTCACTCTGTTTACAATTTGAAATCAAGTAGGGATTTTCAATATCAAAACACTTCATTTCACTTTAAAATGTTGTCCTTGCAGTAAGAAAACTCTCTTTCAAAAAACCGTTATTTGATAAATCACCAGATACCCACACAGGTACACCACACACTGGATGACTGAAAATAACTTGAAGTTCATATATTTGAGAAAACCTATATGCCCGCTACTTTGTTTTCAAAGTCAATCACTACTTCGCCCCTAATAAAAGGCAGAGGAAACTCTAAAATGGTCTTTGAATGAGAACCATAACTCCCTCTCCTTCTACGCTGCCCACGAGGCGGAAGCAGAGGACCAGCGCCCATTGTTACTGTGGGGTTCAGTGTCCTGTGAGTCTGGACAACTTATTAGGTCAGACGCTAACTTCCTAAGCAGAAAAATGATGCTTTCTCTTCTGTGCTCTGCTCAGTAATGGCTGGAGTCGGTGCTAATTAAGGCCCCGCGGCAATGTGCTGGCAGAGAGGCCAGGGACCTCTTTCTGACACCTAAACACTCCTCAGCTCAAAGGAACTGCCCCTAATCTGAAATGATGTGGTGTGGAGCTGGCCTTTCAGATTCGCCGTATATTTAAAGGAAAATGACAGTTAATGGCAGGGGTGTCAAGAAAGAGCAGATGGAGGACCCAGGAGAAACATCGCTCTCTGGCTAAGTTTACCTGCAATTAGGCACTCCGCTCGAGAGCCAGTGGACAATAGAGCCTCGGACACCTTGTTCCCACATCGGTACCCCTAAAATGTCGTGAAGAAGAAACATGCATCAGGCACTACAGGAACAAACGACACCTGACAACCAGAGAACACTTTCCTAAAGGATTTCTCCTTGTCACCAAGAAATATATCATCTTTTCCAGTGGCTTTTCAGAATGATTAAACCGTAATCTTTATTAGTGGTTGTATTAATAATAACACAAATAATAAATTCGAATAAAGAGAACACTCCGTTAAATTTCTTATTGGGAATAAGTCATTGTGGTAATTAATCCTGGAGTCATTTTCTTTCGCCCCTCGAGGTACGGAACTTGCAAAACCAAAGCAATATTCAAAAGAGAAACCCAAGATTTATTGTCAGTTAGTTTTAATAGACACCTGCACAGCTCACTAATTACTTCAAAACTGTAAAGTCTGTTGGCATTAATCCATTCCTTGCTTTCTTCTTACCCGTACCCCCCCACCCCCGCCCTAGTGACACACCTGCATGCCATGAATTGACACTTTATTTATCGCAGGATTTCTTGTGGCTGCTACACTATAGAAACACTGTAATGGCTGGGGTTGGACCACAGCACTGGACGTACAGCGTTCAGTTTTAGAAGTAGTATCTGTAGCTGATTCTAAAAGCTTCTTTCAGGGCAAATGAATGTATAAGGTGGCCGCCTTCATAACCAAGTCCAAAAATCTCTTGAAAAAATACAATTCAAATTCAAAAATTACATCGTGGATTTGAAGGTTTCAATGGTTATAGAGTTAAAAGGTAGACATTAAAATCATGGTGCATATTTATGCATGATGTGCTATATATTAAGTGCATGATATGCTATATATTAAGTGGTACCAAGTTTTTTGTGTAAAAGGATACATTTTTCATAATATAATGTGCAATTTTAATACGTACTGAATCTTGCATATGGTACCATCCAAGTAAAATATTGCTAATCATAGAATTTTAGAGGTTAGAGATAATTTATACCAAGACCTTTGTTTTACAGGTGAAGAAACAGAATCTCGGAGATGTTAGCCGATTTCCCTGTTAATAGTTAAGACTGAGATTAAATTTGCTTTCTATGTACTCACGTAGTGGAACAATTTATCTCCCTTATTCTGCCACCCTGTTTTCCTTAAATAAGTTTAGTACTCTATACAAAGAATGAAAGTTCCCAACACTGAAAGACAGTAAAAATATCTGCAGACTTAAAAATATAGTGTTCAAATGACTTACAAATATGTTAAACCTTATATAAATGCTCCCATTTAGCTAAGCAGTTTTCTAAATTAGAACCCAAACCTTCTATTTTAAAACATAAGAATGACAAGAGATTTTCCCCCCCTAAATTTACTTTTAAACACAGCGAACTAAGGCTTATCTTTGAAAAAGCTCATGTTTGAGGCCACTGCATAAACCATGGCTGAGCAACAGACACCCAAAGAGCCTGGATCTTGCAGCCTGGGTGATCTGCACAAAAATCGAAGGGAGAATTTATAAAGTAAGATTCCTACAACTCTTGAAATTCAGACAAATACCTGGCTGATCAAAACGTGTCCCAATGAATAAAAGAAAAAGATTTATTTTTGCTGAAAAAGGAGGTGGGGAATCTTTTGTGTTATGTTTAACCAAACATATTTTCAATCTGTTTCTGACTTGTCTTTGTTTAAGCAAATTGGAATAAATGACTAAGCAAAAAAAAAGCTGTCTGAAAATTTTTGCTTTAAGAATTCTAGTATGAAAGAGTCAACCGAAAAAAGAAGAAAAAGCATAGCGTAGGCCTCCCGGCCCCTTTAAAAATTCTTCTCTGGTTGAGTGGCTGTTACTCAACCAAGGCAGACCCAGTAATCCATCCTCCGGTGCTCACACGAGGCTGGATGGGAATGCAAACTTCGCCCCTGGGAACTTGAAAGGTAGCTAGCTTCTGCAGCTGAACTATCCAACCTGGGAATGATACTGCTGAATGTAAAGTGGAGCTGTCCTCTAGGCTACCAACAAAATACCAACTGGCCAAGAGAAAGACAGCTAATGATTCGATATTCGTTCAACAAACTCCCAAAACTTGGAGGCAGAGATGTGTTGCTTTTATGGAAGACCAAACTTGACTCATTAGGAGAGAATTAAATACTGTCAATGCTTTAGTTTTAAGCCTTAGTATCAAAGTTTTATCTCAAGCTAATATTCTCTTATGTGGAATATTAGAATCAATGCTATGTTTCCAGGGAAGACTTTCCTTTTAAAATTATTTGAATATTTCGGTTTGTTAACCTTTCAATAATATCATTTTTAATTCCGATTCATAATTGCCACGCTTCACAACAACTAAGAATGTAGGAGTCGGTTTGGACAAAAAATTTTGTTCCCTCGATTTTCAACTGCGTGACTCTGATTTTTAATATCTGAGCCTCTGTTTCCCAGGATAAAAATCAGAGATAGGAATAATTTTCCCCTCAATTTGCCTGTGATGAAATTAAGTGAGTTAATACATTCACAGTGTATCACAGTGCCTGACAGAGTAGCAATCAATAAATTACTACTATTATAAAAAGTCTCAGACAACTTTTATGGTAAAATTTACTTTCTCGACCATTTCATTATATATAAATAACTTATGAAAATACATCCAGACATATAGAACAACTTTTCCAGGCTTTTCGATACGCAAATATAGATAAGCATCGATTGAGCAACTCAGATATTTTGACATAAATTATATAGTGAAGAGGAAGAGAATCTTTGAGAAGTGGTTGGCATGTCATATGAAATCAAATCTGAAACGAAGTCAAGCAAATATTATACATTTTAAGTGAAATCCAAATGCTTGTTTACATAGTAAACTGTAATGTCTCAGAAGATGCAGCTGTGCATTAGAATTTGAAAAATTATTTTTCTAAATGCCTATGCACATATATTTACATATTTATATGACAGGCTACAAAAATACTAATGGAACAGTCTATTATTTCTAAAATAATTTAAGACTATTTGCAGTTCCATTAATAGCACAGAAATTAAACTTTTAAAACCCTACACAAACAAATCAAGATAACTCAGATCTCAAATCCATAAGTTGAAATGGAGATTTGGTAATTATCTTACTAATCTGATTAATGGAGATGAATAAACTGGATGATTCTGACCCATGGATCTATGTTGGTCCTGAAATGCTTCCTTTGACTGTATAAATCAGTTTCAACTGGTTAAATGCTAAGTGTACTGTCTTCACAGCACAAAGTGAAAATGAGATTTTGCAGTCATTTAGTTATCTTTACTAATGCAGGCAGATAAAAACAATCGCCTACCATAAGATGCATGTATTTCCTGACAAAATATTGCTTTTGCACAGCACAGATATAGTCTAAGGCTCACTCATTACCCCGGGTAATTTTGCTCTATGATTCCCCATTAGGACACTCGATATGAACGTTTCTTTCAAATTGCTCTATTATGTCATAATCAAAAGACGGAACTTGGCCAAAATGTTTGTTTACCATCTTGTAGATAGTCAAAACAGTCTGTTGGTGTACTCTTTTGATATTAATTCCTACTCATCCTGGAGTGGATTTTGGCCCAAACATCTGATTGCTTTTCTGAGGACTTTTACAATTGTGTGTCAGTTTAGTCTAATATGAGCCCAACAGCTATGCAATAATGGAAGTCACTTAATATTGAGTCGGCTGATTTCTTTGTCCATCCACATCATGACAAATAAATACTCTGATCTTAAATGTTCCAGAATACAAAATAACACACTGATATGAAATAAGTGTTTTCATTCATTCTTTTATTGGCGTGTCCGATTGAATCCTCAAGGCCATGTTGACAATATGCTAAATTAATCAATCTGATCAGTTCAATCAAAAAATAAGCAACACAGTAATAATGATCAGGTTAAACAGTTTACTTAGTATGGTCCAAACCCTAGAAGCAAAACCTTGGCTCCTGATTACAAAATGAGAGCATTTAATTTGATATTATATAAATCTCCGAATAAGTGGCTTTGGGCAACATTAATTAGGGAGAAATTCAGTTTTCAACTAGTCAGCTGTCACGTGTGTCCGAGTACCCAAAAATGGCATTTCAGTTGTCTAAAGTCTACCTGATTAGAACTAACCCAGACCTCATTAGCATTAATCCACCAAAGTCCCTGCTATAAACTGGACCATGGAAGATATATAGAAGCAGGAGGTACATTCCAAGATATTAGAATCTAGATTGAGAGCCAAGAAGCAAGACTAAGCCAGATAAACTCATAATCAAGAACAAAATCCAATACGTAATTGAGTGTTAAACTGTATGACACGGCAACGATTAGAAAAGAGCAGTGATTAGAAATATTTATCAGTGCAGGTTGCAGATTGAGGAAAGCAGGGATGAATGCTAACCCACAAAAAGCCTGCGAAGGATCGTTAAGAAGCATTGGTGCTTCAGAAAATTTGGACAACAACGAATGAACGATGTGATAAGAGTATGTATGGCCACGTGGTTCGTTGGGGGACAGAAGCAAGGAAGAAATAAGGATTCCTAACAAGGGATGACCCTGTTACTATCCAACCTAACATCTTCCTTTAATGAGATTTCAGACTGCTCAGCCCGCCATGATCTCTGAGAATTATAACAGGTGTAAACTAGGGCAACTGATTAGGCGTGAAGGTACTCACAATGTCCTCACGTGTAAAATAAGCAATGTAATGGTACCACTTGCTTACCATTCCTGGGAAAAATAACTGCGTTTGTATGTGTAAAATACTTAAAATAGTTATTGGCATATAGATCGTTTAGTAAAGTCCGCCATCATAAGTACCCTGTTTGTTATCATTAATTCTCTTTCTCTCAGCCTGGCGTATGCTTTCAGTCATGTTTTCCAGCCTCGCTTCCTAATCTTTTACCCTCCATCTCAGCCAACCTGTGCTACTGTGACCGACCCCTCCACCACATCCTATAGTTTTCAGACTCGGAGGCTTCACTCACCACGTCTAATTCATCTGAAGTATCATCACCTGGCCACCATCTTCTCCTCCTGTTGAAATCCTGCCCATTATTTCAAGGCTCTCTTATCCTGTACATCTTCCATTTTGTTTCAAAGTTATGTATTAGCTACCTAGTCTGAGTTCTCATCATTGTTTTTACTCGGCAAGCTTGATCCTTCTTCATCACAGTTTCCCCTTAAACTGTGAACTTCTTGAGTACAGACGTTGTTTTGGTTATTCTTGGGGCCTCACCCGATATGCCAATAAGAGGCCATGAAACTTTCGCTGAGTCAAAAACAATACAAAACAGTTAAATAGGGGATACACAGTATATATACACACATATATATGTGTATATATAAGTATATATATCTCCACACATACCATATATATGTGTGTATATATATATATATATATACTGTGTATCCCCTATTTAACTGTTTATATGTGTGTATATATAAGTACATATATGTGTGTATATATAAGTATATATATATCCACACATATATATATGTAGTGATTATGCTATTTATAAGAAATGAGATCGTATAACCCCAAGTTAATGAATTTTGACTACCCACCTATAACTAAATATGTCGGTCATTTGAACTTCCCAGAAAATGACAGCAATCATGCTATGACCAGTTGCTGTCAATAAATCTCACGCTTTGAGTTTTTCTTCATCACGGTAAATAAACAAACGGCCCTAAACTCCCCACCCTCAAAAGTGTGGTGACCAATGGCATACCCTGGCCACAAGGTTCCCGGTTTTCACACTGCAATAAGTGGTCCCTGCTCAAAATGTCACCTATGGGAACGCGATAATTCAGATGCTTTTTTTCTTTTTGATTTTTTGCAAACGACGGTATGATTATTACATGTTGCATAAAAACTTAGCTGGGGAATGACAGAATATTACTTTGCATATTTCTTTTTTTTTTTAGGGTTTCGTTATCAGGAGCTATTAAAACAAAACTTCACACGCATGACGGATTCTAAAAGACATCGCTATTAAAATGCCAACACTTTCAAAATTTGACATGTTTGATGTGTCTGCCACTTACTATGTCATACCACCTAGAGTTGTTTGGCTTATCAAAGCTGATATCCTCCAAAAAATTCCATTGAACTACATGCTATAAGCTCACATTATCTCTTTATCCAAAATGCTCAAAAAGTAAAATTCACGGTCATAATGTCTGACGTCACATCAGATATCCATAGGAAACTATCCTGTATGTGGTTAGTAGTTTTTCCGGATGAGAATGCTAGCTAGTGGAGGCAAAGGAAGACGAGAGTAACAGAATTTTGCCATCGATTGCAAATAGAAGGAGATTACCATGGAAATGCTCTCTACTTTTTAAGTTCTGTCATATGTCTAATTTAACACTTTTTACTCATTATTATTTTTTTATTTTTATTTTTTTTAGGTGAGGCAACCCTTGGTTGACCTCACAGATTTCAAGAACCTTGTCAGCTTACAAGCCCTTATTTTTTATTTTTTTATGCCTACTAACCAGGCCCGACCCTGCTTAGCTTCCAAGACCAGACGGGATTGGGCGTGTTCAGGGTAGCATGGCCGTAGACAAGAGATCGTTTTTAGAGAGCAGTGAAAAGCACGGATTCTGGACTCAGACTGCTTCTCACACCCCAACTATATAGCTGGGAAAGTGGTGTAAACTTGTCTTTAGACTTGGCTGCTCTAAGCCTCAGTTTCCTTGTCTATAAAATAGTAATAATAATAGTACTTGTCACATAGTGTTGTTAGAGTATTAAACAAATTGAGGAAATTCAAGGCAAACAAATATTTGTATTTGTTATTCTTCTCAGTGAACCGATTCAAATTCAAAGTCAAATTTTAGTAGCAAAAGACAAACACAAAGAAACTAGAGGACGTTCAGGCTAAATAACTCTCTGCATCCCGGTTATCCACATCATTGAGAAAAACGTGCCACCTTAGTCTAAAAATTCTGAACAATTGCTTCACCTCACTTGGCATCTATAGACAAGGACTTAAAGTCCAGTATCCACTGAAAGTCTTTGTATTTTCGAATAAAAATAATAGCCACTGTCAAGTATGTTAATGTCTATAATCATTGTAATTTTTGTAAATTATAACTGTCAGTGGTCACAAACGTACCCAGTGAAAACATAAGGTAACAATTTAGACTTTATATCACTACTCTCAGAAAAGAAGAGCCATTTGTAGGAAACTTAAGTAGGAAGGCAAATTTATAACATTTATTCTAAAAATAGAGGAATTTTTTCCTCTCCCAATGGGATTATTTATAACGTAATATTTGCTAGCGAATATCCACAGCCAAAATTTTACCACTGCTTTTAATTTCTAGTATAAAGACAATACACGTTGCTACCTTAGTTTCTGTGGACGGCATTTAAAGAACGTGTCCAAAATATCTAAACTACCAGAAAACCATTTTCATTAGCAGACAGATTTTCACCTATGTTGCTGAACCAATAAATAAAATTCATTTGACTCATTATGGTATAATCTCATAAACATTACAATTTTCTTCATTATAGAGAATTACTCTGGAGTTTTACATTATAAATTTATGTCAACAAAATTATATTTTTGGTCCTGATGATGAAGAATTATGCTTGTTTTTGGACTCTCTTTTTCAGGTATTAAAATTTCATAAACTACTTCCTAGAATAAAATGTAGTACTCAATTTAAATATTTGCATTTATTAGCAATGAAGACATTTAATTGCTATTAACTGTACGTTACATATTTCGTAATTTATTTTGTTAAACTTTGGCATTTGAACGATATACCAACATGGATCAAGGAAAAGAATATAAGATAACCTAGTTAGAAAATGTATTGGCATATTCTGTTAAGATGCCAATAATCTCAGCAAAAACCAGGAACTCAAGCCAATTCTTTAATTTTTTGCACTAAACAGAATAAAAATGTTTTAAGAACTTTTTTTATTTTCCGTAAGAAAAATTCTCAGTATGCTTAAGAATGGACCTTCAAAGGATGCTTGTTTTTTGTTAATTACATGCTGCTTGGACATTTAAATAAGTCGAGGCGTTTAAGTTCTAAAGGTAACCCTGCAGTGTTTCTAACTGTTCCCCCAAATAATTACAGAGTGGCGCTGGACTGTCATTCATGGGGATCTATTCCATTGTGTGACGAGAAAAAGAAAATGGCGGCCCACACATTAGCACATCACCCATGGCTAGAGCAGTGACAAGACAGATTAGGATGTATATTAAATCTCACACATGACTGCCTTTCTGTATCAAGGTAAAAAATACTTGCTCTTACATACGTTAGAGACCGGTGTTGGTCTGACAGCTACATTAACACTGACAGCAGATCAACATTTATTTTTACATTTACTGAGTCAACAACTAGTCTAAACCCGGTAAAACTTAGATAACTGAAATGAAAAGAAATATCTAGCAGGCAGCCTTATTTTCTCATGTCTAAGAAAATTTTAACCCCCCAAATAGTCCTGGGCTTTATGAATTATCAATCCTACAGCAATACATCAAGTGGCATACACAGCTGTGACTTGGTAATCCAATCTCATTTGTCAAAAAAGAAACTTGGTAGCTAGAGAATGGTTCTAGGAAAAGAGACTCCCGCACAGACAATAACACAAATACTCTATGCATATGCATAGGAGACTGATTATTTTCAAAAGCTGCATTACACCATTGTATTAGTTCACCTTCCACACATTATTTTCACAGACAAGAGGAAATTGCTACACAGTAATCTTGCCTGCAAAATAACCACAGATGAGAAACACACATAAAGCTTACAAAAATGGAAAAAAATTCAAATTGCTTAATTTGTTTAAGATTTTTAACGTATTAACTCGTATTAACCATGTTGACAGTTGGAAGCCTCGTGAGAATCGGGTTAGAGAAAAAAAGTCATCATTTACTTTGTTTTAAAATATCACAAAACTAAACAAAAGCCCATCTTGATTTCAAGGCAATACCTTAGTTTCATTAATAATTTAAATGTTGTTTTCCAATGACAGCTATTTTACACTCCAGTTTGAAGTATGTTATTCTCAAAAATACTATAATGCTCTTAAGATGCACACATATTTTATATATGTTACACAGGAATGCAGCAAAATAAAACATTTACTTTTTTCAGTCAGACTAGTCTCACCGTCTCACCGAATGGGGAGAGATATAAAGAAATCGATATTTAAAACAAAAAACAAAACACAAAACACTAGGACCTGTTATTTTTCTAAAGCTTGTATTCAAATGGTTGGCCTTTTTGTTTTAGTCATTTAGCTATGGTCGGAAGCACCATCATTCGGGAGAAACAAAATCATGAAACGACCAAGCAAAGTTCTTTTGATTTCAAATGCATCATGCAACTACACTTCCAATGTCATTTGTTCACCTCCAAAGTCAGACAGGCTTTTATTAAAACACGCCTCTGATAAGAGACTACCCTTCTCCCTTTCCCAGCACCCTGTGGAAGGCGATTCAGGTTAGAGCGATGTTCTTAGTAATAATTATCTCCATGAGATCCAGGCTATAGTGTGTGTGAGTCCCTGGAAATGATGCCATTTTGCGAAGCCATGACAAAACTGCATCCGTGATTCTAAGCCCTTCCATTAGTCAACCCCACTGGTAAACAAAGGCAGGAATCAGAAGCCCTCTGTGCTCTTCTCTAATGCCGGGCTAGCTTTTCTAGCAAGAGACACGTATAAGAAAAGGTGGAGAGAAACGTCTGGCACTGCAGAAAGGCACTCTGGTGCTTAAGATGTTTGTAGCATTAACGGTGACTAATTAATATCAATAGAACGAGTCCCTGGAAGAGTTAAAGGAAGATCATTTCAACAAACGATGAGACTATCATGCTTATGAGAGAGGCATACTCTGTCCTTCACCACGGGTCATTTCTATGCTCAACAAAGTGATGTAAAATTAAGTACTTTCATAAACAGATGGTCTTTAGGATAATGGCTTGTACTTTTTAATTTCCTTCTTGGCGGTACACCATGCCAAATGTCAGCAATGTCAACGGCCTTCGTCAGAAGTTGTCTGATATCGTTGGGATCTTTTGTACAGATACTCATTTTTTTTCCCTAATATTACACATGGAAAGCAGAAAAGTTTAAGAAGGTACAGAAAGATAAAAATTTAATATATTTAACCCAAGGGGAAATGAATCCATATCAAATTCCAAGATTAAAATTTTAAGGTTTAAAGTATTCATTATGTCTTTCATCTGCACTAACACTGCTATTGCTCAGAAGCCAGTAATCTTTAAATACTCTCACGGAAAACATCTTCTGTTCCTAAACCTTATTCTTAACAAGGGGTAAGTGATGCTCCATTTATAACATTTTCAATTCATAGAGTCCACATGTGGCCGTGTCCTAGCATAGCCAGACAGTGTACATTTCAAAAAAAAAAAAAAAACTAAACCTCATAAATCTCCAGAAATTCCTCATGTCTATTATTTTTACCTTCTGCTGCCGATGAGCCTGTTGGGCTCTGTACAGAGGAAATTACAAGTGCTCCAGAAGATTTGGCAAGAAGATGCTAGAAGAAACAATGGGAAAAAAAAAAAAATTCTTAACTGAAGCATCATATCCAGCTTTGGCTACCATTTACATATTTGAAATTGCAGCTAATAAAATGGAAATTCCATTGAAATGGAATAAATTGTTTTCCGAAATCCCTATCTGATTACTGTTGGTGATGTCTGGAAATTAAACATGTTAAGCTACACTCAATATACTTTATGGAATTCAACTGAAAGCTAACGAGCTTATTGAAAATCTCCCTGTTTATACAATTTTCCAATTAGGAACCAAGGTACTTGGATCCACCTAAAACTTTTACTCCTGGCCTTGTGATCACTTTCCTAATAATATATGTTACCAAACAAATCTCTCTTTACTTAATAGAT